>NC_069659.1:290281175-290584275 GCF_027244095.1 Hemicordylus capensis
ACTTTATAAAATTATGCATGGAGTGGATTGGGTGGACGGAGAGAAATTTTTCTCCCTCTCTCACAACACTAGAACCAGGTGTCACCCCCTGAAACTGAAGGTTGGGAAATTTAGGACCAACAAGAGGAAGTACTTTTTCACACAGCGCATAATTAATCTGTGGGCTTTGCCATGGGATGTGGCGATGGCCACCAGCTTGGATGGCTTTAAAAAGGGTTTAGACAGATTCATGGTGAACAGGTCTATCAATGGCTACTAGTCTGGTGGCTTTGGGCCATCTCCAGCCTCAGAGGCATTATGCCTCTCAATACCAGTTGCAGAGGACCAACAGCAGAAGAGAGGGCATGCATATACCTCTTGCCTGTGGGCTCACCAGAGGCACCTGGTGGTCCACTGTGTGAAACAGGATGCTGGACTAGATGAGCCTTGTGCCTGATCCAGCAGGGCTGTTCTTATGGCCGCTCGTTCCCTTCAGGCCAATGACAAGCTCAGGTGTTTCCCTTGCCTACCTGCCTCCCTCTCTCCGCCAATGGGCTTGGTAGCCCCAAACAGCAGCAGTGGTTGACTGGGCCCTTCCTTCCTGCCGCTGCCATATCTGCCCACAGGCTGCTGACAGGCTCAGGCCCATCCCTCGCCCTTCCTTCTTTTTATCTTCCTCTTCCTTTTTTCCTTCTCTTCTACAAGCAAGAACATCTTCCGACCAGTAACAGTTGCATTCCAACTGACCTTAACCATCACAGGCTCCTCCTCCCTATCTGCATATAGAATCCCCACTACCCAGTCACCAGGAGAAATAGATAGATAGATAGATAGATAGATAGATAGATAGATGTCCAGTTATAAACTATTTTTGAGGGTGAGAGCACTGGATTGCCAAGTGCTGGTTTTTGTATTAGGGTACTCGTTAATGCTTTGTTGTAAGGTGTATTATTTTCTTAAATGTTAGAAATCAATGTTTGTACCTGAATGTGGTGGGTAGTTGTTCTGAACAAGCTCTACATTAAAGATGAAATAAAAATAAGGAGCAAGGGTAACTAAGGTTCACTTTTTAGCTAATCTGAATCTCAGGAAGTTTAAAGCAGAGAAGAAATTGATTATTCCTTGATCTGTGACCAATAAGACCTATTAGAAATGTTGGCTGGCCAGAATTTCTGGTGCTTTGCCATTCTGTTCTTTTAATGAAAATAAAAACCAACAACCTTTCCCTATAATGTTGATGGTTTCTCAGTCTCCTAAAGTAATAATATCTCACAAACCTTGAGAACAGCAGATGCCTCTGTAGAATGTACTGGAATTCCACCCCCCTATCCCCCTTCATTCACAGTGTTCAATAATCATATTGAAACAGCTTACAAAAATAGTTGAGGCCAAGTCTAGAGGTAACATGGTTTGTGTTCCACACTTAATGTAATTAGGCAGTTACAACTGTGTTCTGAAGCCAATTCGAAGGCACACTCTAGAGGCGGTAAATATAGCTTGGACGTTAGAAATAACAGTCTTGTCCCTAGCCACACTGAGCAGGAAAGACAGGCCACAGCTGCACTATAATCTCATTGCACAGTTCTTGGCACCTGCTTTTGGCTAGGACTGCAGCATAGTTCTAGAGCTGGGTCCCCACTGTGCCCTGTGGCATTCCTTCCATCATTTGTTCTCATTCTGCATTAACTGAAATGCAGCTGATGAGTGCAATGCTAACTATAAATATTATGGGTTTGGCTTTTAAAAAACAGTATTATTTAATGGTTCTTGTTCTTTTTTAATGCTCCAAGATTAGAACATCACTCTTGAGTGAGTTGCTCTTTGTAGAACTGAGAATAAATCTAAACACCATGAGCCCTCCTATCACTTCTTCTCTTTTCTGCAACTGATGATATGCTGTCAGCTCTGATTTTACTGAAGTATACAATACATATACCTTGCTTCAGGTCTGAATGGTGCATGCATACTTAAATTGCCACTTCCTTGGGAAAATAGATGGACGGCAATTGGGAAAGAATGCAATAGGTCCAGAAACAATCATATCTTTCACTCTCACAATTTCAATGAAAGATACTATCAAATTGAACTGCTTTTGTTATAGGCATAGTAAATGGTCTTTCCTTTGGGTTACCAATACATATTTCTAAAGAATGAGTTTCAAATTCAAGACCTAAGCATATCCAGCTGTTGAAGGAGAGGCAAATTAGTTTTTGTTCTAAAATATGTTCTCTTAAAGACCAGGTAATAATGATATATGAATGCCTTTATTGATAGTGTCTAAGACAGATCAGTCATGGTAGGCATGTTGGTCTATAGAATAAGAAACATAATAAACTACGAATGTCTGTGGTCATTACCCCTTCACACAATGATCTACACAAGTTTTTCACATTTTTGGCTATCTGAAAGCAGCTTCATTAGGTGGAGTGGAATACATTTTTAAACCCTAGTTGGTCCAAATAAAAAAGTATCTCTTGCTTTGTATTTCTTTCCTAGGAGACAGTGCTAATGAGCGGGGAGATTCTTACACTTCTATATTGGGTATTTTAAAAAGTGAAATCATGTAAAATCTGGAGGAATGCCGAGCTGGCAAGCCAGCAGATGAAATAATAGCTAATGCCTGCTTTGAATTATTCAGTTCTGGGTCATCAGGTACTTCTGAGGTAACCTATTTTAAATACTGGCAGTCTTACAGACGTATCACAGGATACTGCTATCTCTATCACAAAAACTATCATTGCATCCAGCATCATCCTGATTGCAACCCAGAAGCTCACCTTCTTGAAAGTAACTGACTAAGCAGGAGATGCAGCAGCTGCAGCTTCTCCCACCCAATCTTAGGTTGCAAGCTGACCAATACCCAATTCTCCCCTTTCCCTTCCTCATTGAAAACAGATATGAAACATGCAATGTATACCCAGTTGTATTCTTGTACTCCGCATTCATTGATCCAAAATGACTACAACCCCCAGTTCTGGACTTTGAATCAACAATCTGAATTAGAATTCTTAGCACTTAGTGAAAGAATACTAGAAGGGTGCCAATGCAATCTAATACTACTAAGGAGCAACTTTTTGCATTAAAACTTCTTGCATATGTGCCCAGTGCTAAAGCTAGACTTGTGTCATCATGTCATTTTTAAAGACGTGGATCGTGGAAGAGACTGCAAATTAAATAACATTCATTTTTCCCTGCCTAAATTTAATAGTGTGTTTGTGTGCTGAATAATTGACACAAAGTTGTGTCTTCATCTCTCTGCATCTTTTAAGTAGCAGTCTGAAGCTTTTAGGCTTCACTAGTTAACACCCTAAAATTGAACCTAGAAGCCATTCTTTGCTTGGCAACCGTTGCCATGTAAGGGAGGCTTTATTGCCCCCCTGGCAGAAAGAGGCCTGAAGCAAGGAAGTGAAGCCAATGGGACTGCATGTAGCTGGAGGCGGGGCATATCAAGGGAAAGTGCTGCCTGGAGAAAAGGACAATTATTGATGTGAAAGAAGAGCAGGGATAAGGGCAGCAGACGGCATATGTGCTTTAGCTAGCCCCCATGTAACAGAATGGAAGACTTTGAGTAATACTCACTGGTCTTGGCGTCATGAGACACCTCACTGTGGAAGGCTTTGGGAACAAGAACAAGAGCAAAGAGAGAGCTCGAGGCTGTGTGGCAGGGAATCCTAGACCTGCCAAGAGGAGAGAGCTGTAATAAGGAGAGAGAATCCTAAGGCAGCAGTCTGACAGGCTGTCATGCAAAATGGCCCAATTGTGCATGATCTGTGCCTCTTGCCAACTGATTAAGAAGAGTGGGAGGTGAAATAAGCTGTCACTCGCAGCAGCTGAGGGATCCAGAGGAAGATGTGGGTAGGGTTTTAAACGGCTACAAGCAGCTAGATTTTGTTTATTTGCAAATTCTGTTTTTCAGCCTTCTCTTTACATTTTCATCCAGTGAACACCAAAGTACTATGCATAGAAAGAGTACTGCAGAGAGCACAATGGGCCATTTGAAATTGGGAACTTTAGTTTCTGTCCATTATTTGGAAGTTTGGAAATTAGAGGCATATACTTTCCACGTTTTTCAACAGCAACAGTAATAGCGTATCTTCCATGGATTCTCTCTCACATGCACATTCACACATCTTCTATGCATTCCTCCACTTTTTTTCCAAGGTAGAGCTGACCTAGTCGGTTCTTTTTCTGGCTTGTTAAACTTTCTTCAGTATTATAGCTTAACTTTTCATTATCCATGCTATGGTCCAGTGAAGGCAGCCATCTCTGAGGGTTCTTTGCATTGAAATGCCAAAAGATAGCTTTGTTTTCACTTTCCTACAGCCTTTGGAAAGCACTTGCTCTGTAAAAAAATAAGAAAAATTCAGAGACTTTTTGAAGAGAATGGAGGGGTGCTTGTAAGGAATGGGAAGAGGAAAAAGGAAGACACTGGCACCCGCAGCTTGTTAGGGCCATTCTCTGAAAAGAAAACACTGCCAATGCCAGAATGAACGGCCCTGCTCCTAATTAAGCTCAGGGAAGCAATGGACTGGTTTTAATTGAGAACAGCATCCCTGCTAATGGTGCCAGCAGTAAACACACGCACACGCACACACACCAAATTCAGAACATGAAGTGCATAGAAGACAGTGCTGACTCTTTATTATTGGGTTAGCTTCATTGGGCCATATGATAAGCCTCGCTTCCCAACATGTTGTTTGGAAGAATAATTGGGATCCCAATTATGGGCAGAAGTTGTGCTTAGTGGCTTAGAAAGCTGGATATTTGCTAGATGGACAGCCAAGCAGTCCAACTTTGGGAATAAAGCATTTCCTGGTGATTTTGACAGTGAGAAGCAAAGTTGGAAAGATTCACTTAGATCAGTGTGACTCCAATTAGCCTGACTTTCGTGTTTGAAATGCCTTCTTTTCAGGTCATGAGGTTCGGACTTCTGGTATGTGCAATACATTTGAATCTTAGATCCATTAATTATTCCTGCTTAGCATTGTATTTGCTTTGAAACACATTGCGTGTTTTTACAATCCTGCATCACTTTCCCTTCTGCAACAGATTTTATCTATTTAAAAAGCAAACATTTGATCCAGATCTATAATAATCAGGTGTGTCACCTGCTCTGGCTCCTGTTTTCAAACCAGCTAATGAGCTTTGACATACTGATTTAGCCATCCCACCTCCTCATACCAGATAGATATTGGAAGAATTAGAATTGAATATTATTTAATGCTAAGGGTTTAGGAGCATATAAGAACTGGGTTTAGAAGCTAAGGGTTTAGGAGCATATCAGGCCCAAGGCCTATCTAGTCCACAATCCTGTTTCACACAGTGGCCCACCAGGTGCCTCTGAGAAGCCCACGAGCAAGAGGTGAGGTTATGCCCCCTCTCCTGCTGTTGCTCACCTACAATTGGTATTTACAGTTATCTTGCCTCTGAGGCTGGAGATGGCCTATAGCCATCAGACGAGTAGCCATTGATAGACCAGTCCTCTATGAATTAAAGCCATCCAAGCCAGTGGCCCTCACCACTTCCCATGACAGAGAATTCCATAGATTAATTATGTGCTGTGTGAAAAAGTGCTTCCTTTAGTTGGTCCTAAATTTCCTGACCTTCAGTTTCATGGGATGACCCCTGGTTCTTGTGTTGTGAGAGGGGGAGAAAAATTCATCTCTGTCTATTCTCTCTACTCCTTGCATAATTTTATACACCTCTATAATGTCTCTCCATAGTCGCCTCTTCTCCAAACTAAAAAGTCCCAGATGCTGTAGCCTTGCTTCATAAGGAAGGTTTTCCAGGCCTCTAACCATCGCTGTGGTCCATCTGTTGTCCTTTGATGTCAGATGGTACTGCCATCTTGAGTAATGAGAGGAATTTTGCAGGGGCTCCTAAAACTATGTTATTTACATCAGCCTGCAGTTTGGATAGTGGTTGCCACTTCATCTCCAGAAAGAAAGTGGTACTCACAGGATCCAACTTAACATAATTCCTCAACACATATCCTGTTAATGTTGAATGTAACTTTAAACAGGAGTGACTGTTGCTGAAGGTAATTTGAATCTTTTAATTGCAGTCATTTAGTACAATGTATTTATCATTTTAATTAATGTTGTCAGTGGCAACATATAGCTGAAGAACATGTTGCACTTTACTCCAGAACTGTGCTAAGAAGGTTTGCCACTCGCTCTATCATCCTGTTAAGCAACTGCCTCCCTCAAATGTGAAATATTAGAATCAGTCCTTACAAGAAGGAAGATAAGTGCTGAGCATGCTCTTTTCTCCTTATTGTTTTCATGAGCTGTTGACTTGCCTTCCACTTAGGAACATAGGAAACTGCCATATACTGAGTCAGACCATAGGTCCATCTAGCTCAGTATTGTCTACCCAGACTGGCAGCAACCTCCAAGGCTGCAGGCAGGAATCTCTCTCAGACCTATCTTGGAGATGACAGGGAAGGAATTTGGAACCTTCTGCTCTTCCCAGAGCGGCTCCATCCCCTGAGGGGAATATCTTACAATGCTCACACATCAAGTCTCCCATTCAGATGCAACCAGGGCAGACCCTGCTTAGCTAAGGAGACAAGTCATACTTGCTACCACAAGACCAGCTCTCCTTGGTGTGGTCTGCTGCCTGTCAGCTAAGGATCCACATCTCACTGAGTCAGAACCTCTCTGGCTATGCATCTGTTGTCCCCAGAGCTCAAAAACCCCCGCTGAGTATTGCTGTACTAATGAACATGCATTTCAAGACATGCATCTTCTGTGTATAACTGTGTCTTGTTTTATTTCTAGCTAATCCATAAAGTGTGTTCTCATAAGATAAATCCATAAAGCTGGCTTGAAACCTTCCTAAATTAAAAAATTTGGCATGTACCAGCAAAGAGAAGGGAGAAATTTTGTAAACAGTTTCAGTTGTCCCGTTTCCAAAGTGGTTCACTCTTGCTACTTAATTTCCATCTCCTGCTTCTCCAGTTAATCTACCTGAGCCACCTTTCAGAGAGTGGATAGTTATGGTGATTATAATCCCATCCCCATCACCTCTGTTACCATGCTGTCCAGTTCTCACCATGCTTTTTTAAATGGAGTCTTCAGAAATTGAGTTTATTTTATTTGTGTCTTGCGAGAAGGCAGCATTTTTAGACTCTCCTCAAGAGGACAAGCCTGTCAATCAAATTGTCACAGACAATAATTACTCCCCCTGCCACATTCACTCTTTCTAGCTTCAGACCAGTCAATTAGAGGTACCAATTCAGACAGCCTGTTCTTTTCAAGTTAGTTTTCACCTAATTAAAAGGATCCTGTCATTCCCTTTCCTCTACCCCTTGGGCCTCCAATAGCCTCTTGCTGTTGCAGAATTCAGATAGCCAAATGCATTATTTCCTTGTCCATTTTCTACATAGATAAAGAGCAACACTGCAGTTTTCACATGAAAAGCAGAAATCTGTATAGCTAAGGTGTAAAAAAGGGTTGGTGTATTACTCAGTTTTAAACAGGGTATACTCAGAAGTAAATCCACTAATTTCAGTGGAATTTTATTCCAAGTAAATATTTTTGAAATCACAGCCTGAAGTTTAATCATCTGATATTAAACGTGTCCAAGATGTATGAAGAAGCTTGAAGATAGAATCATATTTCAGAGAAAGAGAAACTCAAGTATGTAGTACACCGCTCTGGGCTCCTTGGAGGAAGAGCAGGATATAAATGTAAAATAATAATTATTGTTTGAAACATATTAGAGCCCCTGGTGGCGCAGTGGTAAAACTGCTGCCCTGTAACCAGAAGGTTACAAGTTCGATCCTGACCAGGGACTCAAGGTTGACTCAGCCTTCCATCCTTCCGAGGTCGGTAAAATGAGTACCCAGAATGTTGGGGGGCAATATGCTAAATCATTGTAAACCGCTTAGAGAGCTTCCAGCTATAGAGCAGTATATAAATGTAAGTGCTATTGCTATTGCTATATTAAGCATTTTGGCGCCACTCAAACAACCTACCAAGTGGGTGGGGGTAAAGCTTCCTAAGCTTTGCCTTCCCCACAGATGGTCATTCTTGTCCTCCTGGGAGCACGCTCCGTGCTCCCACATGATCAGCCTTTCTCTGTGCAGTGCAGAACAGACCTGATCGCTCTGAGGCCGGGACCTGTTGTCTCGGCCCCCGGAAATCCCACAGTGCATCACATGAGTGTGTGGTGCATTGTGGGGATACCCCCAGTGACAGGCAGATGCCTGTCTCAGTGTTTCACTCATTTGAATGGGGTTACGGGAGCGCTCCCTTAACCTCATTTAAGGCCCAACTGCTTAGCTAGGTTTGCCACAGAGGCACTATTGGGATCCTTGCACTTCCCAGCGGTTTCTATGGGCAGCCAAGCTCGGGCTTAGTTGCCCTAGCCCAGTCTTGGCTGCTTGTGAGAACAGCCTCCTTTTCCTACAGATTTTCTATCATCCATTGTGGTTGTATTTCCATGACCAGCTAGTTCAGCTTGTTAGAACTGGAAATCTTTTGAATTTTCCAGCCCCTCCTTGCAATACAGAGGTAGTCTGGGCAGGAAGTAGGGATGACCAAAGTCTCTTCAGAGACTGGACTAATCTGTATCAGCCATGCATCACCAGACTTAGAGCAGCCAATCAGAGCTGCTGATGTCATTCGGAGGCCTCGGCTTCTCATGCAAAGGAAGAGCAAATTTCTAAACCTTCTTAAGTGATCTACAGCTCAGAAAAGATAGAGAGATTCCCCATGCTCCATGGGGATGCCTGACAGAAATTCCAAAAATTCCTCTTAAGCCCAGATAAGATGCTCAAGCTGTTGAGCACCCCTCACAGGTGATTAATGCATGTTCTGGGATTGTGTCCGCACATCCTTGAGCGACGTCATCTGCCACAGCCCCAACATTATCGCATATAGGGCTGCTGGTAGGGCTGTTCATCCAAACCAGCTCTCTCTGAATCCATTTCATTCATTAGAGATAGCAGTGTGATCCTTTTTCTTGCTGGAAACTCCTTGTTGAAGGAGAATTCTTCTCCCTTCCTTCCTAGCCTCCCATCCTTTAGCCACTCGAATGAAAAGAAATTTGCCTATGAAAATAGAAATTATGTGGGAGTTTGATTTTTTTAACAGGATAATTTAATAAACTGTAGGTCCCCTTGTGGTTCTTTATGACAGAGAAAGCTGGAAAATATCAGATTTGTGTTTTCTTTTACTTTTTATGGAGGTTAAGCAAATATAAGCAGGGTTACTAGATTCGGTATATTAATTTTGAATGTTTTAATAGATTGTAATGTGCAGTATATTTTGATTATTTTAAAATGTGTAATCTTAATACAGGTTTATTATATAGATGTAAAAATCTAATTAAAATGTAAAAAATTATCAAAAGACATTGCTTTTTATTTGAAAGTTATAAGCTGTTCTCACATGCCACCTAAGCCAGGCTAGAGAAGCCCAGCCTGGGTTAGGCTGTGCATGAGAAGCACAGGGATCGGGCCCGATCCTGGTGGGGCTGTGCTGCCTAGCCTGGCTTCTCGTCAGGAGTAAGGGAGCAAATGCTCCCTTAACCCAGGCTACGCCATCATGTGTCACATGCAGCCCGAGCAGACACCAAGACGGGCACCTAGATCACCAGTCCCCTGCGGGAATCCCCCAATAAACTCCACTCAGTGCACAATGCATTGTGGGGTACCTGGCGGCCGAGACACATCATCCGGGCCTCTGGAGCTCCATGCTGCTTGACACAGCACTGCTCGTCTGGGAGCATGGTGCACGCACCCATCAATGTCTGAAGGATTGTCTGGGGGAAAGTAAGCCTCCCCACCACCGCCCTACTGAATGGTTGTATGGATACCCTCATAGTATAATCTGGGTTGCTATAAAACACATCAGAGCTTTGGCTGCAATTGCGTCAGGACCCAGCTGGATCTGGGCTTCAAAGAAGCCTTTGCTGATAAGGAGCCCCTGGCAATGTCCAGGAACTTGCAGGGACCCCAACACCCTCTGGATAAGCCACAGGTCTCAAGGATTCTGACACACACACACCACACACACCTTGATCTTGAGCCCTATTTTAACCCCCCATTTCCTCTGGTAGTGATGAGTTGGATGTGGGCTAACAAACTGAGATTGAATCCAGGCAAGACGGAGGTACTGTTGATCAGTAGGAGAGCCAGTCAGGATGAGGAGCTTCTACTGGTTCTGGATGGGGTTGCACTCCCCTTGAAGGAGCAAGTGCTCAGCTTGGGGGTACAGCTGGACCCGGCTCTGCTTTTGGAGACTCAGATGGAGGCAGTAACCAGGGGTGCCATTGCACGGCTTCAGCTAGTGTGCCAGCTGCGTCCCATTCTCGAGAAGGCAGATCTGGCCACTGTTACCCACCTCTTAGTCACATCATGGCTGGATTACTGTAATGTGCTCTTTGTGGGGATGCCCTTGAAGAATATTTGGAAATTGCAGCTAGTGCAAAATGCGGCAGCTAGGATGTTATCTGGAGCTGCCCACTGGGATCATATTACTCTCATTTTGAAAGAGCTACTTTGGCTGCCAATCTGTTTCTGGATCCAATTTCAGGTGCTGGTTTTGACCTTTAAAGCCCTAAATGGTTTGAGCCCTGGATACTTTAGGGACCGCCTGCTCCCAAGGTTTTCTGCCAAGTCAGCAAGGTCACCAGGGGGGCAGCTCTTCTCCATGTGCTGACAATGAGGGAGGCTTGCCTATCGTGCACACAGGACAGGGTCTTCTGAGTCATTGCCCCCAGACTTTGGAATACTCTCCCAGTAGGCCTCTGCTCCCCAGTCTCCATCACAGTTTTTAGAAAGCAAGTAAAATCTTTGACTTTTTACCCAGGCTTTTAAATGAGTGTGGGGGTTTTGGAGGGGTGGGTGGGTTTGGCTGCTGCTTTGTATCTGTTGGTTATTGTACATATTTTTAAAACTTTTAATTAGACTTGTATTTTTATATTCCATTTTAACTCTTATAGTATAGTTTTTATGGTTTTATATTTTAAATGTTTTATGAACCACCTTGAGATTATTTTAATGAAAGATGGTATAGAAATCTAACAACAATAAAATATAATGGCCGTACTGGACATGGGTCAAGATAAGAACAGCCCTGCTGGATCAGGCCCAAGCCCCATCTAATGCAGCATCCTGTTTCACATAGTGGCCCACCAGATGCTGCTGGAAGCCTCCCGGCAGGAGTTGAAGGCATGCTCTCTCTCTTGATGTTACTCCCCTGCAACTGGTACTCAGAGGCATCCTGCCTTTGAGGCTGGAGGTGGCCTATAGCCCTCTGACTAGTAGCCTTTGGTTGACCTCTCCTCCATGAAATTATCCAAACCCCTCTTAAAGCCATCCAGGTATGTTGGCTTTCACCACATCTCATGGCAGAGAATTCCACAAGTTGATTATGCGTTGTGTGAAAAAGTACTTCAGTTTGTTGGTCCTAGATTTCCTGACAATCAATTTCATGGGATGACTGCTGGTTCTAGTGCTATGTGAGAGGGAGAAGAATTTCTCTCTATCCACTTTCTCCACACCATGAATGATTTTATAGACCTCTATCATGTCTCCCCGCAGTCATCTTTTTTCTAAACTAAATAGCCCCAGGTGTTGTAGCCTTGCCTCATAAGAAAGGTGATCTAAGCCCCTGATCATCTTGGTTGCCCTCTTCTGTACCTTTTCCAGTTCTACAATGTCCTTTTTAAAGATGTGGTGGCCAGAATTGTACGCAGTACTCCAGGTGTGACCGCACCATAGTTTTGTATAAGGGCATTATAATATATTTCAATCCCCTTCCTAATGATCCCTAGCATGGAATTGGCTTTTTTCACAGCTGCCACACATTGAGTGGACACTTTCAATGAGCTGTCCACCATGACCCCAAGATCCCTCTCCTGGTCAATCACCAACAGCTTAGATCCCATCAACGTATACTTGAAGTTGGGGTTTTTCATCCCGATGTGCATCACTTTACATTTGCCAACATTGAACTGCATTTGCCATTTTTTTACCCACTCACCCATTTTAAAGAAATCATTTTTGAGCTCCTCACAACCCATTTTGGATTTCACTACCCGAAAGAGTTTGGTATCATCTGCAAATTTGGCCACCTCACTGCTTACCCCTGCTTCTAGATCATGTATGAATAAATTAAAAAGCACCGTTCCCAGTATAGATCCCTAGGGGACCCCACTTCTTCCTTCCCTCCATTGTGAAAACTCTCCATTTATACCTACCCTCTGTATCCTGTCTTTCAACCAGTTAGCAATCCACACATGTACTTGTCCCTTTATCCCATGACTGCTAAGTTTTCTCAGGAGTATTTGATGAGGAACTTTGTCGAAAGCTTTTTGAAAGTCCGGGTATACTATGTCAACTGGATCACCTTGATCCACACACTTGTTGACACTCTCAAAGAACTCCAAAAAGTTTGTGAGGGAAGATTTCCCTTTGCAGAAGCCATGCTGGTTCTCTCCCAGCAGGGCATGTTCTTCTATCTATATGCTTTACAATTTTATCCTTGAGGATGCTTTCCATCAATTTGCCTGGAGTGGCCTTTAGCTAACCAGCCTGTAATTTCCCAGATTGCCCCTGGATCCCTTTTTGACAATTGGTGTTACATTTGCTACTTTCCATTCCTCCAGGACAGAGCCTGATTGCAGGGATAAGTTATATATTTTAACAAGGAGTTTAGCAATTTCACATTTGAGTTCTTTGAGTACTCTTGGATGGATGCCATCCATCCCTGGCAATTTGCTAGTTTTCAGTTTTTCCAGACAGTTTAGAACATTGTCTCTTGTCACTGCTATCTGACTCAGTTCTTTAGCCTCCATCCCCGAAAAGCCTGGCTCAGGAATAGGTATATGCTCAGTATCCTCTGCCATGAAGACAGACGCAAAGAACTCATTTAGTTTCTCTGCAACCTCTATATCTTCCTCAATAATCGCTTTCACTCCCTCATTGTCTAATGGTCCAACCACCTCCTTGGCAAAGAGAAGTACCAGGAGACTCTCATTTGCTATGGTTTCTCCTATCACAGGTTTCTGTTATTTGCAGATGGGACTTAGATACCCAGTTTCTTTGTTTTCTGGCCAAAAATAGCCCTATTTCCGGCTATTCGCTGTATAGAGACTTGGTTTCTTTGTTCTTGCGCCCAAAACTAGGGCTATTTTCAATTATTTGCAGCATAGAGACCTAGTTTTTATGTTTGTGTACTAAAACTATGGTTTGTTGCTACCTGGAAATTACTTCCTGTGTCATGTCTGGTGGCCATTTTGTGATTTTTCCACCAAAAGAAAGCCGGAAAATTGGGGGGCTTTGGAACATTTCTCGAGAGCAAGGCAATGTGCTTTACTACTCTTATTTCTATCTCTCCCCCCCCCCCCGCATTTTAATTATATTTGAGCACATTTAAGTGTGCTGAGTGAGGAACCTAACCTCACCTCCTCATAGGCTCAAGGTTTCTTTTTCCACAGTTTCCCTGTTTGTGGCAATAGGCCGGAATGGAACCCTGCAAAAGAAAAAAGAGGGCCTCTTTTACCTGCCTTGCTGCCTTAGGCCTCTCTTCCAATGGGTTTACTCATGCAGACCTTGGATCATAGCCAAGCTAGCTCCAGGAAGGGGAAATGCTCCTGAGCCTTTATCAACCCTTTACTTTCAGCCAGACCCTCGCTGATATAAGAGCTGGGAAACCCCCAGAAAGCCTGTTCCTCGTCTTCCTCTCTGATTCCTGACACCACCCCTGTTCCAGTGCCCTGTTCCAACATTGTTCTCAAGTAACCCTGACCATTGCCTCACTCTGCCATGTGTCTTGTACAACCCATATTGCTGGCCACGAGCACTGACAGCAATGCACTGAAGGTTAGTTAGAACTAAGGTCAGTTGAAAGCAGTAGAATGTGCAACCTATCTGCTTCGAAGTAAGTAACATTGAATTAAATTGGACCTATTCCCAGGTAAAGGAATAGGTTACCTTATACTTACCTTATTCCCAGGTAAGTATGCATACAGTTGCAGCCTTAAGCATTTAACTGTGCACTTTAGTGCCATTGATTTCAGTGGAATTTAGAATAACTAATTTGTGCTGCATTGTGCCCATTGTGTAGCAAAATACAGGAGGACTTTCTTATTCATAGATTCGGCATCCGTGGTTTCACATATCTGCGGTTGGGTAATTGGTACAAAGGGTTAAATCCGTGTATCAGCTGATAGGGGGTGGGCAGAAAGGACCTCCAAAGTAATTTCCAGCTGCCATTTTGTGTTCGGGAGCCATTTTGTGGCTTTTCAAAGAAAATGTTTTAAAACCCCAGTTTTTCTCAAGAAAATGGTGGATTTAAGTCATTTGGGGGCATTGCTGGACTGCTGGGCAACACATAGGGCACTTTATTTGGGGATTATTATTTTTTGTATTTTTTGCCCATTTTTTGCAATTTCCCATGCCCTTTGAAATCTAACCCCCACAATCCCATTTACTTAATGCCTTGGCATTCATGGTTTTGATACCTGTGGCAGTAGCTCAGAATGGAACACCTTCGAATACTGAGGTCCTCCTGTAAATCCTTTAAACATTATTTAAGAAGAGATAAGGTATGTATAAAACTTCAGTGGATGTTAGGCTGATGGGAGGACTTAGAAGATCATGAGATACGGGTCTTCACGGTGCCATCCATATGCCTACCACTGCATGGACTACTTTTTTGTATGTTAAAGTAGGTTGCCACCATAAAAGCCTATGCAAAATAACCCAGTCAGCCTACTTTGGTAGACGTAGCACTTTTTGTCTTAATGCTTCCTATCTTTCTTCACCTCTCAGTGGAAAACCTTTTGTCCCTGCTTTTCTTTTCTTTTTGCTTTCTCTCCAACAAACCATTCAACAGAATGTATGGATTTTGTTTTTAAAGAGCAAGACATAAAAACACAAGCAGTCTACACACAACTTGGACAGAAGAATAAAGTTTCATTAGGTGCATGACAAATTTTTTCCTCACCTTGCAGAGTTCTGTAACAATGTTCAGGGCAAAGCCTTGTAATTGCAAACATTGTAAGTTTTCAGTCTGACTCAGAAGGCCCGATTTAATAGCTCATGCATCAAAATAATATTTGTGTGCCAAGGGAAAAACTTTGAGACAATTACTCTAAGTACCAAGTGTACAATCTGTGTTCCAGGTGAAGCCTCCACATAGATTAAATGGACAACATGATATTGGACATGCCCTCCTCTATTGCTTGTCAGGCTGAGTGCCATTGGTAAAGAAGTAGAGATAAAATATTATTCAAAGAAAAAATGATTTTTTTGAACATAGAATTTACTCAGGAACAAAAGGTCAAAATGATAGTCTTTCTGTCATTTAACTTACAAACCCACAGAGGCAATAGAAAAAGAACTGGAGGGGGCAAAATCATATCCAATCTTTTTCTGACACACACACACACCCCAAAAAAATCTGATTCCCAGTTTATGATAGTCCCTAGGCTACACATCTGTGGTCCAGAAAACACTCCCTGCGATCATGAAGCTCTTGGCAACATATTGGCAAGAAAAGGAAATCTACATCTGGCCTCCTTTAAATTATTCCTTATGTCTCCGGAATCTTATTTCACAAATCAGTCTGAGTGACACTAAAGCCTTTCATTTCACGTGACAGATTCCAAACTCTTTGTTCCTGTTAATCCTCTTCAAAAACTAATGAATGACAAATTTAGAGTTGGCTTGCCCCAACATTATTTTCGCCGTGCCCCCCACCCCGTAGTTTTATAGTTCAGCCATGCTGAAATCCGCCTGCCCAGGATTCCAAAAGGCTAACCCCCCTCGCAAACCAATATTTCTCAGTCTCTCCCTGGCTCAATGCTTTTCTTGCCTAAAGGTAAAATAAGAATGGAAATGAAAGCAGTTCAGCTCTTTGACAGAAAGAGGTACAATTATCCCAAAGGGAAGTGAAGAGCAGTATACTGTTTAGAAATTGGGAGTGATGGTGTGGCTCTGGGTACAATAATACACAGGTTCCAAGTCACATGACTTCAGCTGAATCAATCTCTCTCTCTCTCTCTCTCTCTCTCTCTCTCTCTCTCTCTCACACACACACACACACACACACACACACACACTCACACACACACAACTGAAGCAAATGTTATCATCACCCAGCAAAGGTTAAGCACTTTGAATTTCCATTTATTTGAGTGAGAAAGTTTTAAGAATGTGTTTAGGTCTCTTCTTGGAATCAGTGGCTGGCACCCAGACTAGCCAAGTGCTTCTGTGGCTGTGCTGGTGCTAGGGGAAAGCGGTGGATTTGCATCAACCTCCCCTTCCCTCAGAAGCCCACTGTGAATTTCACAAATTGTCCCAGAGGGGTTATTTTCAGAGGGCTGAAAATAACCCTCAGGGCTTATTTTCAGGAGTCCCAGTGAGCTTCAGAGGGGAGAGAAGATTGACAAAAATTGCCCCTCCCCTGTAGCAGCAGCACAGCATTTCTGCTCCAACACTTTGTTAGTCTGGATGTTGACCAATGGGGCTTTACAATGCTCTGATAGATGGTGATCTAAAAGATTAAGGCCAGTAGTATGGGATACAAGATCTTAATAAAACGTATAGACAGGATGTGTCCACACTACTAAGGTGAATTTCTTTCATGGCTTCTTTGTAAGGAACCTTGGAAATGGTGTCTGACATCCTAACTAATGGCAGCACAGGTGCGCTAAGTGAGAGGTGCACATGCTGCAGATTGGTTCAACTAGGTGCAAGAACTGGTGCGGGGGGGATTTCGCTGATCTCCTTTTCCACGGGAAGCACCCTATGCCATTAAAAATATGTCCTTGAGGGTCACACAGCCCTCAGTGACATATTTTACAGTGGCAGAGGGAGCTTCCAGAGGAAGAGAGATCATCAAAATTCACACACACTCACCTTGCATGAGTGCTGGTGATCATGTGAAAACTCTTCAGCAGCACTGATGCTTTACACAATGCAGGTGCTGCATATGTCAGGATGTCAGCCAAAAATTCTGTGATTGGGCTAGGGATCACTGCAAGAATTTTCAGCAGCCTCATAAAACTCCAAATCACAGTATTCGTTGGAGGAAGCCATGAGAATTTAGCAGATTTTGCATTGGTTACACTTATAGCATGGATGCCCCCTTGATTCATCTCTAAACTGATGAAATTCTAGCAGGGTTGGTGTCAAGGTTCAGAATCACTGTGTTGCTGCTGAGGGCCCAGGGCTCTCAGGGTTCCTTGTCAATCCCCAAGACTGCCTCTGTGCCCATTAAGTCACAGTGATGGAGCAACTCTTTCGGCCAAGAGAGTCACTTTAGTCTTATTCACACATGTTCAACACTCATACACTGAGGCTGTTCTCACGCGCAGCCAAGACTGAGCTAAAGCAGCCAAGCTCGGTCTTGGCTACACATGAGAAGCAGTGGGACGCAAGCAGCTGCCAGTGGCACTGTGGCAGCAAACCTACCTGAGGAACCCAACTCTAAAACTGAATTAAGGGGACAAGTGTCCCTTAGCCCAATTTCTTTGCTCGTCTGTCAGCAGCCGGCGCTTTAGCAGTGACAAGCACCTGCGCGTCTCTGTGGGGATCTCCACAATGCAACACACACTCATGTGGTGCACAGGTGTGACAAGTGGGGTTGAAGCTGGTACAAATTACCAGGGCCTAGCGGTCCACAAGTGGGCCTGGAGCCCAACTATGTTGCATATGTTTTTGTCTTGCCTCCTGGTGCTACCCCATGCCCACCCCGCCACAAGGCTGAACCACCAATCTTTAAAATAATTATAGGTGATATATGCGTGGCTGGGGGGAGGGTGAGCCAAGCACACACACCCATGGTGGCGGTGGGCAGAGCAGGAGAGGCCGCTGAGCCTGACCATCTGGCCCAGTAGCCCTTGAGAACTGTGAGGTGCTCCAGCATGCCTGCTCAGTTTGAATAGAGCATCGACACTTGCTTCAAACTGCTGCATGTGTGCTGGAGCGCCTCGCAGCTGGGGGGCGCTGGGCCGCTGGGCCAGATGATCGGGCTCAGCGGCCACTCCTACTCCACCCGCCGCAGCCCCAGGGGGGTGCTCGGCTCACTCCCACCCCCTGGCCATGCATATGGTGGCCAGATCTTCGGTTTGGTCTTGTGGTGGCGACAGCAGTGGCGGTGGGGTGGGGGGTGGGGCAAACCCACTCTCGGCGACCCTGGTGGTGCACTATAGGATGTCCAAGGGCCAGGATGATGCTTCCCAGCCCCCAATCCTCCACACTGCCAGAGGTCACTAGTGAGTGTCTGGGCATGTAATTGCACTCTCAGCAAGAACTAGGCAATCATAGGAACATAGGTCTGTGAGGAAGGTAAGTTTCTTCAGCCTTCCCCGCTGCTCGCCTGGTAGCCCTTCTCACTGATTGTGAGAAAAGTCTCATCATGTATACAGTGTACACAGATACAGATCTGTACACAGGTGCAGTTATTCACATGTTAGGCTGAACACTGGTACAGCAGTAACTTCTTATCAGTACATGCATTTGAGGGCCATGTACCTATTTTATTTTAAAAATGAAGGCAGATGCAGTCATTCACACAAAAACATGTACATGTGTACAGACATCTGAATGCAGATATAGCATAGTGTCTGAATAGGGCTCCTCTTCTCCCCATGCTATCTTAAAATAAAGGTTTCCCACTTGTGGGTCTTCCAATGACACACGGTCCTGTGGGGGAAAGCTTCCATTTGTGGATGTGGGGAGCACCAGGAGACAGCAATAGATTTTGTTTTTTCCTCATACCCCTGTCAGTCCTGTTGGCTCAGCTGCGCTGATTGCAATATGGAAATTGAATTTTTAACCTTTACATCTGCTTTAAACTGGGAGATCGCAGCCAGAGCTTCTCCCACCTGTCCTGCCTCCACCACCTGTCCTTTTGCCTGAGCCATCCCTTGCTTGCTTATATCATACTAGCAGTTCTGTTTGCTCCAGCAGGCGGGGGAGGAGATCAATGGATTGGGGGAGGACTGGAAGGAGAAGGCTTCTGGGTTGCTGCTGGGTTTCCCATTCAGCAGATTTGAGTCATAGCATCAGTCTGAACTGCCCTAGATCCAGACCAAGGTCATTTTTTCTCTTTTGGTGCTCCATGCTAAAGAGCTTATAACTCAAAATAACTTAGTCAGCAAACCAATAGCAGAAAGAGTTGCAAGTGCACATTGTTACTTTATGAAGGCTTAAACCAGAATGGGCCAGCATCCTCAATTACATGTACATCTAACAAAACCAGTTAATATTTAAGGTGTAGAGCAGTTGTGTTTTGCACTGGTTTGGTCCATAAGTTTAAAAAAAAAACAATCACCCAAAACATAAAAGAAAATGTGGCAACGTATGATTTAGCATGTTGGATTTTACTGCACAGGTTGCAGTCCAGGACTAAATGGGCAGGGGAATAAATATCACTTGGAAGCTGCTGAGATCTATTTTCTGCCAAGAGAGATGTATGATGTGGCAGGAAATTGCTTTGGTTGCTCTTAACCATACTTCATATACTATTGCAAGCAGCAAATATTAAAATGAATTGTTGACTTTAAAATAAAGAAAAGGAAGGGAAGCCTAGTTAGCCAAAAATTGAAGGCGCCCCCCCCCTTAATTTTCACCTAAAGTGGAATTTGCACTATTGCCAGCTGTGCCTTTTTCAAATATTTTCTGTTCATTAATATGGCTGAAACACTCTGATGTGTGTGGGTCCAGCATTACTTGCCTGTGGCAATGCAGTCGGCTTTTTCATTTTTCCCCAAAAGCCATAACCTTTTTTTCTTTTTTGCACAAATACTTCTTTGTACATCTCTGGAGATAAAATTAGTATAGGTGCTTTTTAAAGAGCTGCTGGTCTGTTTGTTAGTTACTGAACATTGCACATTACTTTGTGTGATATTTTAGCTGTGATTCTATGTCTTAGCTAACTACCTAATGGAACAGCGGGGAAATGACTTGATTAGCAAGCCAGAAGTTGCTGGTTTGAATCCCTGCTGGTATGTTTCCCAGACTATGGGAATCACCTATATCAGGCAGCAGAGATATAGGCATCATCTTATACTGTGCAGGAGATGTTCAGTGGTAAGCCCCTCCTGTATTCTGCCAAAGACAACCACAGGGCTCTGTGGTCGCCAGGAGTCGACATCGACTAGATGGCACATTTTATCTTTACCTTCTATGTCTTTCACTTCTGGTTCAGCAGGATTGGGGATGGAGTCTCGAAGCTCATGTTTCTCAAGGTTGCATTCAAAATAGGATGCCTTCCCAACACACCAAGAGAGAACTGCCTGGGCAAAAATTACCCCAAGGAGAGAATTCTTTGAGAAGAATAACAACATTTTAACAAGCCTTGTGTTAGCACTTAACCTGTTTCTCTGAGGTTTGGCAGTTTTGAATACTTAACCCACAGCTAGTCCTGAACCTCCAGCCTGAGGGATGGAAGGCAGGGATTGAGTCTTTGGCCATCCAGATCATTCTGACCAGAGGAGAGGACTCTAGGGAGATATGCAAGACCAACAAAGTGCCATCTTAACTATAATAGGCCAGAACTTTTGGAGGAGAGGTCTATTGACGGCTACTAGTCGGAGGGCTGTAGGCCACCTCCCGCCTCGGAGGCAGAGTGCCTCTGGGTACCAGTTGCAGGGGAGTAACAGCAGGAGGGAGGGCATGCCCTCAACTCCTGCCTGTGGCTTCCAGCAGCATCTGGTGGGCCACTGTGCGAAACGGGATGCTGGACTAGATTGGCCTTGGGCCTGATCCAGCAGGGCTGTTCTTATGTTCTTATGTTCTAACTGCTCTGGTGATGCTCCCTTACCCCTGTAAATGTTCTTCAGTTCAGACTTGCTCACTAATCTGAGCAAATAAGGGATTCAGCTTTTGCTGCTGGCAACAGATCACTCTCTCCCTTCCTCCAACTTGACAGAAGCTGAGTCTGATTTAATAAATATCAAAGCAGATTGCAATTTAGAAGCAGAACTATGTATAATCACTAGTTTGGGTGGATAGGCCATATGTCCATGAACAACACAAACCATTTTTCTTTTTAAAATTACAAACCAGTATGTATTTGAGGGGAAAGGGAGATAAGCAACTATGTGTGGATGTGCCCAGTGGCAGAACAGAAGGGCAGATGCTGCAGGTTCTGCTAAAGGATAACGAGAGCTCCAGGTGGGGCAGGGAATCTCAAGGCCTCTTGAAAATCTCTGATGTCTATAAATTCCCAAAGGAGGCACAAAGTTAACAGCAAAAGTTGCACTACAGTAGAGAAGAAATTGTAAGGCCACTCCTGACAAGTGTCAAGTCATTACTTACTCCTGTGAGACATAGGAGGAGGATGTTGAGATTTTCAGGAAATCTTTTTTTTTTTAAGGCAGAGAGCCATGCTCTAAGCAAGAGTAGCTACATTTCACTCCAATTTTAGTAGCTTTTGTCAGGAAGTTTTTCTTCCTGTTTTTGTTTTTCTCCCCTTTTTCTTTAGGGAATTTATCTTCTTGGTTTTTGTTTCCTTTCGAATCATGGTTTGAGCCAGTATCAGGGCCTGACTGAACATGATGCCAAGGTTTGACAAATGCCAGGCACCAGGGAGCCATGGTACCTAGAAATTGAACTGTGGTGCCTAGACTAGGATATTCAGAGGTAGATGCATTTAATCAATTGTTTCTTTGTCCCAGGGAGTTTTTTTTTTTAAGTATGTTACTTGTAAAGGGGATAAAGAGAAGAAGCCCACCTGCCCCTCCACAATGTCCATTGTCTGGCTCCTACATTTTTGGGCTGGCTCCTAGAGCCAAAGGAAATTTGTCAAGGCCTGCATTAAATATGTCATTTGGTACAATTAAGCACTCCTCCATGTTCATGGCATTCCTTGTTCATGTGGCTAGGGCCTGGAATAAGACAGTAACCCCTGAATCTGGATTGTGAAAGCAAGTCCTAAGTGAGGTACTAAACCTGTTAACTGGTTTTGCAGGTGAATTGATAGGCAAGTAGTCTGACAAGGTGAAAGAATGAGTCAGCGGATTAGCCTGGATTAGAACAAGAATCCTCATAAATGCATGGAGATCCTCCACATAACAGATGGCAGGGCTAATCTTGACATGGCTGCCTTATCTGCAAATGTGCTGTATCAGCTGAGTGAGCTTCCTCCTCGCAACACTTGCCTCAAATGAACTACGATTCCCAGTCCTGTCCGTTTGCAAACTCCTAAAATACAATAATACCCATGTCTCTGAATTTCCTCCTGCCTCATCCATTGATGAAAAACAAATTAAAGCAAATTGCTATAGTAGAAATAGGCTTAGAGAAAAGACTATAGCTGAGCAAAAAGGCACCTTTTAAAAGTGGCGATTCTCTTTATTTAGCAATGGGAGAGCAACTGGCCCTATCCATCCCCAGCACAGCATTCATTCAGTGGTTGTTGCTGGGGTCAGTTTTAGACTGTGAGCCCCTTTCGGGACAGGGATGGAGAGAGAGAGAGAGAGAGAGAGAGAGAGAGATAGGCTTCAGCCCCCTGTATTTCCACAACCAAGTTGCCGTATGGGGACCCTTGGTGCTTCCAGTGTGGAATTGCCTTGCTAAGATTTCTAATTTGTTTTGATTCCAAACTTTTTCATTCATGTCAGATATGTAACAAAGGCTGGAGCTATATAGAGAATACTGGGCTATTGCCAAAACCAGCAATCCCTCATCAAGTTCCCTCCTTCTCTTCCATAATGTACAGTTAAACTTACCCCACACACTGACCATACAAGGTGTGTTTGCCTGTCCTCCTTTGACATCATGGGCTGCCACTTGTGGGGCCAGGGAAATGCTTGCTGCATGGTATCAGGACATACAGAGCAAGAAGAACATTTCACTTTATCCCTAGAGGAGTTTCACATCTGCCCTTCAAATTCAGAGGTCTGCAGTTACTGGAATACAGGAACACATGGTGAGAAATATGCTCCCCACCGTGCATGATGTGCAGAGGCACTATTTCAGTGTTTCACTCAGGACTTATTTCCAGTAACATGCTTAGAGTAATGTACTTAATAGCCTCTGTTAAAGTTTACAAACATAAAATATCAATGGCCTTTACTCATGTATTAAGATACATCTCAGTATTAAGATTAAGCCAAATGTAGTGCAAGAAATTCTGAGGCTGTAGTCTGCCCTGTCTTTTTGTTAAACATCCGTTACTACTGTTTGTGCATATGGCGTTCTCTAGCACTTTTGTGACCAATCTGCGTTGTTCATTTCAAACAAGGCTAGGATTATCTGTAGACAGGACAGAGGTCCTTCTTCTGTCTCTCTCCTTGGAATATATACTACAGCTAGTGCAAAACGCGGCAGCGAGGGTTCTATCCGGAGCTGCCCGTTGGGAACATATCACCCCCATTTTGAAAGAGCTGCACTGGCTGCCGGTTTGTTTCCGGGTCCAATTCAAGGTGCTGGTTTTGACCTTTAAAGCCCTAAACGGTTTAGGCCCGGGGTATTTGAGGGACTGCCTGCTCCCAAGGGTTGCTGCCCGCTTGACTAGGACATCTGGGGGGGCCCTGCTCCGGGTGCCGACAATGAGGGAGGCCCGGCTGTCGTGCACTCTCAACAGGGCTTTCTCTGTTGCTGCCCCTAGACTCTGGAATGCTCTCCCGGTGGCCATTCGTTCCTCGGACCGCATCACAGCTTTTAGAAAGCTTTTAAAGACTTGGCTTTTTACCCAGGCTTTTACATAATTATCTTTTACTGCTGTTCTTGTGTGTTTTTATCTGTTGTCTTGTTTTTATGCCTGTTTTTAGCTTGATGTTTTTACTGCTTTTTACTGTATGTTTTTAATTTTTCTAAACCGCCTTGGGGTTTTCTTTTAACGAAAGGCGGTGTAAAAATAAATAAATAAATAAATAAATAAATATTTCCAACACAATTTCTAAGGAAACAATCTTGCTGTCCTTTCCACTTCTTATTTTCCACAAGGTTTGTTTCTGGATCCCCTAAACCTTTTCTGTTTCTTTTCTTATCATCTGCTCTGGCTACTTACTGGTCCTGCCCTGACTCCCCAGTTCTGGATTCTTGTTGTTTTAATTAGAAAGATCTTCTCATTATACATACATTTTGTACCTTGAAGAGTATTGATTCTGCTGTGTTTGCCTAAGACCTCAAAGCAACGTGTCTCTCAAGGGGTAAGGTTAAACTGGAAGGAATGCTGAAAATCTCCCCATTGAATTAACTTTTTAGAGGAGCTGGAACCAGAAAATCTTTTCCCCTCCTTTGCCTAACTTCAGCCTGTCACTCTTGTGTTTTCCTTTTTGATTGTCAGGTATTAAATTCACTGTGAAGATGGTCTGTATCTTTGGAAAATGCATTCCTCTTCTTATACTTAGTGGCTGCTGACTATGGAAGGGGAGGGACCTGGGACCAGTTGGCTTTTCTTTTCTCTCTCTCTCTCTTAAGCCCAGGCAGCTGTCACTCACTCCTTCACATGCATTGTATGTGCCCAGTGGCGGAACGGATGGTAATTATGCACATTTAAACTACTGTATTTTTCTCATGCTGAAGTTAGTGTTGCTGCCACATTTAAAACTAACTTCTCATATCCTTTCAAAACACCTGACAAAATGCTCTGTGCTTTTTCTCCCATTGTTAATTAAAATGTCTAAATAAAAGTCTTCTCTTTTTATAAAGCATTTTCATATCTGGCTCCAATCCCAATGCATAATTATTAGGTATGGCAACATGTTTTTTTCTATACAGATTCCTTCATCCTGCAGACATAGATATGTTCTTGCTTAATTTCTTGTAACTTCACAGAAGATGATGGTACTATGTGCAACATTGAATGTCAGCAAGCTAGGAACATAGCCTGTGTGCATTTGTTTCTAGGTGGGGGCACAAGTTCGCAAACTCTAATTAAGAAGTCTTCCTCCCTAAGAGAAGAAAATGTGTAATTATTAAAGTTAAGAGAGACTAATATTTGGTACTCCTTTTTTCCCCCTGCAGAAGAATGTAGAGGGCTCATGGCCCAAGTCAAGATCTTTACAGAGGTGATTCCATTAGAGAGCCAAAGCATTATATTTTGTGTCAAGATTCAGGTTCACATGTGACTATATTGCTTCTTCTAGTTTTGTACTGCTCAAGCCAATAAATACTTGCTAACCAGTTTAGCAATGTGAACCAACTAATTCCAGTTCATATCAAAATAGTTAAATGTGTTTATTATGATGCTGATTTACAGTGAGGGAAATAAGTATTTGATCCCCTGCTGATTTTGTCCGTTTGCCCTCTGACACAGAAATGACCAGGCTATAATTGGAATGGTAGGTTTATTGTAGCTGTGAGAGACAGAATAACAACAAACAAACCCTCAAAAGCCCAGTGCCCAAAAGTCAGCGATGGATTTGCATTGTAGTGAGGGAAATAAGTATTCGATCCCTTCACAAAAGATGTCTTAGTACTTGGTGGCAAAACCCTTGTTGGCAATCACAGAGGTCAGACGTTTCTTGTAGTTGGCCACCAGGTTTGCACACAACCCAGGAGGTATGTTGTCCCACTCCTCTTTGCAGATCCTCTCCAAGTCAGAAAGGTTTCGAGGCTGATGTTTGGCAACCCGAACCTTCAGCTCCCTCCACAGATTTTCTATGGGATTAAGGTCTGGAGAATGGCTGGGCCACTCCAGGACCTTCATGTGCTTCTTCTTGAGCCACTCCTTTGTTGCCTTGGCTGTGTGTTTGGGGTCATTGTCATGCTGGAATACCCATCCACGACCCATTCTCAATGCCCTGGCTGAGGGAAGGAGGTGCTCACCCAAGATCTGACGGTACATGGTCCCGTCCATCGTCCCTTCGATGCAGTGAAGGTGTCCTGTCCCCTTAGCAGAAAAACACCCCCAAAGCATAATGTGTCCACCTCCATGTTTGACGGTGGGGATGGTGTTCTTGGGCTCATAGGCAGCATTCCTCCTCCTCCACACACGGCGAGTTGAGTTGATGCCAAAGAGCTCGATTTTGGTCTCATCTGACCACAACACTTTCACCCAGTTCTCCTCTGGATCATTCAGATGTGCATTAGCAAACTGCAGACGGGCCTGTACATGTGCTGCCTTGAGCAGGGGGACCTTGCGGGCACTGCAAGATTTCAGTCCTTCACGGCGTAGTGTGTTACCAATTGTTTTCTTGGTGACTATGGTTCCAGCTGCCCTGAGATCATTGACAGGTTCCCCCCGTGTAGTTCTGGGCTGCTTTGTTACCATTCTCATGATCATTGCAACTCCACGAGGTGAGATCTTGCATGGAGCCCCAGACTGAGGGAGATTGACAGTTATTTTGTGTTTCTTCCATTTGCGAGTTATCGTGCCAACTGTAGTCACCTTCTCACCAAGCTGCTTGGCGATAGTCTTGTAGCCCAGTCCAGCCTTGTGCAGGTCTACAACCTTGTCCCTGACATCCTTCGACAGCTCTTTGGTCTTGGGCATGGTGGTGAGTTTGGAAGCTGAGTGATTGCTTGCTTCTATGGACAGGTGTCTTTTATACAGGTACTGTAACAAGCTGGGATTAGGAGCACTCCCTTACAGAGGGTGTTCCTCATCTCAGCTGGTTACCTGCATATAGTGAAAAGACTCCTGGGAGCCTGAAATCTTGCTGGTTGATAGGGGATCGAATACTTATTTCCCTCACTACAATGCAAATCCATCGCTGACTTTTGGGCACTGGGCTTTTGAGGGTTTGTTTGTTGTTATTCTTTCTCTCACAGCTACAATAAACCTACCATTCCAATTATAGCCTGGTCATTTCTGTGTCAGAGGGCAAACGGACAAAATCAGCAGGGGATCAAATACTTATTTCCCTCAGTGTATGTTGCAGTATTGTAGTAATTAGGACTGAGCTGATAAGGAAGTCTGTTTTGCTTAAATTTGGATCAGTGTCAAAGCAGGCCCTCTTTCAGTGATTTTTTATATATATTTTTAGAACGGTACAAAAGTATTCACTGTTAGTGACCCTTAATTAGCTAGAATTGTTCCTGTGACCAGTCTAGGAAGCACTGTCTTGACTCTAAATATGCCCTGTTCTGGTCTCCTAAAGAGGATTGCAAGGCAAGGCAAGATCAGTTTCAAGTACCTTGGAGAGCTCCTAAGGACCAAGTAGGTCTAACAGAGTCCTAGCTTCAATTGAGCCCTTTTATGTGTCTTGGCCCTGACTGCCTCATTCAAGCTCTATCACTCTGCTGTAGAGTGTGGATCCTTAATGGGGTAGCTCCCAGGCTTACAATCAAGAATAGGGATGTGACTCAGGTACAATTCGATTTGTATCCGAATCTGGGTGATTTGGAGACAGAACAAATCACCCCTGTGGTCCATTGACTAGAGTCAGGTCCAAATTGAATTGTGCCAGATGCAATTTGAATCTATTCAAGATTCGGATTCCTCCCATGAATTTCCCCAGATTCCCAGCTTTCATTTAAAAAAAAAAAAGCTAAGCTCTAGCCCTTGTAGAAGTGGAGTTATGGAGCAAAATGTGTGGTCACTATTTTTCAAGTGTTTTGATTCTTTGGTGTATAATAACTTTTCCTCAATGAATCCCCATGAGGATTCATTACACACTTTCATTTCTTCTATTCATTTTGACTGTCTTTGGATAGTGCCAGATGTCAACTGCCATGTGCCAACAACACCTCCCTCCCTCAAGGCAGTGGGATACTACTCAGTTTATGTTCTAGGAATTTTTTCAAGTGTTTAGACTCTTTGGTGTCTAATTACCTTTCCTCATAATGAATCCCTGTGAGGATTCATTACACAGCGAAGAGTCTAAACACCTCAAAAATTCCTAAAATATAAACTGAGTACCCAGTGGCTTGCAGGTTGGGGGGGAGTTGGCACATGGGATGCCACTAATTCCCCACCCCCACCCACAAAGCAGTGGGGTCAAAATGAATAGAAGAAATGAAGGCATATAATGAATCCTCATAGGGATTCATTATGAGGAAAACTGATTAGACACCAAATAATCTAAACAATATTCGTAAAAAACAAAACTGAGTACCCCACTGCCTTGCAGGTGTGGGGGGTGTAGTTGGCACATGGCTGGTGACAGCTGGCACTGTCCAATGACAGTCAAAATGAATGGAAGAAATGAAGATGTGCAATGAATCCTCATAGGGATTCATTATGAGGAAAAATTATTATACACCAAAGAATCCAAGCACTTGAAAAATAGTGACCACACATTTTGCACCGTAATTCCACTTCTGCAAGGGCTTAGCTTAAAAAAAAAAAAAAAAAGCTGGGGATACATGTTAGGGTTAGGATAGTGTGACTTCAAATCCTCATTATTTCCCATGGTGAAAATATACAAAATAAGTAAAAACTTTTTAAAATAATTAAAAATCAACCAAGTGCCCCACTGCCCTGAAATTTGGTTGGTAGGTGGCACCCATGGGGACCTACCAACCACCCAAACTTTGAGCTCCTAGGGCCTTTTGTAAGTGGTCTGAATCAATCCGAATCAAATCAAATCTGGGGTGATTCGGGGGAACAGATTTGGACACAAATCAAATCAGGGTGATTCGATTCGGGCACAAATCAACTAAAAAAAATTGATTCATGCGCACATCCCTAGTCAAGAACTCTGCCATCTCTCAGCCACCTCTTGCCTAGTGCATTCTCAACTTCAGTGAGTGGGTACTGAAAGGTGAGCAGTTCCTGATATGTTCAGGTCTGACATATTAGGTGAATCTTATTCACCAGGAACCATTGCTCAGAGCCCCAGTTCAGTTTCCTGGAATTCCTCATTCCTTGATACTCACCTGGGGCTTGCATCTTGACAGCTGGTAGTGGTGTTGGGAATTTACCTGGCTCTTTCCCATCAAAATCCAAGTCCTGACTGTCTCTTGAGGTCAGGACTACGACAATGAGCTTCATTTCTCCATTTTTATTCATTTCTAATAAAATCTGACTGGATGCATAACATTGTGACATAATCTGTTTCATAATCAGTTTCATAATCAGTTTCTGGATGGATACAGGGTTGGATGCAGGTTTCTTGGGGCAACTTTGAACTCACTGTAAAGCCTCACAGTAAACCCGCGGTAAAGCCTGCTGTCTAGGAAAGCTCCGTGAGGAAGATAATCAGGAGATTCATAGCAGCACAAAGAAAATCTGGGTTTCTTCTTTGCTCTGGAAATTCACTTAACCTGGCATATTACCTACAACTGCCCACATTAAACAGTATTCTCTAGATCAGACCAACCATCCCAAGACAATGGAATGCAGTTTGTTGCTCTTTCTCTTACAGCTGTGACCAGAATACTCGTCAAACTGATGAAAGCTGTACCACTACACTGGGTACCTCCAACATGAGAATCTCTTTAGGAGGCCTATTGTTCTGGGATCCAAGTTTTATAATGCTCGGAGTTTACAGTATCAGCATCATTAAATGAAACAAGCCTATCAGCAGTGGGACCAAATGGCTGTAATCACACAGAGGCAGCCTGTTTCCACCAGAGGCAACTTGCAATGCACCACCCCACCCACTCTTGCTGGCCCAGGCCATTCCTCTGGGTGAGCCCAGTGCTGACACTGCCTCATCCCCCCAAACTCACTGCCTCACCCCCTGCACCAGAAGCCCAGCACTCATTGCTGCCCTTCTTCCTGCTGCTGCTGGCCTGATTGGATAGGTTCACTTGAGGAGGAATGAATGGCACACAAAAATGGCACCAAAGCAACAACAATAGAGGGAAATGGTAACTGAAAACCAAATAGGATTAAAGGATTTTGAGAAGAAGAGGTTCAACCCACCTACCCACACACACTATTTTTGAGGTAAAAAAAAGAAGATTTTTGGCTCAGCCTTAGTCCTAATCTTTATGTTAAATTGCTACACATGGCATACAGAAAAGCTTACACCATCTGCAGAAAGTTGGGACCTGATGAGAGAGTAAACAAATTCTGGTAAGAACTGATCTGTTTGCTTTCCTTTCACAATAATTGTAATTGATAATTACCATCCTCACAAGTTAGCCTACCTCAGCCTTGCATGGTCACATGTCCACCATGAATTGGGGTGGATGGCATCATCCCAGTTGAGCTGTCCCTATGTGTCACTCACTACACCTGTACCAAATTTGGTTCAAATCGGCTAGGCAGTCCACAAATTAAACCACTTGTGCCTCAAACATTCATGCATCCGCCATCTTGAATTGAAGTGGATTACATCATCATAAACTATGCAGTTGAAGTGTCCCTATGTGTCCTTAAAACTGATCCAAATTTGGTTTAAATCAGTGGTGGTTCACAATTTAGCCCACTTGCTCCTCAAACATTCACACATACATCATCTTGCACTGGGGTGGATGACATAATTACAAACTACAAGAAACAGTATGATCCCCACAAATTCTACAATAACCATATATCAAAAAAGCACGCCACAAACTAAATGTGTAACTATGGAGTGCTGGTAAAGTTCATAGTGTGGAGAGTGATGTGATGCACATGAATCCATACATGCACAACAGTGACCTGGTGACCTCCGTCTCGCTGTAGCTCTTTCTCAAGTGAAGAATGGTCTTCACAAAATACTATTCCACATATTCCAAAGTCCAGTCTTCCAAAAGTATATTGACAGCCACCTCTACTACTACTAGAGAATTCACTCAGAGCCAAATTCTTGTAAGGCACAAAGCTTTGTAGAGTAGTATTTTGTGAAGACCATTCTCTACTTGAGAAAGAATTTTGTTCAGATTGATTAGGGAGTTCACATGTTAGCCCACTTGCGCCTCAATCGTTTATGCATCCACCATCCTGAATTGGGGTGGATGACATCACAAACTATGCTGTTGAGGTGTCCTTACAACAGTACCTAATTTTGGTTCATATTGGTCCATGCACTGTGAAGTTGATGTGGAGGACACACACATGGATGGACACACACACGGTGTGCCTGGTGATCTCATAAGCCTACTGGAAAGTAGGCTGAAAATGCCTCTATCTTGTCTTCTGCTTCCAGATCCTTAGAGAGAAATATAGGGATCTTTTAAAGCCCATCAGTGCAAACCTTGATTTCACCCAGGTACTTCTCATAATTTATTGTGGCTAGGACCAGTGATTTTCACTGTGTCAGCATCTTTTGGTCAAGACCTAATTCTGAACCTGTTGCCTATTTTTTTCAAGGTTTGTTGCAGTTTGGGTTCTATAAAGACTTCCATATAGCAGTTCTGATTGTATTCCAGTTCAAGAAAAAATAAAGATTAGGTCCAATTTTTAATTCAGGCTCAGTTTGACTCTCTGAGGCGCTTTACACAATTGGTGTGAAGCGCCGTTCGGAGTAATGCAGGGAGAGCGGGCTTAGCCAGATTGGGAGCCAGATTGGCCGCCCACATGACTGCCGGCTCCGTCACAGAGCCGGCAAGGGTGGTGGGGAACGGAGGCCAGCCGGCCCCTGGAAGTTCTAGGATGCCCCACACAAGTGCACAGGGCATTCTGGAGAGACCCCCAGGGCCGGGAGGCTTATTTCAGCCTCCTGGCGAGGGTCTCTTCATGTGTTGCCATGGAGCTGCGCCACAGCAGCACACAAGCAACAAAACGGGGTTAGAACCTCGCTTAAGGGGAGGGGTAGTTTTTGCGGTTTGCTGCCAGGAGCCACGTGGCTCCCGTGGTAGCAGACGACCAGGAGAAATTGGGCTAGGCTCCCTTAGCCCAATTTCCCCAGTCGTGAGAATAGCTTCTCTGAATTCCAGTGAAGTAAAAAGTTTGTCATCAAAACATGTTTGAAGGAATTGAGTGTTGCACAGATTAAAAGTATGTGACCTTTCACCTTCAGCTTCATTCAGGTTGACCTTTGGTCTGATCCAACAAGTCAGTTCTGTCCTCCTTAAAGAGGTCTATCTTACATCAAGGATCAGAGTTCTTCGGTAAATAACACTGAAAAGAGCATTTTTATTGCTGGGCAACACGGGGGCTATTCTCACGATCAACAAAAATTGGGCTAGGAGAGCCTAATTGGGCTAGAGAGCAGCCCAGGGCTCCCTCCCCGCTCATGTGGCTTAGCCCGCTCTCCCTGCTCACTGCCCCAAACCGGGTCTCACTGATCGTGAGACCCAGTCCACTGTATCAATGCCAAACCAAGCAACAATGCCAAACCAAGCAATTGATACAGTCCACTGTATCAATGCCAAACCAAGGAAATCTTCATAGAGTCTAGATCAAAGTATGGGAGGTGACTTAGCTACAAAAGAACTGATGAAAACCAACTAAGAAATAAATGTTTAGGATACCAATGCATGCATCTGGTTCTACCAACATTTGCATTACAGAAAATATAGATAATTCTGTCAGTGAAAGGGGGGGGGAATCCTTGCTAAAGTAATGTTGATTGGGTTTGTTTGTTACTTTAAAAAAAAGCAGATTTGAAGAGTGAATTCAAATTTGTTTGAAGTTGCTCATTGGGAATGTGTAATAATCTGGCAAAATTAATTTTGGAAATTAAGAGTTAATTAATTTAAATATTCATAGTGTTTTGATTAAAGGTGACAAAAAAAAGAAAGTTGGAAATTATGGCCCTTGAACACAATGAAGTGAAAATAAGACTTAAAGACTCATGACCATAACAGGGGAGGGCAGGTCCGAGGGAAGGCAGGGTTGAAGCTACCTTTCCCCCAGATGAGCAAAGAGCTCCTCTTCAATGTGATGTTACACGTCCACATGATCCATGCTGCTCCTGGCAGCACGGATTGCTGGAGGCCATAAAAATGAGTCCTGGCCTCCAGATATCCCAAAATGCACCACGTGACAAATGCAGTGCATTGGCGGATTCCCCCTTGAGTTGGGCGCTCTAGGTGCCTGACTCTGTGCACTCTCAGGCTGTGTGCAGCCCAGCACACACACAATGCCAAACCTGGGGTTGAGGGTGTTCTCATGCTCTCTAACCCCAGTTAAGGACAGGGATTAAAAGTCAGGCTAGCTGAGGCAAAAGTGCCAGGATTGGGAGTGATCCCAGAGCTCCACACATGCAACCCAACCCCGGCTGAATAGCCTCATTGCGTGAATAGCCTCATTGTATTTTAAGCATGCTGTTCTTTTTTAAGTGTTGCATTATACAGAAGATTGAGATTTATTTTACACAACTGCCTTCTAAATTTTACCTAGTTTTATTACACACTAAGGAGGCACTTGTTCTCTTATTTAGAGTGCCACAATTGTGATCCCATTAATTGTCAGCTAGCTAACAAGTAATAGGCTCTCTTGCTGGGCAAAAGCTTAACAGGCTCTTTTAAACCATTGCAAAACTTTGTTTTCCTATGTAATAAGCTAACAATTAACTGGTAGCTTTTAAAAATTCAATAAAAATTCAATAACCAGTTTGGTTTGGATGAGGTTGGGAAGGGATTTGTCATTATGCTCATGCATTTCATAATTTGATGGTACGATTGTGACGTTTGAGAATTGTACCCAGGCTACAATGAATCATATTATTCAGAATTCCAGAGGTGTTTTTTTTCTCACTGCAGAAAATTGCAATTCAGCATTATATTTCAGCTGAGGGTTGCAAAGCCCTCCTGGAATATTTCTGAAGCCAAGAAGTACTTTTGGAGGGAGGAGAGAGCAGTGAAAATCACTCCCTGCCACCTCCATTCACATTGGGTGCTCAGCAAACTCATTGACTGAGCTCCAAGACAGTGTTTCTGCTGGCATGCTACTTTGTTCCACCCTATTGTTGCTGCACAGAGTATGAGCTATTATCCCTATATTTAACCATTTCCCCCTTTTTCACTTTTGAGCTCTATTTCTTGACAAAAAGTAATTGAGCACAAAATATTAAATACTGACAAAAAGAATCCCTATGCAAATAGATCTAAACCTGCTGATGTGTATTTGCTACAATCATGGATTCAAGCATTTTTATAGCACAATTTTAGATCAGTTATATTTCAGAAAGGTCTACCTCCTTGATTGCTCAAAGTGACAGGTGAGAGATGGGCGGTGTAATAAAACTATTATTATTTCTTGTTTACACAGTCAGACAGGTGTTATTGACTGGTTTGTTTTATCCAGACATCGAGTCCTTCCCAAAGACTTGGGATGGCTGAATTTTATTATCAATATCATTGTTGTTATCATTATAGATATCATCATAGAATATAGGCTGTTCCCAGTAAAGCTGCTTTTTTTAGTTGGCTGATGATGATTTCTGTGGCCCCTATGGTGTTGAGGTGCTCTTCAAGTTGTTTTGGAATTGCACCTAGGGTGCCAATTACTACTGGGATTATTTCGGTCTTCTTCTGCCACAGCCTTTCAATTTCAATTTGTAGATCTTTGTATTTTGTTATTTTTTCTATTTCTTTTTCTTCTTTTCTGCAATCTCCTGGTATTGCTATGTCAATTATTTTAACTTGTTTTTCTTTCTTCTCGGCTAAAGTTATAAGAAAGAAAAACAAGTTAAAATAATTATTATTTTGAAATAATTAATTTATTGTTGTTGTTTAGTTTTACATTTGTATACCACCTTTCATTAAAACAATCCCAAGGCGGTTCACATAGAAACATTAAAACAAGGCTATAAAACAATGCAGAGAAAAGTCTTCAATAATGTGTGAAAAGAGGTTTGGAGCCTATATTCACAACAGAGAACAGCATGTTCGTGTGTGCAAATTTTAGCATATTATCATAATCAATATATGAAAACATCTAAAGCATTTTTAATTGTGAAATGAGATGCTCCTTTTGGAATGTATATGGGTGAAACAACAGGGAAGAAAGAGGAGACCAAAACGTGAAAGAAAGAGAGAAGTAATGTAATGACACTCCTTAAAGATGCATTAAATCGCAGGGATTCTAAAGTAAGCTTATAGATGAGCCTGCAGAACTGGGACAAAGTCTGCTCAGCATCCACAGATGGGCTTTGGCTTTCACTATTATCTACTTGAGATCACTAAGGGGGAGTTTAAGGTGATTCCCTCCCCCTCCCCTTCTCTCCTTTCTCATTTGCATTGAGTGAAACCTATTGTTCATTTCTACTTCCACAAAGAGAGGAGGGTGGGTAAGAGACAAGAACAGCCCATTCCTATTCCTGGTAGCTCTGAGGATCAGACAGGCAGTGCTAGATTCTCCTACTCTGCTTCAGCCAGGCAGGGCATTAATGTGGCGTGAAAGCAGTTTAAAGCCCTGGGCCTCCTCTTGGAGTCAGCAGGGTGTCTGAGGCAGGCCCACATCCCCAGTGGGTGGCTGTCAGTGGCAGTGTGCTCCGTTAGGCAGAAATTTATTAGTATTATTTCCCCCACACACTTTTTTTTTTTTTTTTGGTTAGAGCAGCAAGGAGAGTGTAAGTGACAGCTGTATTAAGAACCACAGTGCCTCCGAATGGGATCAGAAGCCATCTGCACAGAGGTTCTTGACAAAAAGCCTTTTCAGAGTGCTTTGTCGCTGCTTAAGAAATGGGAAAGAGAAAAAGGGAAGGGAAATGAAGGGGTGCCTGCTGCTTCTCCAGATTTTTAGCCTCCTCCCTTTTTATTTGCTTGTTTGCTCATACACTCCTCCTCCTTTTTCCATTGTTCCAACAATGCAGGGAACCCTCTTGTTCTGATCCCCAAACCAAGTCAGAGGAATGGCCTCTCCTTTCCCTCCTGTGGTTTACTGTCTCCCCAATGTCTGATTTCCCAAATGGTTCAGGGAGGCAGTTTGGAGGGGGGGGGAATGAGAGAGGAGCCATGAATCCAAGACTCCCACACTGCGGCACCTGGCTTTGCACCCACTACTGCTATCAGACTGGCCAGAAACATTTTAAGAAGCCAAAACGTCTTTGTTCTTTTTAATCTCTCCCTCCCCTGCCCGTCCTTCAAGCTTTCCAGCATGTTCAGCTGCATAGCTTGGGTGAAAAATAATGCAAGAGCTTTTATCATTAACCTGCTCAGCTGCAAATCTTCCCACCCTCCCTCTGCAAATTCACACATATATTTGCATATGCAATGGGCTGTATTCTTCCCTTTCACAGTTCCTTTCTAAGGTGGGGGGCTGGTTACTCATGAAGAGCTGCATGGGAAACAAGGCTTATAAAGATTAAATATGCACAATTATTTTTTTCCATATTAGATAACTCAAAAGTGGATGTACTGTTTTGCTGTGTGTGTGTGTGTGTGTGTGTGTGTGTGTGTGTGTGTGTGTGTGTGTGTTTGCCCCTCCTAACTGAAACTTCCAGTTTTCACTCTGGCTGCCAATCTGAGATGTATCAGATCAGAATTTCTGCCAGAAGCTTTAGGAAGCTTCAGTATATTCCTGAACGTAATCCTTTATTTTTATGTTATCTTTCTCTTTATTTGTAATACATTTATATTTATCTCAGTTTTGTGGTGTCTTAAGGCTTCTGTGTTACTCCAAACAATTTTAAAGTAAAGTTTGTGGAGATTTCTCAGATGCCCATGTTTTGGTGTTATCTGTGTATTTATCATTTGGTGGATGTTTGTATGCTGATACAGCACTACTGCCATACTCTTGATTTTTGACTGACATTATGTATTGCCCAAAGATGTTGTGATAACCACTAGCTTAGATGGTTTTGAAAAAAGGATCTTCTGAGCTAGAGAATATTCCCTGTGCATACTAAAATTACCCCATAATGTGTATGGAGCATTTACAATAGAAAATGAGGATGCCTGTGGATGACCAGAGCTCCATATGCATCAGGTATGCCGGACTGAGAATTATTAGAAAGAAGTCCCATTGATGTCCACACTTAGTACTATTGCCATAGTTACATAGTCTTACAAATACATGCAGACTATTTTGAAAACATGCCTTATATTAGCCCCCCAAAAAACAATGACTAAACGAAGTGTGTGTTATATATACAATCAGAGGTCAAAACTATGTTCTCGTGTGCAACAATATAAGCATATATTGGGAATTTCAGGAAGAAATTCCACTCCATCAATCATTGTGTTTTCACCCTGGAAACAGTCACTCCTGAGTTTATGAAAAGGGAATAGAGTCCTTTCTGCTATTTCATTTTAAATGACTGATGATTGTAGATTTTGCATTTAAAGCTTTGTGACCTTTTATGGTGTAGCATGAAATGTAATCACTGCAGGGGCTTGCATCATTTCTAGAGATTTTAAGTAAATTCTTTTCAAGCAAGAGCAAGGTCTATCTACTTGCTGGAGGCTGGAGCAGGATCAACACGTGGGCAGCGTAGGAGCTGCCCAGTGTCTCAGCACAGCCAGGAAATCCAGAGGCACAATTGGCAGTAGGCCCTGCCATTGCACCATTTGCAAGGATACATGTGGACAACTCTACTACAGTGAAAGGAACCCAGTGCTACCACAAAAGGCAGCCAGTGCACACACAGAGCCGAGAGGCGAGAGCACCTGGCAGACGTTCCTGGCACAGTGCATTGAGGGATGCCGGAGGACTTCCTCCTCCAGCTCCCTGCTCTGCCACTTACCACAGTGCTGCTCGTGGCAGAGCAAAATGGGGAGGAAGATTGTGCCTCCCCACCACAGGCGATTATGGTGGTGTGCACAACCTCTCTGTGCATTGCGAAACCTTTTTCAGTGTTGTCGGAAAGATGCTGGGATTGGAGGAACGAATGCTTATTTCTCCCCTCCTCAGAAGAAAGAAAAGCATAGAGGTCAGCATTTAAGAGCCCAAAGGTCCCCTTCTAAATCTCCCATTAGCCTGATTCCTGAAAACCAGTGCTGAAGATTACAAACAACAAACTCTTGAAAGGTCTATTACAATCAGCCTCTGTTTTTCATCATTCCATGTCCCTGGAACAGAATCTTGCCAGATACCATGTATACAGTGACACATATTTTCTTCTTATAAAAATCACAGAATCAATCATTAGGTTATACATTATGTTCAATCCACCTACAATCTATGTACAGTATATAGATGAACAGATCTGTATGCATGTATAGTCATTCACACACTATGTTCAACTTGTGTACAGTAGTGCATTTCCTTTCTGTACTCAGGTTCACTTTTTAAAAGAACACATATACAGTCTTTCACACAGTGATGCCATGTGTACAAGCACCTGTACTTATGTGCAACATGATGCCTGAATATTATTATTATTATTATTATTATTATTATTATTATTATTTTATTATTTTATTATTTTATTATTATTTTGATTTCTATACCACCCTTCCAGAAATGGCTCAAGGCGGTTTACACAGAGAAATAACAAATAAATAAGATGGCTCCCTGTCCCCAAAGGGCTCACATTCTAAAATAGGACTTGTATCAAAAATATCAGAGGGTAGCGCTGCTGCTATTTGTGCTTTAAACATCTAATCACAACCTCAAATCACATGTATATTGAAAGTCTATCGCATTTTAAAATTCAAATGGAAACAAACTGTCCAGATTTTCTTGAATAGATGTCTTTGAATAAAGTAGCCATAAATCTGGTGAATGTGTTGGAAGGTCCTGCTTATACAAATATACTGATTTGACATCTCACCTCACATCACATGTGCACACAGACATGCACACATACAGATCTGCAGAAAACAACCCAGCTATCACAGTTGGAGTGCTATTGCTACCCTCCCTTCTGTGTGGACAGTTATTGTGAAGTGTTCTTTCTAAAGATAATAAACAGGTGAGGGAATTTTATTTCATACTAACAAATCTCTCTGCATACAGTTTTGCTTATTTCATGTTAATGCGGTTATTAAAATGTGATATTCATTGATTACCCACATCAAAGGACCCTGTGCTGAGCTCCATATCTGAAGTGGGACCTTGGATTCCACCCCCCACCCCACTTTTCAGTATCAATCTACTCGCCCACTCTGTGCCATCCAACAAGCCACGCCTGAATTTTTTGCCAGCTTCAGAAACTTCCCCGAGTGCAGTGTAACAAACTACTGTAGAGGGTGGACAGAAAAGCCAGTTAAAACTCAGCATTGCTTCAATCACAGATTTGCAGCAACCTACACTAGAGCCTAGCCAACATCCACATTCAGTATTTGCCTCTGTATGAAGTACTTTAAACATTACCACAGGCACATGGGAGCTGTGTTTCCACGCGTGGCTCCCACATGGCTCGAATAATGTTTATATGTCTTAACCAATTCGGTGGCAGTTGATCATGTGGGTCTCTATCATTTCTCTGATCTCCCATCTCCTGCCAAATGTTGGCCAACACATTAGATAACAGGTAAGTAATCACTGGTGTATTGACTGCACTGGCTTAGTGCTGGAGCACTGTAAGATGATTCCCCCAGGGAATGGGGCCACTCAGGGAAGAGCATCTTGCAGAAGGTTCCAAGTTCCCTCCCTGGCATCAGTGTTCCCTCTAACAGGGATTCCCAGACATTGTTGACTACAACTCCCAGAAAAGCCAAAAGCCACTTCAACTGGAAATGCTGGGAGTTGTAGTCAACAACATCTGGGAATCCCTGTTACAGGGTACAGTGCCTGGCATCTCCAAGATAGGGCTGTGAGAGACTTCTACCTGCAACCTTGGAGAAGCCACTGCCTGTCTGAGCAGGATGGACCAATGGTCTGACTATATTCCTGTGTATTTAAAATTTAATCCCACAAGTTTAAAAATGGAAAGGGAGAGGAAGAAGATAGCCTTCCAGGAGACAAGCTACCACATCAGAATATGACAGAAGTGTTCATTTGATGTATGCATTTATTTATTTATTCTTTATAGGAGTGGCTTTGGCAAGAAAGGAGTAGAAGGCTATAAACAGCAATTGATTTTTTTTTTAGTTCCCCTGGGAAGAATCTCAGATTGAGGAGGAGGATGTGTCACAGATTAGTTAATTCTTTGTGAGATGGATGATTGCTCAAACAGCTAATGGGGGATGTGAGTTTACGTAAGCTGCCTTCAGGCAATATTAGGAAGGTGTTGAAATGGACGAGGTTCTTCTGAGTGATTTACAAAGAAATTAATTAATTAGAGCAAATTGCAAGCATGCAGTCTGTTTGCCAGAATTATACTCTTCAAGGACCTTACATAATATTCCATTCCGAAATAGTATTGTTAAACCCCTTCCCATCATATTGATGGGAGAGAGAAGAACACAAATGGAGAGGATGTCATGCTTGTTGTTGCATATGGCTTATTATATCAGTTTTTCAATAAGAAATATTTTGACTAAGCGTGCCAATTCCCTCAGTCTTTCCCAGCCTGGTTTCGCTCACAACACATTCAAAACAATCTGCAACAGTCTGGTTGTTTATGTGTTTGGACATACAGACCTCCTTACCCCAAGGACTCTGTACCGTGTTGTATCCCACCAGCTCAGGGTTGCATGCCCATTACTGTTGATATAGTAATAGCTTGGCTTCTAGTGATTCATCCATTTCAGGTGGAGGCAGAGGGCTTGTCTTTTGATTCTGGAATCCATCTGTATGCTATCTTCTTATACTAGCAGTTCATTTTGCTCAAGAGTTGAGAGTACCATAGGAAAATAGGAAGCGGCCTTATAATTGGCCCATCTAGCAGTAGTTTAGATCTGCCTGTTCTGGACAGGGTTGCTTTCCCTCGGAAAGAGGAGATAAGTAGTCTGGGAGTACTTCTGGATCCAAACCTCTCCCTGATTTCTCAGGCTGAGACAGTGGCCCAGAGTGCTTTCTATAACCTTCAGCTGATTCACCAGTTACATCCATTTCTGGAGATAAACAACCTTAAAACAATGGTACATATGCTGTTAACATCCAGGTTTGACTACCGCAATGTGCTCTACATTGGGCTGCCTTTGCACACAGTTCAGAAACTGCAGTTAGTACAGAATGCAGCAGCCAGGTTGGTCTTCAGGGTTGCCCAAAGAGATCATATTACACCCATTTTAAAAGAACAACACTGGCTGCCAATAGGTTTCCGGTATAAGTAACCCTATAAAGCCCTATGAGGTATTGACTATGAGGTATTTAAGAGAGTGCCTTCTCCTTCATCAACCCCACTGCCTCTTAAGATCATCTGGGGAGGTCTGGTTGCAGTTGTCACCTGCTTGGTTGGTGGTGAATCGAAACGGGGCCTTTTCTAGAGTTGCCCCAGGACTCTGGAGCACACTTCCTAATGAAAGTAGAGTTTCCCTTTCTCTGGATGTTTTAAGAAGGGCCTAAAAACATACCTGTTTGGTCAGGCTTTTAGTTTCTAGTTTTAAAGCTTCAGTTTTAGAGTTTTTATTGTATTTAAATTGTTTTAATTATGTTAATGTTTTAATGGTTTTATATTGTGAACTGCCCAGGGACCTTTTTGTATGGGGTGTGGTATATAAATGTTCTATCTATCTATCTGTCTATCTATCTAATTATTTATTTATTTTTAAAGGCACATTATTGTCAACAACAGGGCTGCAGTACTTTGACCCTCCAGCTGTTTTCTGGACTATTTCCATTATCCCTAGCCACAGTGGCCAATAGTCGGGGATTATGGGAGTTGTAGTCCTGCATCTGAAAGAGGGTCAGCCCTGGTTAACACTGACAGGTGTTTCAAGCAGAAAGTTTCATCAAGGTTTCAGACAGAAGTCTCTCCCAGCCCTATCTGGAAATGCCAGGAATTGAACTTGGAACTTTCTTACATGCAATGCAGATGCTCTACCACTGAACTATGGTCCCTATCCCCCATACCACGCTGCTATTTGAGGTGCCTCTATTGCTATATCCCACCCATCCCCTCCACCTAAGGACAATATTTGCTTTGCTCAATTTCTACACATGTATACCTGTGCCACTTTTCTTCCTGGCTCATGCACTTTTCTTCTGCCACTTCATCTCTAGTTTGAGGTAACTACGTCTATAGCAGTCCAGGCTATGCATTCCCACCCTTCCTTTTCAGCAATATCAGTGGTGTTCTAGTTGCACTTTGGGAAAACTTGATTGTTTTTTGTTTATACCAGGGTTGGTCAACCTGAGACCTCCAGCTGTTTTTAGACTACCACTCCCATTGTGGCTAGGGATGGTGGGAGTTGTACTCTACCAACAGCTATAAAGCCTCAGGTTGGCCATCCCTGTTTTAAAGGCATGTTATCTGTAAAACACGAACAACTGTTCGTGCTGCCATCTGAGCTTTTCTCTTTTTCTGCTTGACCTCTGGCATGGCTTAATGGAGTTCAACAAATCATTCTTTCCTTTCAACCAGGTCACTGGCTTTACTTTTATACCTCAGCCACTACCAAGTCCTTACTAGTTCATTATCAGGTCCTTTGTTGACCTGCCTTAGACAAAAAAAACCAGACTTATAATGAATGAAGGGGTACACAATACATGGTACACAATACAGAAAATGCTTACTGTATAATAAGACCATTACCTGGTCATAATTCCTTTCAAAGCCCTGAGTAGACAGTAATGAAGCTCTGGTGACCGGGAGGGTGGGGAAAAGGCTGCGTCAATCTTACCTTCTCCCCAGGTGATCCATTAAATGCTGCTGCGCCAGGCAGCACAGAGCTTCGGAGGCCAGGGCAACACGTTCCAGCCTCTAGATAGCCCACAATGCGTGTGCTGAGCATGGTGCATTGGGGATTTCCCCCAGGAGAAGAGCACTCTAAGCACCCATCTCTGTGTCTCCTTGGGCTGAAGGCAGTCCACGGAAACACATGATCCCAGAGCCTAGGTTAACAGTGCACTTTAGCCCATTAACCCAGGTGAAAAGCCGAGCTAAAAAGCGGGGCTAGGTAGTGCTGCCCCACTGGAATTGGGCCTGATCCCAGCGGTTCTCACATGCAGCCTAACGCAGGCTGGGCTTCCCTAGCCTGGGTTAGGCTGCGCGTAAGAACAGTCTCTTTGTCTGTTACAAAGGACATTATTTGAGGCCGTTTGAGTTCTGTTTTCTCTCTACACACCAGAATAATCAGGTTTGGGATTGGCTGACTCCAGGGAAGCCAGGAAGGTGTTCTCTACACTGGCAATCTGAATGTTTTATATGTGCATAAATCTCCTGGGAAGCAGGATGTTCCTTATAATCCTTGTGATGCCTGGGGAAAGAATGAAGAATTGGGAGCCTGTCCCAGGAGCAGAAATGACTAATTACTGCACCTCTCAGGACTAAGCTACATGCAAACGCATATCATGATAACCCAACAACCCTTTTTTAACTGGAAAAGTCACTTTGGAGGAAGCAGTTGAGATTGATGAAATGTTGAAGCAACTTAATCCTTTTCTTGCCTACTCTTTCCCTGTTCCAGATCACCTCCCATAAGCATTGGTGTTCTACTCCAGATGTGTGAGGTAACAAATATTCATTTGTAGCCCCATGAGATGAAAAGCCTCTCAACTGCTTTTCTGAAGTGGCTTTTCCAGTTCTACTTGACAAGTTGTTCTAGGAGTCACTTTACACCTCCTGTGCTTTTTATGGAACCAGCATATTGTATGACCCATGCAAGCTACTTCAGAGGTTTAAAATCAGCTTGTAAAATAAGAAGCCAAATGCTGGATTTTATTTTTATTATTATCAATTGGGAGGGGGCAGGATTATTATCTGAGAAGTAGGATGACTAAGAATGGTTCCCAGCCTGTGAGTATCATTTCTAGGAGCTGAGAAACTTTGTTGATTAATCTTCCTTCTGGGACTGTGAATCAAGTTGAAGTGCAGGACAGGATTATTATTAAGACTGAGACTCTCTATCAGTTCACTGATGGAAATTGGTCCTTCTTCATCAAGGCAGCAGCAGGGAGGGTCTGTCACATGTCTGGCCTTTGAGGTGGCAGCGTAAGTGGCATTCCGGACATGTCTTGCTCCAGTATACTCTGTTGGCAAATGTGAATGTATTTCTGCCTCTTGGGCAGATTTTTCATTATCAGTCCTACTAAAGGTGGACATATTGAGATCATTCACACAATCAAAATCCTGGGTAGCTTTTCCTCCTACCTTCCTTCCACACAGTCACTTCTACCCAGGTTTTCTACTTCCCATGCTTCCACACAACCAAAAATTGGGAGCACACCCAGCTCCCAAACCTGGGTAGAACACAGTTTTGGATTGTGTGAATGACCTCATTGTCATTTTATGTCATTTTATAAGATTTATTTTAAAAATGTTTCCTGGATATCCTGTATTCCATCTAGGTTAAGGGATGCAGTTGACATTTCTGGAAGGCCTTTTATATTTTGTTTCTTTTATTTTTCTCTGGGTCTTCCAGTTTCCACTGTGTTTTTGTCAAGTACAACCACATGGTACAGCTATGCCAGTTTAACACATCTAGACCCCACAAAATATTTGGCAATTATGTTGGGATCAGCACAATTATGCTTGTGCTGATCCCCACTTAGCCCATACAGCATACTGGAAGAATCATGGGGTCAACATAGGCAGACCAGTCCAACAGCGAAACCTATATTGGGGTCGCAATCTGTGGCCCTTCGGCAGATGTTGGCCTACGACTCCCGTCATCCCTTGTTACCCGCCATTGTGACTGGAGATGATGGTAGTTCATCAACAGCTGGAGGATCTCATTTGAGACCCCTGACTTACATTAACCTCTTTGTTCAGGGTTTCATACTTTGCCACAGTTTCAGTTTATCACTAAACCATCAAGCCACCAAATGAGCAGTGCAGGGAATCACTTTGCTGCCTTTTTACTGGCCCTACTCCTGTTCTGTAACAGCAGACTAACATGAAGAAATCATGAAGGTGAAGATTTCCCCATCTTTAAGTAGGAACCCTACTACTTTATCTTCATGTCAGGAAAAAGTTTCATTGGCTTAATTTCTTCATGAAGTATCTGTCATTCATGATATGAAGAAATTACTAGGCTGCCTCCATCAAAGATGGCTCAGGCATAAGCGTTCACTCTTTAAACCTTTATAACTTTGTGCTTTGGAATAAGGCCACAAGTCATAAAATGGCTAGTATGTTAGTAATTACATGCATAATAATGGCACAGCTTTCCAAATATGCATGAGTAGGGGAGAGAACAGAAGAAGATAGTGGTGAGATTTATAAAGCATAGCAGATGGGAAATTTAAGCCAGTGGAAATTTCCTAATAAATAATCTGGATTGCCTAGAAATTGGAAATAGAAAGAATGTGAAGGCTGAAGTAATGGTTTGTTAATAAAACAACAGCTGGAAGGATAAAAAATTATTTAGAGGTAGCTGCCTGTAATTATTTTTATTTTATTTTGCCATAAGGTATGTGACAGTATGTGGAGCTTGTATTGTTAGACACATGCAAGTGCTGCACTGTTTTGTGAGAAGCTCAAGCCTGCTTGAGCATCTGATTCTGCTTGAGGTGCTACACATTTCTATCATATTGTCAAGAAGATAGGTAAAATTCCGCTGTAAAATTCAGTGTCCTTGATATGCATATATCACATCTATATCCTTCATGCCATTAATCTCATACATATGTGGTTGTGTATACACACAGACAGACAGATACACGAAGCCTGCATTTTTCAAGCATAGATATGGATTTCTAGCTGCTTCTGGATCCCTCAGATCCAAGCTTGAAGAGTAAGCAAAACTCTCAACATCCCATGTATAGTTTAACTTTCTCTGTGCGGTAATGCTGGGCCCTGTCACAAAAGAAACTTGGCTGTGAGGTGCAGAAACATACAATTTTTAGAATGTTCTTGTAATTGGTGCCCCGTGAGCTAAGTGTGTACTACATTTCAGCTTTCTAGATGCTTAGAAGTAGCAATTTGGAGGTATACTTCTGGCTCCCTTCTTCTAGGGAGAGACTCATAGAAGACTTCCTTTCAGACTTCTCCAGCTATCAGCATGTCTTTAACTATACATATGTCATAATTCAACTTTCTCGGGGGCCTGGAAGTACTTTTACAGTTTGAGGGTACGCGTCAGCCCTGTTCAGACGTTATTGTAAAAGATCACATACAGCGTCTAAAGAGGGGCTAGAAGTCTCACCCTCACCTCAGCCACTCATGGTTACAGCATACAGCATCTAAAGAGAAGCTGGACGTCCCACCACAGCCCATCACTCACTCCCAGCAGCGGGCTGCTCATGGTTACGACAGCATTCATCTAAAGAGGCTTAACCTTAACCATGACGGCCAACCCCAGACTAGCATTTCTGTGATCAGGAGTGATGGACCAGGGTGAGACTTTCATCCCCTTTTTAGATGCTGTATGCGAGTGCAGCCTCTTTTGCAATAATATCCAGACAGGACTTTTCAGTCCCTTGTTTCAAAGGAGGGCTAAACAAATGTCCCATTTTCAGATTTTTTGAGTGTTCCGGATGTCTTGGGCTATATGTGTCTGTACCAAGACATCCCATTGAGTTTCAGGAGACAGCCTCCCCAAAACGACAATCATCGCTTAGCATCATATCTGAACCAGACTTGTGAGTCTCCATCATATCTGAACCAGACTTGTGAGTCTCCTAGAACAGTTCTACTGAGTGGGACCTCACAGATGAAATGGCAGCAAAAAAAATAAATTAAAAAATGAAAGACTTCTGGGCACTTTTCATCTCCACACTGTAGTGCTTCATAGTCTGCAAATGCCTCAAGAGAGTTCTGGAATCTTAACGAGCTCTGTACGTCTCTGCGTAGACTACTGTAACTGGTCTGCCCTAGCAACCTGGGCTTTTCAGAAGCCAGTGATCCATCCATAATAATAGTGTTTATACAGCCTTAATAACTGGATACCTGTTTTTTCTGGTCAGCACAGGACTTATAGTCCAATTAAAGGTAAAAGTAAAGTGTGCCGTCGAGTTGGTGTCGACTCCTGGCAACCACAGAGCCCTGTGGTTGTCTTTGGTAGAATACAGGAGGGGTTTACCATTGCCTACTCCCATGCAGTATGAGATGATGCCTTTCAGCATCGTCCTATATCGCTGCTGACTGATATAGGCGTTTCCCATAGTCTGGGAAACATACCAGCGGGGATTCGAACTGGCAGCCTCTGGCTTGCTAGTCAAATCGTTTCCCCACTGCACCATTAGCTCCCTCTATATGTTAGGAACAAAAATTAACTTGATATGGTTAGTCGCAAGTATGCTATAAAGGGCTGAGCCAGTCCTGATGCAGTATCCTCAGTGTGGATGTTGAAGAATAAGTCTGAACGACTCCAGTGACCCTCAACTCCTCAAGCTTGGTCAGGGACTTTGCAGAGCACCAGAGTGGCTGATATACTAGCAGAATCCTCAGCGTACCTGGGCCCAAACATCTTGAGAACTCACTCTGACTTAGATATGGCCTGTGTTGGAAGCCTCTGGAAGACTAGGATATTTTTACAGAACAGACCTCCTCTTTCCCCAAGCCTAGTTCAATGCTGCTCCAAATAGGCAGTCAGTCCTATCAGGGCAAACCTTGGCCCAGATGCCTTTTTTGGCCAGGTCTTGGTAGTACACATTAGGATAGCAGCTTTGTCCAGATTCCTGGATACAAAAGGTCTCCTAATCACCAGCTTTGCTTAAAGGTGATGGCTATTTTGCTCAGCTAGGCAATCCTGGTCCCAACTAAGCAGGATACTTTTATTTGCAGGACTCCTGGAATCATGCTGTGCTGAAAGACATAAACTTTCTACTTGCCTAGGGAGGCGTCCAGTGAAACACAGAAAGCCCTGCACGTTATTTGCATTACATTATTAATATAAAATGAATTCTCATCTCCTGTTTCCTTGACGGTAACAAACAATGGCAAGTTTGTTCATATTGTCTCTGGCACTGAAATGGACATGGGAAGCGGCATGTAAAATAACCAGCCCCAAATACAGTTGCAGACTTTGATAATCTCTTTAGCCTGGTTTCCTTCAGTAAGTGCCAGTTCTTTCAGTCCCATTGAAAGACTCAGAAAGCACCCCTGGAGCTGGGCTACAGGAAACTCACTTTTGCTGACTTCCAGACTACATTTTGTTTTTGTGTTTATTCTTTTCTGCCATGCACCCCTCACCTCTCCCATTTCTCTTTTTTTCATGCAAATATTATACACGGCCTAAAAGTGGATAAGTATCAGCTACTAGGGTATTTAAATGGGATGCTCTGCAGAGAATCCCTCTAGGCAGCTGCTTTGGTTCCAGGCCAAGCCTGCATTAGTCCTAGAGGGAATTAATTATAATACATTAATATGTAATATGTGACCATTAGCTCTGTAACTATATTGCCATTCTTTAATTATACAGTGAATGATTATTATTCTTTACATTTTCAACACTTTCACCTAAGGTTCACACAGAGCCACGAATGGCTTCATTAACCTGTGGAGTATGCTTGCCAAACAGTTGTGGTTTTTTAAAATTGTTATCATCATCTCCATTTGAAATCATATCATTTAAAACTACAGAAACTTCCTTAGGAAAAAAACCTGTCCCAAACTAGTTCCAATCTCATACTTTTTTTTAAACCAACCTATAATCTGTCTATAGATTCCTCATGAATTCAGCCTTGAAATGTACTACCCAATCCATCAGATAAAGCAGATTTCATTCATTTGAATTAAAAGCGAGTACCCCTTTTGTAAGGGCAAACATCTTTTATCCTTCAAGTTCTCCACATTAAAATTTAGATTAAAATTAAAATGCAACTCAGCTTGCATTGTTGGAAGGATCTCCCACTCTAATGGATTTGCTGAGATTCACAGGAATGAATATGCTTCCAGAAGATTCTACTGGTTTTCTGGAACCATGAAAGGTAGTGTGATTTTCTTTCCAAGGCAATGTTTTTTCCTCCAGTTATTAAAGATTACTGTCCAGAGCTCCTTTCACATATGACTCTCAAATAACTTGCCATTGGTCCAATGCAAACCCGTCATACATGGGTAACAGTGCAAATTAGGCTCAGTAGCCTATTGCTTGGAGAGACTGATGATACCCAAGGCAAAATTAATATGCATCCTATGCCTCATCACTGCACATGTAGGTAGGGAAATTTGACAAAGAAAACAGGAAGCTTTGGGCCATGGTTAAGGGAACTGAGGAATTTAAAGACAGAGTAATATAAAGCCAGTTCTGTGCATTCATCCTGGATCCATGGCTCAAAATGGTTTGAGGAAGAAGAAAAAAGCACAATGATTTTAGTTATGTAAGTCAGAGACCAAAAAACCCCCGAGTAACTGAGGATGAAAATCCATTTTACTGCCATTTCTGGTGCTGTAGCCATGACTCCTTTTCCCCCCTTCTGGTCTATGAACCACAATAAATCGATTGATTGATGGAAGTCTTACAATTCTGAGACTTTGAGAAACTGGCAGAGCAATATCTAAAGCAGGGCTGCACAACTTTGGCCCTCTGGCTGTTTCTGAACTAAAACTTCTATCATCCCCAGCTGCAGTGGTGAGAGGAATGGTGGGAGTTGTAGTTCAACATCTGCTGGAGGACAGAAGTTGTGCAGCCTTGAGCTAAACTATTAAAGAGGTCCAAATAGAGGAAATTAATGTGTTATGGTCATTCACTAAAATGCCTCAAAAGTATCTTGTTTCAATAATTATATTCAAATTTAAACTTTTTACTAAAGAAACACAAAGGAGGGCAGTAAAGACCAAAGAATAGAGGGGCTGAGTCTGTTCCTTGGCTTGGGAATAACTCGCAGCTTGCACTTTTTGGTATAAATGTATTAAGCAGCTGCAATTGGACAGCAGCAGAGTGGGTACACCATGTGGCCCTTCAAAAAGAATATAAGAAAGATCTGATATCACTAGTTATATCCACCTGCTGGGTACACTGGGTGCAATATTAATGGAGCTAGTTCCAGTGCCTGCATTACATGAGTAGCTGTCTTTGAAAATGCTGTAATATATCTGGATTATTAAAGCTGCTGTATTACAGGTAATGAATGCACATTGAGTATTCATGTTAGAACAGTCCTGGTTACCAACTCTCTTTAGTCTTGCTTGGCATAATTGGCGCTTTAGGAACATATGTGTATCATTTTCAACATCGCTAATACCTACTTGTACATGCAGGCTGTTACATGATACAAATGTTTCTGTCCAATATACTTGAAATGACCTAGACATCAGCATTTCACCTTTCTGCTTCTGCCTCTGCATAAATGAAAAGGTGTCTTCACAATATCTTCTGGTTTCAATGATGCAAGCAGTATGGTCTTTGGCCTTGTTAAAGAGAATAGGATGAGAATAGGAGATTGCATGAAATGCATTTGAGGAGATTGAGTTATGTGCAAGAAAAGCAGAGGCAACTATTTTATTGTTAGGTTTTTGTTTCATTCTACATATTGCAATCTGCAAAAGCAACCACATGTCATGTTGTGCTTCCTTTTAAGCAGAGGAGAAAAAGGAAAGTTCTGCCATAGCATTTCTGCTTTGAAAGAAGGAGTGGTATGTTCTTCATAGCCAGCCCTGGCACCCAGCCTCTCACCAGTCCTGCCAGTCAACAGGCTGCGTTTCAAGCTAAAGTATCTAGTTAGGGATCATAATATTCTTCTGCTATTTTTTATTGGAAATGCTCCATCTTTAAAGATGCTCTGCACTGTTGGTAGGGTAGTTTTTGCTTTCAGCATCCCCAGTTGCCACAAAAGCAGTCTCTCCTTCTCTTTGAAAGCAATACCTATCCTGCAGTCATTTCCACCCTATGCCTGTCTCCTACAACAAAGAGTCTTGTGGCACTTATAGACCAATTTGTTGTAGCTGGAGATTATGTGTGTTGCAGTCCAGCAACGGTTGGAGAACCTCAAGCTTGCCATCTCTGTTACATATAGCCTAATGAATTTATTGTAGCATATGTATTCCATGAATTCTTGTGCTGTAGTAAATTCATCACAAAACTTCATCACAAAAATGTATACCTGTAAGTCTGTAAGGTGCCACAAGATTCTTCGTAGATGTTGCAGCTGTAGATTAACATGGCTTCTCCTCTGGAAATGATGTCCAACTCCTGTCATTCCTCCTGCTGTCCCTATTCTTCCCCACTCCCTCTGCCATCACTGTAAGCAGCCACTGTAATGGGACTCCTGAGCTTGCCCCCAAGTGGTGTCCCATCCTAAATGCTTGTCGGCAAACTAATACCGAAGAAGCAATAAAGACTAGACATTAGAAGTAAGAGTGCTAACAGGCTGGTGCAGTACATTTGAAACAACCTTTTTCAAAAGCAATCTGTACATCCTTTTCTCTGTCCAGTGTTTCCAAGATGAATGGCAAATAGTCCTTATTGCTTCTTTCATATTAGTTTGCTATGTTATCACAGAATCAAGCAGTATCTTATCATAGACCATTTTCCTCCATTATGTTGTCACTCACAGAAATAACTTCAGATTCACAAAGCTACACTTTATTGAAAGCAATTGAATTTGATTGTTTTTTGATTGTCCTGGCCTGAGAAGTCCTTTTTTGAAGGAGCAATGCAGCATTTCTCAAAGCCTTAAGTTCTTTTTCTGTGAAAGTTGTGATTTGTTTGCTGCCCATCTTTCTCCTTGGAGGATATCCTTTATAGCTTTTGATATGCTTAGATTTCTGTTGATAGTTTCTGGAGAAGGTCTCCCCGGCTAACAGTGACAGCAGAGAAAACTTACTTGGTCTCAGCCTTGACCTGAATAACCCAAAATGAGGGTATACTTTTTTTAAAAGAGCTAAATATTTGCCAATTAATTTGTTAGTACATAGGACAAGGGAAGAAGAACATAATAATCAACAAAGTTAATCTCTGTTATATGGACAGATTTTTCAAGAATAATTTCCAAAAATACATGTAAAAGGCTTGAGCAAAACTGCAGAAAGAAAAGAGCAATAAAACAGAACAAAAGGGGGACTGGTACTGACATCAAGATTTCAGACTAAAAGGATAACAGCAAGACTACACAATATATTGGAATATTCTTTCATAATGTTACTGCTGTGGTTTAAGTGTCTCATGACCAGTGGAACAATTGTTTGCATGTTTTTTAAATGCTTACATAGCTAGATCAATAGCTAAAATAACAGCAACATCAGGACATAAAAATGAAGAAATGGCCTTGCTAGATCAGAGCAGGATCTTTATAGTCTCACATTCTGGTTCCCCGCAGTGGCCAACCACATGCTTCTGGAAACTCTCAAGCAGAATGGCCTTCTCCTGCTTTTGCCCTCCAGCAATTGGCATTAATTAGTAAGTAGTGCCTCTGTACATAGATGGTCTATTAAGCAAACATGGATAATGGCTGTTGAGAGACTTCTCCATGGATTTGTCTAAACTACCATTTTCCTCATCTAAACTATGGGTTCCCAACCATAGGAACATGGGACACTGCCTTATACCAAGTCAGGCCAAAAATATATTTTTATTGTTTTATCAGAAATACAAACAAGAGACATAAGAAAACAGAAAAAATAAAATAATCAAGCAAAGCAAATACAGTGATTCTCATTAAAATCTGTATATATCAACCTGAATTCCTTCACCCAACATTTCTCTCCCCTCCTTCCCCTACTCTGAAAAATATATAACTGCAAAAGTAAAAACAAACAAACCAATAACAAAAGCAATGCTCCTACTATCTGTACACAACAGTCTGCCTTAAATTTCTCTACAAAGAAAAACCCAATCTCGGATGAGGTACCAAACTCTGTGATATATTATATTATATTGAATAAATGGTTCCCATGTCTGGGGGGAAAAGTCTTCCAATTTATTCTTAGTATATGCAGTAATTTTAGCCATTGATGCATATTCCTATGAGTTTGAGTCGCCAATCATCTAAAGTCAGAATCAGATTTGTTTTCCAACAGAAAGCATAAAAGATTCTTGCCGCCATTATCACACATAATGAAAGTTCAGTGTGTTTTGCAGGAATATACAGTTTAGTAATATATAACATAAAAATTTCCAGAAGAAAAGGAAAATCTATTTGCAAGATTTGCTACATCTTCAAATGTATTGTTTTCCAATGATTTTGGGCTTTTTTACATGTCCACCACATATGATAAAAGGTACCTTTCTGCTCCATACATTTCCAACAGTCTCCAGGGTATATCTAGCTAAGTATTGTCTTGCACTGACTGGTAGTGGCTCTCCAGGGTCTTCCCAGTCCTGCCTGGAGATGTCAGGGAGTGAACCTGGGACCTTCTGCATGCAAGCAGATGCTCTATCCCTGAGTTATGGCCCCATCCCCGAAGGAGAATATCTTACAGCAGACAGTGCTTACATGTAGTTACCCATCCAAATGCACACCAGAGCATACCCTGCTGAGCAAAGGGAACAATTCATGCTCACTACCACAATACTGGCTCTTCACCCCAATTTAAGATGCTCATTTTAGCCCCAGCCAATGCACAAGACTCCCACAGTCAGATGACTTGGGACTATACCTTGGAAATTAGGCTTCACTTAATATGCGAAAAAGATTCCTGAACTATGGTTCTTTATAATTAAATAGTCTACCAGACTTTCAGAGTTTATCACTTCAAAGGGATTGGTGGGTTTTTGAGAAACAGATAGGATAAATGTTTTGGCCATAGAAGGCTTGCGTTTGACAAGTACCTGGTCTCCAGACCAAAGAACATTAGAAATTTCTTTGAAATACACATTCCGTAGGAATGGTACTCGTGAGTAAGTGATTCTATTAGCTTGCCTTAATGGAAGTAGTTTGGTTTTATAGAGGATTTTAATTATTTATTACATTTATATCTTTTCCTCCATCATGGAACTCAAGACAGCATACATAGGATTCCCAGATGGTCACCCATCCAGGAACATGTACTCTCAGACCATATATTTACTTACTTATTTTTGTGTGTGTGTGTGTGTGTGTGTGTGTGTGTGTGTGTGTGTGTGTGTGTGTGTGAATGAAATGCTTTTCTGTCACACACTGATTCCACTAATTAATTGTGCATTGTATGCAGAAGTATTTCTTCTGTCTGTCTTGGAGCTATCACAGAATGACTTCTAGTTCTAATGAGATTTTGAAGCTATTCCCATGATCAGTAGAAAGCGGGCTAAGGAAACCTAGCCCGCTTTCTACTGATTGTCAGAACCACCGGGTCGCAGGTGGCTAGTTCGCCTAATCCCCCCTCCCCTTAAATGAGGTTAACGGAGCGAGCACCCCATAATCTCATTTTTTTGCTTGTGTGCTGCCGCAGTGCGTGGCGACACATGAGTAGATCCCGACCAGGAGGCTGCAGCCAGCCTCCCGGCCTTGGAGGTCTCTCCAGAATGCCTTTCACACTTGTGCAGGGCATCCTGGAACCTCCGGGGGCCAGGCAGCCCCCAATCCCTGCAGCCTCCACCAGCTCCGTGACAAAGCCAGCAGTTGTGTGGGCAGCTGATCCGGCCACCCAGTGCTTGGAGGCTGCTCGTCTACGCGGCTCTAAGCCTGCTCTCCATGCAGACCCGCCAGAAGCTCTTCTCACTGCCCAGAGCAGTGTACTACAGACTTGAGTTTCTCTTTCACAACAGCCCTGTGAAGTAGGTTAGGCTGAGAGAGAAGTGACTGGCCCAGAGTCACCCAGCTAGTTTTATGGCTGAATGGGGATTTGAACTCGGGTCTCCCCGGTCCTAGTCCAGCACTCTAACCACTACACCACGCTGTTATTGTTCTCAACAGATTTTTAACAGATGTATTGATAATCAGGTCAATAATTCCAAAATGACACCATGCCAAAGAGAAGCAGATCTTTCTCAGATTCAAATTTACTATTTAAGTTTACCATATATGATTATTATTCAATAATATGAAGAACGTTTGAAGTCAAAATCCTACAATTTTCAAACTGTTCTTTCATTTCCCTTTTGCAAGCACATTAATAAAAATTATATTACAGATATTTAATTGCTTGAACTTTTTAATATTTTCTACACAAAATGACAGGCCTCAGGCAGTGAGAAGCCTCACCTACTAGTAATTGTATAGACCTCTGTTGTGCCCCAGGGGATATGCTTGTTTCTAAATCACCACCATCTTGCCACACACTGGTGGAGTGAGTGTCCATCACTGTCTTGGACTCCATCAGCAGCTAGCCACTCAGCAGCTTAGCAGAAGAGAGGGAGAGAACAATTTTTAGATTTCTTTTATCAGACTTGAGTTTTCATGGGTGAAAAAGAGAAATATAATCCATAAATAGATAAATGAACATCTGCATTCTGCCTGCAGCACTCACTTCTTGATCATGCTCAATACAATTGTCTCTTTCACCTATGTCACTTTCTTACGAAGGTTCACAGACAGGGGACTCCTGTCTTAATACTGATCTCAGCTGTAGTCACAGTGTCTTCACATACACTGGGAATGGGGAGCAGTAGGTTCACCAGCACCATGCCCCATCAGGTCTGGAGACTCAGTCTTGACCAGGGCCTTGCAATTTGGAGAATGGTTAGGGTCCCCACAGCTCAGTGCTCCCCATTCAGTTACTGCTAGTGCGGTACTTAACCAAGTAGTGTTGCTGCCATGATGTAGACAGACAGGAGATTGCTACCAAGGTCTGCAGGGTACTAGCAATAAACCATTACTTGATTATGAGGGAGATGTGCTTGGAGGGGATGACCAATCTGAAGACCATTGGTTTTTGCACCACTCCCTTGGACTGTATCACTACACAACTCCAGGAACATGTGTATATGACTCTTCCCAACCTTTTCCCTCCTATGAAACAATAACCAATCAGTGGAACTAGGACACCTTGGGCACTGAGCACAGGGCTACAGTGTCCCATGTGGGACATCTTTAGTTTTTAGCCTTTGTAGCTGGGTGCCATGCAGAGGGCTGAGTTGGAGAGAAGGAAGAGCCCATTTTCTTAAAAGACTACAAAGGCAATCGGGATTGCAGCACCCTGGATAGCTCCAAGTGAGCAACTTGCCTCTTCTAGGGTCAGAGGTGGAATGAGGTCTTAAATATCTCCAGGCTCAGACTACCCAAGCTCCACAGTCTCTGGAAAGCACAGAGATTTAAAGGGGAAAGCACAGATATTTAAAGGGGCAGTCTCTGGCTTAGAGTCTAGCACTTCTTCTCCATTTCATCAAGCCCCTCCCTCAAAGCCCATTGCTGGTGCTGGTGTGCAGGCTTGGGAAGAATGAGGTACTTGATGTGGAAGAGGCCTGTTCACTTGGGGACTCAGGCTCAATGAGTGCTAGTTCCAGGGCCTCTGATGCTGGAGTTTCCGAGCTGGCAGGCTTAGGTTCCATACTAGTGTTAGAGCTTAGGGTTGGTCCTCCAGCCCAGCTGCTTGCCACCACTCTTCAGAGTCAGACTTCACATTGCAACTCAAGGCTGACATCAGAATACAAAGTCCCCATAATGAGTCTGTCTTTTTATCTGTTCCTGTAGCTATGTGGTTAGGGTGTTTTTCTTTGAGCACAAGGCATCTAACATTACTGTAGATAGCCAGGCCCCCAAAAGTTAGGCTGGCTTATGAGAACTGCATTTCCATCTCCATGGGGTAGGGTTTGAAGCCCCCTGCTTCCCATTTCCAACTGCAGTGTTCTTTCACACCGAACTACCGGACAGTTCACAGTGTTTCTTCCTACTACGAACTTGCTCTTCTATTTTTTCCTTTCTCTTCTTTACAAAAAGCTTGTCCCCCCTTAAATATAAACACCAATGCAGACAAGCTATTGGCATTGTCTTTGCATGGCACCCTTGACCACACAGCAAGCCACAAGCCTTTCTCCTGTGGACCTATCACCACTGGTTTCCACATGCTGGCTGTGTCCAGTCAACTATAGCATTGACTAACAATTGTTATTGGAATGGCAGCCCTTCCCTCTGAAGCCCTGGCATTTTCCTTTCTTAAAGGATGGTGAGTTGCAAGCTGCTGTTATTTTGGGCTGCTAGGGTGTTTGAACCCCTGTCTGGGGAAACTTTGGCACGTGGTTGCAGGTATAAGTTGTTGCCTCTGCTGATGATTGAGCATAGGATTGCAACCATATTATGCCAATATTTGAATGGGGCATATTGATTGCCCACCATAGGACCAGCCTGCTAGCCATCTTTTTCTTAGTCTAAAAAGCCCCAAACACTTAAGCCTTAAGGAAAATGCTTGAACCCCATTGTCCTTTTAATTGCTCTGTTCTATGCCTACAATAATCCCTTTTGAGACGAGACTACCAGAACAGTATACAGTATTCCACATGTGACACATTGCATTTTTAAAACATACTTCGGTAAAATACAGACATCCTAAATTACTCAAATCTGTCGCTCTTCATCTTGCACCACTTGTAGGAGCAGCCATCAAACCCCAGTCATTCTAATATCCTGCAGTGACCTAGTGGCTTCCAGCCAAGAAGAGTTTTCAGAAATAAACAGGACTTCTTAATGCAATGATTTTCAGTTTTGTTTAATCTGTGCAAATTTATAAAATAAATTTCTTTACATCTCAACCCACTTTGAAAATTTTTAAGGTATTCTCATTTTTGTAATTTCTCTGTCTCCACTTAAGTAGACCATTTCTGTAGAAAAGGGAATGCTTATTGTTGGGTCCCCAGATATTATTGGACTTCAACTCAGGGAGTTGAAGAGCAGAGAGGAGAGCAGGCCTTGTGGTAGTGAGCATGACTTGTCCCCTTAGCTAAGCAGAGTCCACCTTGGTTGCATATGAAAGGGAGACTAGAAGTGTGAACTCCCATAATCCCCAACCAAAGGCCACTGGGGCTGGGGATTATGGGAGTTGAAGTCCAATAACATCTGGGGACCCAATGTTGAGAATCCCTGCTGTAGAGTATATTGCTGGCAATTTATAGCTTCATTCCAGATTATAGCAAGTGTGTATGTAATTAAATGGCAGCTAGGATCTCAAGAGACTCACACACTAGCATGGCCTGATTGCTCCTGCACTTCCAGGACTTGATAGACACCCCAGTCCTTCACACAGCACACTGCTCTCCTTCTGCTAGCATTTCTTGTTTGCCTGATCTGTGTGTAGCAATCTGTGAAGAGGCCTAAGAGGCACTTTTTAAAATGGAGGCCCACTTACATTTATTGTTTGTTTATTACTTACAGTTCTATACCACCCTTTGACCTGGTAGCCCAGAGCAGTGAAAGCAAATGAATAATAAAACAATCAATTTTGTTTGTTAAAAATACACTAAAAATCAACAAACCTAACTAAAACCAACTGCAAGGGAACCGGAGAACGACTAATCATTGGCAAAGGCCTGAATAAAAGGGGAAGTCTTCAGTCTCTTCCAAAATATTGGGAGTGAGGAAGCTATGTGGATGTCATCTAACAGCAAGTTCCACAGAATGGGGGCAATCACTGAGAAGGCCCTGAACTATGTACTCAACAGGGGAGAACAATTGTCTCTGCTCAACCCAGCATGGCATCCCTCCAGTTACTGGTGTTTACCTTGAGTTTATTTTTAGATTATGAATTTCTTTGGGACATAGAACCAAGTTCCCATTCATTTTGTTTCATAAACTACATTGAGAATTTCTTTGTTGAAAACCAATATCTAAATATTCTAAATTGTCCAAAATAATAAGTAAATTTAGTGGTGCACAGTTATATCTTCAAGGTTTCTTTTGCAGTTGTGTTAGTCCTTGAGGTAATTACCTTTTCCCTTGCAAACATGGTTTATTACAGTGTTCACACATTGTAAAATATATTCTCTTTACAAAACATTAATCCATAGTCTTATCAGTCATAGTGCTTGCTAATAGCTGAATGAGAAGGAAATGTGGAGGAACAAGTACTTGCATCCTATTACAGTAATATCAAAATACCAAGCCAGTTTCTGTTGGCTAATTAGAATACACCAACTATGGAAGCCATGGTATATGACTCCAGCATTATGAGGGATAGTTGTTCTCTTTCTAGTATAAGAAAAATTGACAATTCTATGTCAGTATCACGGTAAACCCCTGCTAACTTGGCAAACAGGCACCTTTTAACGTGGTGATTCTCTTTATTGAAAAAAATAGCAGGGGAAGAGTAACTGGCCCTATCTACCCCCAGCACAGTACCTCCAGTGATTGTTGCTGGTGTCTGTCTTGTGTTTCTTTTTAGATTGTGAGCCCTTTGGGGACAGGGTTCCATTTTATTTGTTTGTTATTATCTCTCTGTAAACTGCCCTGAGCCATTTTTGGAAGGGCAGTGTAGAAATTGAATTATTATTATTTTTATCTCTTGTTTACACTGTCAGACAGGTGTTATTGACTGGTTTGTTTTATCCAGACATCGAGTCCTTCCCAAGGACCGAGGATGGCTGAATTTTATTGTCAATTGTTATAGATATCGTCGCAGAATATAGGCTGTTCCCAGTAAAGCTGCTTTTTGTAATTGGCTGATGGTGATTTCTGTGGCCCCTATGGTGTTGAGGTGCTCTTCAAGGTCTTTTGGAACTGCACCCAGGGCGCCAATGACCACTGGGATGATTTTGGTCTTCTTCTGCCACAGCCTTTCAATTTCCATTTGTAGATCTTTGTATTTGGTGATTTTTTCTATTTCTTTTTCTTCTGTTCTGCTATCCCCTGGTATTGCTATGTCGATTATTTTAACTTGTTTTTCTTTCTTCTTGACTACAGTTATATCTGGTATATTGTGTGGCAGATGTTTGTCTGTTTGTAGTCAGAAGTCCCATAATATTTCTACATCTTCATTTTCTTCAACTTTTTCAATTTTATGGTCCCACCAACTTTTGGCTACAGGTAGCTTGTATTTTTTGCAGATGTTCCAGTGTATCATCCCTGCTACTTTGTCATGCCTTTGTTTGTAGTCAGTCTGTGCGATCTTTTTACAACAGCTGATTAGGTGGTCCACTGTTTCATCTGCTTCTTTACAAAGGCGGCACTTGCTGTTTATTGTGGATTTTTTGACTTTTGCTCTTATTGCATTTGTTCTTAGTGCCTGTTCTTGTGCAGCCAGTATTAAACCCTCTGTTTCTTTCTTCAAGTTGCCATTCTTAAGCCATTGCCAGGTCTTGGTGATATCTGATTTTCCACTTATATTGTGCAAATATTAACCATGCAGGGGCTTATTTTTCCAATTTTCTGCTTGGTTTTTGACTTGTTCTTTCTTGTAGACCTGCTTTGTTTCATTGGTGTTGAATAGTTTAACGTTATTGACCATTTGAAGTGCATCTTCTTCACTGTCCTTGATATATTCTTCAAGGCCTCTTTTCTCCTCCTCTACTGTTTGATGGACTTGCAGCATTCCTCTTCCGCCTGAGCTGCGAGGGAGGTATAGCCTATCTACATCACTGTGGGGGTGTAGAGCATGATTGATGGTCATGATTTTCCTAGTCTTACGATCCAGCGTCTCAACTCTGCCTGGGTCCAGTCTATTATCCCTGCAGTGTATCTGATAACAGGTATAGCCCAGGTGTTTATGGCTTGTATGGTGTTCCCACCATTGAGTTTGGACTTGAGGATTTTTCGAACTCTCCTGATGTATTCACTTCCAATTTTTCTTTTAACTTCAGTGTGTGCAATGTTATCAGCCTGGAGAATGCCCAAGTATTTGTAATGTTCTTTCTCTTCCAGGTTCTTTCTCTTCCCGGTAAATGTTTCTAAACATTTTAGTATCCATGTGTGAGGCAATGAATCGAAGGCTTTCTTGTAGTCAATCCATGCAACACTTAGATTTGTTTTTCTTCTCTTGCAGTTTTCTAAAATCATTTTGTCAATCAGCAGCTGGTCTTTTGTGCCTCTGGTGTTTGGGCAATCTCCTTTCTGTTCAACTGGAAGCTGTTTGTTAGTTAATAAGTGTTGCATCACTTCATCTGCTATTATTCCAGTTAATAATTTGAACATGGTTGGCAGGCAGGTGATCAGTCTATAATTACTTTGAACTGCACCTTTTGCTGGGTCTTTCATGATGAGATGAGTTTTCCCAGTTGTTAGCCATTGTTCAATATCACCGCCTTGCAAAATGTGATTGAACTGTTTAGATAGTTGTTTATGAAGGCTTGTTAGGTGTTTAAGCCAATAGCCATGCAGTTATCGTCGCCTGGCCCAGTCCAATTTTTAATTTTCTTTGCTCTTTCACTTACTAATTCTGGTGTTATTATTAGATCTTGCATTTGTTGGTTACATTTTTTGATGTCTTTCATCCAGCCTGCTTTTTTATTATAATCTATTGGATTGTCCCATAATTTCCCCCAGAATTGCACTGTTTCTTCTTTATTTGGTGTTTCTAGGTTTCTTGCAGTTTCTCCTTCTATGCTTTGGTAGAAACGTCTCTGATTCGACTGGAATTGGAGATTCTGCCTGTGTTGTGTAATTCTGGCTTCGTATCTGCTACTGCTGTTATTTGCTGCTTTATTATTTCCGGGACTTCTCTAATTCTCCTTGAATCTAGGTGGTATTTTTGGATCAGATACTGTTTGGTGTTTTCATTCTTCAGCTTCTTGTCTTTCATATCTTTCAATTTACTAGCATCTGATCTAAGCCTGGAGATTTTATTTTCTAATCTAATCTTCCATTTAGGTGATGTACTGCTTTTTTTTTTTACAGGTCCACTGATCTTATATCCGAGCTCTTGTGTTGTTATTGTTGCTGCACTGTACATGAGTTGGTTTGTTTCTTGCAAATTATTGGTTGTTATTTCTGCAAGTGCAGCATTGACATCTTTTAATGCCTGAGCAAGTTGTTTTTTGGCAACTGTTTTCAGAGCTGGAAGTCGAACCCTGGTGGTTGTTTGGTTCATGTGCTCAGTTATTTTTTGCTTTAGTTCTTGTTGCTTTTCTGTTAAACGGCATTTGGGTTTTTGAGGTGAAGGCAAAGGGGAGGTTGCCTGGTTTTGATTTTGAAACAGTTCAGCAACAGTGGTATCCTCGATTTCCAACACCTCCCCCACCTGCGCCTGAGTAACTTCTTCAGTTGGTAGTAATTCTTCTTCCATATCTTGAGCCTGTGTTGCTCTTTGCAGTTCTTCCAGCTCAACTCCTGTGAACACTGTATTTCTTATTATGAATCTTCTCTGGTCTGCTAGCCTTTGTTCTGTTATTTCTGTATCTGGATGCTTCTCTTTCCAAATTTGGTACATTCTTTTTAAATAACCTCTTCTAGTTGGACTAGACTTGTAATAGCAGATCATTATTTCCTTGTTGGCATTTTTTGTATATTTTTTTCGGTTAAGCGACGTTTCTTCCAGTAACCTTGCAGTCTCCAGCCCTGGTTGCTCAACTGAAGATCCTGAGTCCTGTTGCCCACTTGCCACCAGATGTCCAGGGACTATAGCACCTGGCGCGGTCCTCGTTGACCCGGGCGACGACCGATCTGGTATAGATTTATTAAAGTTACAAATTTATTATTATTAGAATATTATTATTTCTTGTTTACACAGTCAGACAGGTGTTATTGACTGGTTTGTTTTATCCAGACATCGAGTCCTTCCCAAGGACCTAGGATGGCTGAATTTTATTGTCAGTTGTTATAGATATCGTCGCAGAATATAGGCTGTTCCCAGTAAAGCTGCTTTTTGTAATTGGCTGATGGTGATTTCTGTGGCCCCTATGGTGTTGAGGTGCTCTTCAAGGTCTTTTGGAACTGCACCCAGGGCGCCAATTACCACTGGGATGATTTTGGTCTTTTTCTGCCACAGCCTTTCAATTTCCATTTGTAGATCTTTGTATTTGGTGATTTTTTTCTATTTCTTTTTCTTCTATTCTGCTATCCCCTGGTATTGCTATGTCGATTATTTTGACTTGTTTTTCTTTCTTCTCGACTACAGTTATATCTGGTGTGGCAGATGTTTGTCTGTTTGTAGTTGGAAGTCCCATAATATTTTTACATCTTCATTTTCTACCACTACAAACCAGTCAATAACACCTGTCAACAACAATAATAAAAAATATCACCACCCTCATAATCCTAAATGTGTACTCTTGGTCAAAAAAAGATGAAATTGTCTCTTGGGTGTTATGGAGAGACAACCTTATGAGTTCACACAGTATTCATTATTCCTGTAGAATAGAAGCAGTCTTGGGAAGAGAAATAAATTGTCCTGTGATGTCCAAAAGATAGTTGCTAGATTGACATTACCCAAAATGTTTCACTTCAAACTTGATTACATTTTAACCACTGGCCAAACAAAACATTCAGCATTGTCAGCCTGATTTGCATTTAATTTTTTGTATGCTATTAAGATCTATAATGGAAGTTATAGGTCTCTGGGTAATGGAAGCCCTAACTCTTTTTCTGAAGATGCCTCATTTTGGAAGATAAGCTGGTTCCCCACTTGTTGATGTCTAAAGAATGAGGGTGCAGCTACATGAAAAATAATGGGAGCTTTATGGTTGACATCAATGGAATGTGGATTGTACCCTGGGAGTGTGAATCAATTCTTATTCTTTTCCGTGTCCTATACTCTCTGTTGACTCCAGAGCGACACCTGTTAGCTTGGAACTAGATTAAATCCATCCCTCTCCTTGCTGTACAACTTTCAGATAGTATTATATTTCAGTTGCTGTGACCCGGGGTGGATTGAAAGCAACTACTACAGGATGGAAGTATTTTTGTGCTGTTGCCTATCCTCTGAGCTATTTAGTGTGTGTCTATAATCCTAGAGTTCCCATATCTTCCATAGAAGAGATTCCAGGCTACCTTTGAAGTTCCTCCACAAGTATTTAGTGTGTTGCTGAGCATTTATAGAATAAGCATTAAATGCACCCATAAATCAAGTGCCTATGCCTTCTGACTGCATTTTAAAATATGTTGTAACTTCCTTTTAAAAGTTTAATATTTATATATTATTATACCAAAAGTAATTACAAAGTCAGGTAAATAAATCTTATTTAACCTATAAAGTATATCTCTTTAAATAAAGATGCCTATTTATTCTCCTATGCCTGTTAACTTCAAATTTGTTAATAAAGTAGTTGCCTTCTTTTTGTGGGTCTCAGTGGTGAGAGCAGTTGCATTCCCCACTACTTCTGAGTGCCAATTTTCCCCCCATCCACAAGACGCTAGAGTGAGGGCAAGAAACATCGCCCGCTTTGATTTGGCTGTAGGCATCATCAGATAGCCAAATCTCATTGGTTACATGGCATCATCATGAAATCCAGTCAGAGTGAGGGCAGTGTTTCCTGCCCTCAGTCTGATTTGGCTTCACTCTGCCGCCTTTGAGGCAAGAGAGAGAATGATTCCCAGCCATAACTACTGCTTGTAAGTGCAGTGAATACTTCTAAAAAACCATGCAAGCTGCAAACAGGGTGATGAAGTGGAGAGGTGCATTTTGATTCCATTCCATTTAACCTATGAGCAGTGAAAGTGATAAGCCCCTATCATGCCTTTGTTACCAGTTGATAAGAAGCTTGAAAGCATTCTACGGGCTGACTCAGCAATGCAGCAACTTGTAAGATCCAATGGGTGGACTTCTAGCAACAGGTAGTACAGAAGCACATAATCAGATTTTCTTTAACTGCTTGCCAGCAATGGACATTAGGGATGTGCACGGAACCGCGGTGTGTGACATGCGTGACATGTGTGTGCCGGTGCGCACAGGTGCATTAACTTCCAGTCATATCTGGAAGACGAGGGCAGCAGGGAGGTATGCTGCCACCCTGATGGGCTGTTTAAAAAACTCACACCAGCAGGGGGGAAACGGCGGGAGGGGTAAGTGCACCCTCCCCCTGTTCTTAAAGGTAGACTGCCTTCGAACCGGCGGAATTGCTGGTTCTTCGAACCAGTTTGGAGGCCCATAAAGGGCCTCCGAACTGGTTCCGTGGCACTCTAATGGACATTCTAGGCTGATGATGGGATGGGGGATTGAGACCCTTTGGCAACTGAAGGTCCAAACAGCATGCCTCACATGGGTGAGAAGGCGAAGATTGGATTCTGCCCATAGTCTGCCACTAATGTTGTCTAGCCCCAACTTTAGACAAACAAGAGGGAAAAAGCAGTTTGCTTACCTATAATTATAGATATTTGAGAGATCCATGTTCTATATGATGTAAATAGGCTTTGTAATTCATTAGGGAGCCAAGTATTTAAAACCTTCCTTAAGATTATTCTCCTCCTGTTAAATGTAATGCTTTCCTTTTGTCAGTCAGAATAGGGAGAGGGATGTTCTGCCACTGCTGTAGCTGCAACTAATGGCAAGCTATTAGTTAGTTGCTTTTGAGAGATTCCCCCAGTTTAGCTGCCTAAAAGCATTACTTTGCAAAGCAGGAAGATTTCACAAAGCCCATTTGTCTGGCATTTTTCAAGCAGCTTGTTCCTATTGGTGGCATGCTGATGCAAAATGGTTTGAGTTTAAATCAGCAGTATTGCTTGTACACAGGAAATGTCTCCAGGGATGGCTGGCTTACCAGCCTAGAGGTCAGTTTATTATCCCCAAGATTAATTCTTGCTTTTATGCTTGCCAGTGTTTAATATCGTGATTCTCAACATACAAAGGAGTTGGGGTTTTGCAGAAGTCTGGTTTTGTTTGAACCACATTTGCTTGCACTTCTCCATAACAATCCTGCAATGTCAGTCAATCAGTTGAAAGAAGGCACTGATGTTATGAGGAGTGTTTTTTACCCTCTTTGCGGACCTTTTAGACTCAGTTGTAAAAAAGTCACAGCCACTGGTTTAAGCTTCCAGATACAGATATATTTTACTGAATACAAAATGAGAGGCGTGACTGATGTTAGTGAGAGAATGCCCACATTACACAGGTATGCGAGATATACTAGCATCTGGGTTAATTGTGTTACCTCTGTTGTGGTTACTGAATGAGTGTTTATTATGGGAGGGATGGGAGGGGGAACAGGGATGAGTGGTCTGCTCTGCAGAGGAGTTCAGTGAAAGGACCCAGCAAAAAGCGAGGAAAGTAAGTGAGAGGGATCAGTACTAGGAATGAGAGAGAGAGACGAGTGGAAGGGACGGAAGGGACTCCAAAGGGAGAGAGGAGGCAGAGCTTGTCAAGAGACCCAGCTGGAGTCCGAGAGGAGCTAGGAGGGATGCCCTACAGAGTTTGGGTGAAGAAGGGAGATGGGGCTGGTCACAAGAACTGGCAGGGAGACCAGGAGCAAGGAGGAGAGGAGCCTGGAAGGTTTGGGTACAAGTGGGAGCAAGGAGCCAGTCCGGAGGGCTGAGGGAGGGGAGAGGAAGAGTCCAAATGAGTTCAGGCGAGGAGTAGGAGGAAGAGCTGGTCAAACAAAGTGACAGAGAAAGAGAGTGAGGAAGGGAGAGAAAGTGTCCAGAAAAGGTTCAGAAGCAGAGGGAGAGCAACCAGAGGAAATCGACTCCAGAAGAACTGTTTATTTTACTAGACAAGTAGAGCCAGCTATCGGCTTCCCAACAACAGGGTGGATCATGAGGTTGGGTTATGTGAATGATGGGGGGAGTGTTGGGAGCCAGGAAGTAGTGGAGGTGGTCCTCTTGCTGCCAGGGTGGGAGGCACCAGTGGGAGAATGGATGACTGTTCTGAAGTTAGGGAGGTAAAGACTGATCAGTGGTCACAACATGAAGGTGTGTGATGCAAGTCACTTGTACCAGAAGGGACACCCTATGGGTACCCTTGGCAGCTACCTTGGCTAGAATTCCATCTGCTTGAATGTATAGTTTATGGCTCTGCCATGGCTTACACTCTCATGAGAGGATGATCAATTTGCAAGGAGGATTATGCCAACTGAATGTCATCGTGAGACAACAGTTCAGATCACAAAGGCTACAGGCTTTTCCTGGGTTTTCTGCCTGGCTGTTGACTTATTTCTCAGGGGCCCTGTGGTTTCTGAGCAGGTCCCACGACCTGCCAGGTAGCCCCTATGGGTGTTACTATGGGTGGTACTGGGGGGGTACCATCCTCCCTGCTCCTACTAGTGAAAAATAGATCTCAATGGAATGCTGCCTAGCCTAGTCTAGTAAAACTACAAGCAAAAGAAAAAAACTCTGGGAGCAAAGAAAGAGGGGCTTTCCCTATAATTACCCATCCAGTGTGAAGGGAAGAGAAGCTCTGTTCTCATCAGAGAAAATGGGAAAATGGTGTGAAGATGGTGAAGCAGAGGGTAACAATCTCTAAAATTAATCCAATAAACTGTGCAGTTTGGGGGACTTTTGGCTGGCTATTCGTATAGGTTAACAAAGGGCTAAATTTGTTCTCCTCTGTTTTAATGATTAACATTAGTGGTATTTGGTCCAGAACAGTAGAACAATAGTTTCAGAGTAGCTAGACAGGAAGATGGAATTTCCTTGGAGCAGAGGCACAAATGTTGACTTTGAAGATATTGGCTTGTTAGTTTTAGGGATTTGGATAATCCAGGAGCAATGACTAAATGGCTTTAGTGCCCAGGTCAGCTCAGGTATGTGAGCGAGTGGAAACAGAGTCATGGCTGCCTGGCCTGACCCAGGGGTTTCAGGAGTACCTTGGAGCCTCTGTTCAGGATGTATGTGGTGAGGTGTTGGGATACTCATTCCAGGCTCCTAAAGAGCTGCAGCTGCACTATTTCCTTCATTCCCTGGGCTGCCCTTTGGCTTCAGTGCTGAACACTGTCTATCTAACTCAGACTCTCCTGAGGACAGGCAGAGCCAGGCTGTATGCCTCTGTTGGGATGCAAAGGGGGTTATTCTGACACTGGTTATACTGGACTACTAGCACTGGTTTGTGGGCCCAAGCAAAACATTCAGGGCTTGGTGCAGAACACTGTCAATGTTTATATGATTTAATCTCTTTCTGTCATGGCTGGACTGGTTCTCTTCTTCTCAAATTATTTGATGGTTGGACGTTCAGCTGGTTCAGGGAGAGTCTTTCCTGTGAGGTTCAGAACCCTTTACTGAAGGTTAGATTTTAGATTTTTAGATTTTTCTCCTTTCATATATATAACCATTCTTAGCGTATTTTTCCTATGTATGGGGAATGATGGAAAAGATCTTGTACTTGTGAACATGTATGGCTGTGTCTCAGAGAGATAAGATTTTCTGTTTCTACATTTTAAACTAATAAAAGCATTTTAAAAAAACATTCAGGGCAATGGAGGCTTTTGAGTCCTACTCTTCTCATGCTGGCCATGCCCAGTTGGGCTTCTAGATTCCCAGACTGAATCTGATCTTGTGGTTGCAAGCATGAATTGCCCCTCTTGCTAAGCAGGGTCTGTCCTGGTTGCATTTGAATGGGATACATATGTGAGAACTGTAAGATATTCCCCTTAAAGCAGGGATCCTCAACGTTGGGCCCCCAGATGTTCTTGGACTTCAACTCCCATAATCCCCAGGCCCAGTGGCCTTTGGCTGGGGATTATGGGAGTTGAAGTCCAAGAACATCTGGGGGTCCAATGTTGAGGATCCTTGTCTTAAAGGATGGGGCCGCTATGGGAAGAGCATCTGCATGCTTGCATGCAGAAGGTTCCAAGTTCCCTCCCTGGCATCTTCAAGATAAGGCTGAGAGAGACTCCTGCCTGCAACTTTGGAGAATCCGCTGCCAGTCTGTGTAAACAATACTGAGCTAGATGGAATGGTCTGGCGGTATAAGGCAGCTTCCTATGTCCCTAGGTTTCTGTGAAACATGATAATAGGATGTTCTGAATATGTTTTGGCTTGTACTATACGAAAAAAATTGGACTGTGTTGACTGAACACATTTTCGATACATCCAACTTTCCCCTGCCCACTGCCACCGCATTGATAACGCAGGGTGTGGGGAGAGGGGAAGGAAGAGGTGCATCTCTGAGGGCAGGGTTGTAGCTAAAAATGAATGGGGGGGGGACACAAATGGCCCTGGTTCTCTAAGGAGGGGGTAACCCCTGGATAGGTTACTTTGCTCTCCCCTTCATCACTCTCTGAAGAATCAAGTCGAGGGCAGTAGGGGCCATCTTCACTTTTTGTTCCAGGACCCACTCCAACCTTTCTGTGCCCCTGCCTGAGGGGCAAGGAGGGGCGGTGGAAGACCTCCTACTTCTGCAGGCCTGGTACACGAGGTGCACATGGCCCTGGATGCAGCAGAAGGCACAGAAGTGTCCTCAAGAGCCACAACAGTGGGAGCTGCCAGGAAGAATAGTCTGTATTAGCCAGGGCATTTTCTTTATTTTTATAGCAGAGAAAACATACAGTTTCTTTCCACTCCTGGAAGCCATCCAGTTCTATATGAATTTGTGGGAAAGTGATATGATATAATCATGGGATAGTTTCTGTGCTCCTCTTCGTCCAGTCCTGATTTGAGTTTATTCTTTTTAAATATATAAATATGTGCTCACCTTCCTTGTATTGTATGGTATGATGCTTTGAGCAGTAAAGCCCTGACACAAACAGCAGCTGCATTAGGTATTCGGTGGAAGTGACATGGGTGGGGAAAGGAAAGAGAAAAGGCATGGGTGATAAGTGATGAGAGAGAGAGAGCTGAGCAAGTGAGCTGGTGGTGAGAGAGAAGGGATAGTCCACAAGAACCTGGTGAGAGAGATGGAGACATGGCAGAGAGAAAGAGATGGCCAAGGGAGAAAAAGAAAAAGACTACTGAGAAAGTGGATTGCTAACTGGTTGAAAGACAGGAAACAGAGGGTAGGTATAAATGGAGAGTTTTTACAATGGAGGGAAGTAAGAAGTGGGGTCCCCCAGGGATCTGTACTGGGACCGGTGCTTTTTAATTTATTCATAAATGATCTAGAAGTAGGGGTAAGCAGCGAGGTGGCCAAATTTGCAGATGATACCAAACTCTTTCAGGTAGTGAAATCCATAACTGATTGTGAAGAGCTCCAAAAGGATCTCTCCAAACTGGTGGAGTGGGCGACAGAGTGGCAAATGTGGTTCAATGTTGGCAAGTGTAAAGTGATGCACATTGGGACGAAGAACCCCAACTTCAAGTACATGCTGATGGGATCTGAGCTGTCAGTGACTGACCAGGAGAGGGAACTTGGGGTCGTGGTGGACAGCTCGTTGAAAGTGTCGACTCAATGTGCGGCAGCTGTGAAAAAGGCCAGTTCCATGCTAGGGATCATTAGGAAGGGGATTGAAAATAAAACTGCTAATATTATAATGCCCTTATACAAAACTATGGTGCGGCCACACCTGGAGTACCGCGTACAATTCTGGTCACCACATCTTTAAAAGGACATTGTTGAACTGGAAAAGGTGCAGAAGAGGGCAACCAAGGGCCTAGAGCACCTTTCTGATGAGGCAAGACTACAACACCTGGGGCTTTTTAGTTTAGAAAAAAGACGACTGCCGGGGGACGTGATAGAGGTCTGTAAAATCATGCATGGGGTGGAGAACGTGGATAGAGAGAAATTCTTCTCCCTCTCCCATAACACTAGAACCAGCAGTCATCCCATGAAACTGATTGCCAGGAAATCTAGGATGAGAAAATGGAAGTACTTTTTCACACAACGCATAATCAACTTGTGGAATTCTCTGCCACTAGATGTGGTGACAGCCAACATACCTGGATGGCTTTAAGAGGGGTTTGGATAATTTCATGGAGGAGAGGTCTATTGACGGCTACTAGTCGGAGGGCTGTAGGCCACCTCCAGCCTTGAGGGTGGGGTGCCTCTGGGTACCAGTTGCGGGGGAGTAACAGCAGGAGAGAGGGCATGCCCTCAACTCCTGCCTGTGGCTTCCAGCGGCATCTGGTGGGCCACTGTGCGAAACGGGATGCTGGACTAGATGGGCCTTGGGCCTGATCCAGCAGGGCTGTTCTTATGTTCTAAAGAAGGAAGAGAAAGAAAGAAATGTTCATGTGCTTTGCAAATTGGATAGCTAGGTAGAGGAAGGACTGTGTGCATTAGAATTTATCAGTCAAAATGTTGTCTACAGTTCTCTAGTTTGTAATATTATTACTTTCTCCTATATCCTGCCCTTCCTCCAATAAACTCAGGGTAGTGTACAATAGGGATGTGGTTCAGCCAATGTCCGAACCACGGTGCTACAGGGAGCGGGATCTTTTTTAAAAAGAGGAGAGCTGGCCTTTACCTGCTCTCTGCCACTGCATGCAGCTTCCTGCTGTGGAGGCACTTGACCCAAGAAGCTGTGCATGGCACAGCATGCACATGGCATCTAGGGGTGTGCACAAAACCGGCTGGCCCAGTTCGGTTCGAGTACAAACAGGACTGGATCAGTTCGGTTTTGTCCCCATCAACACCCCCACCCACGGGGTTTGGTTTGTGGGGTTTGTGCATTTATATAAATATATATATATATATATATATATATATATATATATATATATATATATATATATATATACATACACACACACACACACACACACACACACACACACACACACACACTTATCTCCTCCGGGGGGCTTTTCCGAAGCCACTAGGGGGGTTAGGGTCACAACCTGGCCATGCAGGGGCCCATTGTACATGCACAGCAGCCTTCAAACTGGCCACCGCAATGGAGGAAAGGTCTGGAAAGGGCTGAGGAACACCCAAACTGGGCGATTTTTGGCACAAGGAAGGCCGTTCCCCTCTTTGAGGCTCCAAACTGGTTCAGTGCCAAACTAGTGCACAAACCTCGGTTCAGCACAACTCTAGTGTACAAGGCCTCACCCACCCCCCATTCTATCCTCATAACTATTCTGTGAAATAGGTTGGGGTGAGAGACTGACCCAAAATCATCCAGTGAGCTGAGGGAGGTATAAAGCCAGTTTCCCCCACTCCTAGTCCAGTAAATACTCTAAACACTACACTGCACTTCTGTACTAAGAAGTGTTCAACCCCTCATACAATGCAAACAAGATGTTAGTGGATCTGTTCAAATGACTGAGTCATATCACATCAGGGACAAAGACAGAAAACAGTATGAGAAATAAACTAGACTAGCAGAACAGGCTGTTCTAGAAAAAGCAGCCAGAAGCCTCTAGAAATTGGCCTGTGACAAGAGCATTCTAGAAGGCTCCTTTGCAAATTGCTCATTTTAAAATGTAACATTTGCTAAAAGACACTCCTAAAGCTCAGAACAACTTTGGTGATTCCAGGGGAATTAGTTCTTCAGACACTTTTATTTGCTGTGGGAAATTCTTCTACTTTGTTCTCCATCCTTTCTAGTTTAATTCACACACACACACACACACACACACACACACACACACACACACGTCATGCATAGGTCAGTAGTTGCCTTCTAAAGCTAAAATGAAGCTGGTTACAATTTAAAACTTATATTTCAGTTGTCTTTCAAAGCACTTGCACCTTCCTTATTCTTTCTCATTCCTGCCAATTATTTGTTTAATCTCTGTATGCCTGTGGGGTTTTGTTGTAGTTGCCTATCATGTGGGTAAGAGGCTGTTGCTTTCTTCAGATATGCTCAGCTTCAGGAGGACATTGACGTGCTACACGCTCCACCTCTAGATTTCAGTTATCCCAAATTACTTTGCTGTTGTCTTTGTTTTAATAGGCACAACTTTAATATGAAGATTTAATAATCAGCACTCTGTTTTCCTGCATGTTTGCTTTTTTAGATATTTGTGATGAATCATGGATCCATTATAATAACTGAGTTTTATTGTGCATAGTAGGTGGTGACACATGGTGAGCTGTGATGTTGGGACCCAACAGAGTATTAGTCATAGCCTCCTTTTGCCCATCTTTCCACCCCTCTGCTAATTGACATACATGATCAGTTTTATTAAGAGAATTTTGACAGAAGTACGAAAATGAGAGGAACAATTTAAAATGATGTGAGGGGATTACATTTGAAGCTCACAAACTGGTTGATGCAAGTCACATATCCGAAAATAGCCCAGAAATTGTTTGGAGCTCTACATTTCATTCTGCCAACTCAGCAACATTCATTAACTTCTCCCCAAAGATTGTAGAGCAGCTGAATCCAATTTCTCAGGAGATTATCCTGAAGAAATTAAATTAATAATATTCAAGAAGAACAACGGGTGATCACTTGTGGCAGGCTCTTTCACATGTAAGATATTGTCAGCTCTTTTCCATTTGAAGGATGGTTGGAGTAGTCCCAGGAGGGCAGAGATTGTTCTTTAGCAAGACAGGTGTCTGTTTTCTTATGACTGTAGTAAGTCATGGGTAAGTGGGCTTTCCGCTGCTTTCCCTTCCCTACTTTTTATCTCTCTTCTGAATGTGTCATTTGTATGTGACATACATGCGTATTTGGTGGAGGGGAATTGTCACTTCAACCTAAAATGCAGAGTGCTTATGACAGCAAAGGAAAGAGCTGGAAAGGATCTGGTTGGAATAGATGCATTTTTAATGGTTTTTGGATGCACATTCTTGTGACAGGCAAAAAGAAACGTGGAAACCAGTTCTGTTCTTTTTTGAATATATGTGTTTAAATACATCAGAAGCATTTCCCCCTGTAAACTACTCACACCATGAAAACCTCCTTGTATGTCCGGACCATACTAGAAGGCTCTTTGAAAATTCTACCTTTGGCTTTCCCGCACCAAAGCCTAAAGTACATCTGCCAGATTACAGGATGAAAGAAGCCATCCTTGCTTACCCTCTCATCTCCGGCTCTCTCCCCACTCACCGCCCTTTTCCCTGACAGTGCACTGCAGCATGTGTCAAAGAGTGGGGCTGTCAAATGCCATGAATTTATTGTGAGCCTCATGAGATCTGTTATTTTTTTTCCAGAAGGCCATAAGCCCTTGAGAGATGTAAATAAATCAGAATCCTTCCTTTGATTAAATGGAAAGAGCTGTGTCTCTAGTCCCTAGAAGCTCACAACAATTCTAGGCAAATAAAAAGGTTGTGGTGTTTCGTGGTGGTGGTGCTGCTGCTGCTATTTCTTAGGATTCTTAAGGTAATATGGGGTAGATAAGATAGTGCTTTCACACATTTTCCCCTAGATTTTATTGGAAGGTACCCAAGGGCAACAGGATAGCCGAACTGGAAAGAAGGGGCCTGAGTAGCTAGTGACATGGGAATTCACCTTGATCCCTAAAGCCTAATTTTATGAGCTACAATCAGTCAATCAATCTGAATTTTATTAGTCCACCAATCATATACATCACAGTAAAGGACACTTCATTACTTATCTGGCATCAGTGGCCTAGTACTAATGGCAATATTTAAAATTTTCGCAACCTTCACAGTAATGTCGGAATTAATCCAATCCAGACAGGTGACTAGAAGATGATCATTAGATTGTCCAGGAAGTTACTTAAACAACTGCAAGATCAAGCTTCCTCTTGCTCCATTATAAAAGTTACAGTAGAGAAATCCATGTGACAGAGAGTCAGTATTGCCAGAATTGCAAGGGCAAAGTCTTTGTACAACCAGGATGCCTTTGAAACAGCCTTCCAGCATCATAGAGGGAATAACACTGAGCTTTGCCAAAGAAAAATATTTCAGTGCTGTTAAAAATCTCCAATAAGGAGCAAAATCATTCATGTTGAGAAATTCAAACTGTGGGCCAGCACTGAGCAGGAACAATGGAATAGGACTAGCAAATGAGCTACTGTCCTTGCTTCATTGACTCTCAGAAACAGGCTGGGAAAGTTCCTTTTGGTGATTGTGTGCTGGCAAGATTCCCTGGTGGCTTCAGTTCACTGTTTTCCTCCTTGGGCATTTAAATTGTACCAATGGGCTGTGGCAAAGGTTCAGAACTACAACTCCCATCATTCCTGACTATTAGCCACTGTGGTTAGGGATAATGGAAGTTGCAGTCCAAAAACAGCTGGGAGGCCAAGTTGTGCAGCCTCAGTCTAAGAAAAGCTGGTACAAACCTGTACATGACTTTACTCATAGAACGGGGCTCAGTAAGCATTTTTCTTGGCAAATGGCTCTGTTCCATTTGTCATAATGTTGGCCATTAGAGCTTTTTTTATTGTTCAACCAGACACAAAATGTGCAGTTCTTAAAAATAAAGTGCAGTTCTAAAAGAATATTTGTGCAGTTCAAAATTTCAAGTCATTACAAACATATTATGTTAGATGATGTTAAAAGAGGCTGCTAACAGTGATAAAAATAATGCAGTCCAGACTTAAAACCCAGACCCTGATTGAGTTTGCTCAGCCAGAGACACTTCCCACAGCTACTCCCCACTACTACTTCCCACCAACCATATAATGCTCTTCTGTCATCATGCTGTCAGATTCATAGTTTAGCGGATTTCCTCCCACATGATCATTGCTGCTGCCTCCAACCTTGTTTTTAACTCACAGACAATCAGAAAATGGGAGGGTCCACAGCTCCCAAACGGCTAGGAGGCTTCTCCCATCCTAATAATAATAGACTGAACAAGGCTTCTGTGTAGGCTTGTCAGTGCCACGGAATGTGGCTCTAGGCAACAAAGCATGTGTCTGTGCAGACAAAGAAAGTGCGCAGGTGTGTATCATAGCAGCACATGCTACACACACAAATGATACTTGCATACTATTATGCAGTTCTGAATTTTCCTTTTTAAAAAACCTCTGGTGGTCATGATAGTTAAGGAAGAGGTATCTAAGGTTCCTCTTGTGTGTTGGAAAGGAGATACGATTTATTTACATATGAACGCTTGTTCTCCTTTTCTTTATACCTGGGCTACTCAACTTCGGCCCTCCTGCAGATGTTGCCCTACAATTCCCATAATCCCTGGATATTGGCCACTGTGGCTGGGGATTATGGGAGTTGTAGTTCAAAAATAGCTGGGGTGGGGGCTAAGTTGAGCAGGCCTGCTTTATACCATTGCCAAGTAATGAAGGCCTAAGATATCTTCCTGTGTAGTCAAAAGTGGCAGAGTCATTTTGCCATCTTGGACCTTTCCCATTCCATTCCCACTTTATTCTGCTGCATGTGTAGATTAGGCCTAATTAAAGGTAAAATGTGCCATCAAGTCAATTTCAACTCCTGGTGCCCACAGAGCCCTGTGGTTTTCTTTGGTAGAATACAGGAGATGTTTACCATTGCCATCTCCCACACGCGCTATGCGATAATGCCTTTCAGCATCTTCCTATATCACTGCTGCCCAATATAGTACCAGCAGGGATTCGAATCAACAACTTTCTGCTTGTTAGTCAAGCATTTCCCCCTCTGTGCCACTTAAAGGGACTTACCATTCATTTATTGGCCACCTAATGGCGCAGCGAGGAAATGCTTGACTAACAAGCAGAAGGTTGCCGGTTAGAATCCCCACTGGTACTATATTACACAGAAGCGGTATAAGAAGATACTAAAAGGCATCATCTCATACTGTGCAGGAGGAGGCAATGGTAACCCCCTCCTGTATTCTACCAAAAGAAAACTACAGGGCTCTGTGGGTGCCAGGAGTTGAAATCGACTTGATGGCACACTTTACCTTTACTATTCACTTAGGCCACGTAATGACGCAGTGGAGAAGTAACTTTCCTAGGGAGCAAAAGATTGTTGATTTGAATCCCCACTGGTATGATTCCCAGACTATGGGAAACACCTATATCGGGTAGCAGTGATATAGGAAGATGCTGAAAGGCATCATCTCATACTGCATGGGAGATGGCAATGGTAAACCCCTCCTGTATTCTACCAAAGACAACCACAGGGCTCTGTGGTTGCCAGAAGTCGACACTGACTCGACAGCACAACCTTACTTTACCATTCACTTACATATTTGTGGTAGCAGAATAGTTAGGGCCATCTCAGTATCTAAGGTGGTTCATCTGTTTTTATGAGGATAAAAATGTCATTGTTAGGATCCAGGAACTGGGAGTGTTGCAGTTCTCCTGAGACAGCTTTTGTGTACTTTCTGTTACTAGACTAGCATTAGTGGTTAATTGGATATGTTCATCACTTAACTAAGATCTTTTAAACAGTATGAGGTTCGGTACTGAAGATATTTGCACACAGACATATTGCCACAGGGAAATATATTTTGAGCCAAGTTCTCATTTTTTAATTTTTGCCAAGAATGCTAGAGGTCTAGTATATGAGATAATCTAAAACTTCTTCATTAGCATTTATAATCCATGCAAGCCAGATAACTTGCAGATATTTTTATCTGTGATCTAGCATTCACCCTAAGTGGATGAGTAAATAGGCTGTCCGCTTGAGTCTGGCATAGTGTTTCTTAAATTCTAACTTCACTTCTTTCCCTTGTACCATATATTTTTTATTCCATACTAAGCATGACATTCAGTTTTCAAGAAATCAATACATCCTTTGCTTAAGCTAGAACCCCTCTCTTGTTCATCTTATAGAATATGTTATAACTTGGCATCTTTCTCACTGGCGCATTCCTCAGACTCTTGCCACTTTGCTGCCCCCACCCTCAATGGCTGACAGCTTAGCATGCAATCTTGAGGAACACTCATACCTGAGCAAAATGTGTCCTCCATGATGTCATGTTGGACAGGGTCAGGCTGCCCCCTCAGCCCTGGTAGACATGCTTAAGGGACGTGGGGACGCGCTCAGTGAGTGCTGTATACAGTTGCTATTTCTGAAATTAGAAAATGCAAGAAGTGTTGTGATTAATAGACAGATTTGGGAACTTTGAAGCAGGGTAGCCTGTTGATTTATCACAGCACTGATACCATTGGCAGTGTTTTAACTCTCAGCTGCAGGTGTGTTGAATTATTCATTATTATTGTATAAAAACAGTGAGACTTCAGAGGGCAACGCTGTAGGATCCATTTGATAGCTGAAATAGATGGCCATGTAATTAAAAATAATTATGAAACTTCATTTATTCAGCCTTGTTGGAGTTTTTCCCCATGTGATCATTATTAATGTGATTGTGTTTGTTTTTTCATCACTTTCCATCCAATGTGTGTGTGGGATGGGGGTGGATGCTGGGTTTAAATTAGGCAAGCTATCCTGTTTGCCATAGACAGTTTGAGAGCAGTTTCATCTTGATGTCCTGGAAGGAGCTTGGCTGGTGTGAATAATGACATTGTATATGGAAGCTAACGCCAAAAAACCATACACACAAACAGAAAGAGATCCATTTTGTATAAGCTTGTCTTTCAGATGAACCTCTCGAAGTGTGCAAGATTTTGTAATCATTTTGGCTCTTTAAGTTAGAATTTTGGCTTTAACATAGAGGGATGGGCCTCTGCAGAGAAGGACAGAAACAGACACGACTTGGCTTGCATGCAAAATTGTACTGACTCATTCCCAGTGATAGCACTTATTTCTGTTTATAATATCTCACATGAAACACATATTTCCTGTGCAGGCATGGGTCTTAAGAGTGAGCAAGAAATCAGATCTCCCATTTTTAATATGACACTGATTTTGTTTGACAAGCTAGCTCTGTTATTTTATCTCCTCAATCTGTGTATATCTGTCTACATTAAATCTTACAAGGAACACTGGAAGAGGAATTATTCTGTTTTGTCCTTAAGAAGCTTCTTCCACCATTCATGATTTGAAAGCATCTTCTAGTAATGAAAAAGTTGGATCATACCTCGTGAACCATAGATTTGTAAAGTATTCTCAAGGATCATCTAATCCAACTCTGTGCAATGTCAGGATAACTAAACATGCAATGTAATACAAAGTATATTTACTTCTTATGCTATGTTTTGTTATGGTTATAACAATAAACTTGTTACTTATTTACTTGGAAGTAAATTCCACCATGCTCAGTGGAATTTACCTAACAAGAGCATAGGACTGCAACCTTAATCCAATCCTAGTAGATTTGTATCTTATCTTTTAGGGGCTCTAGGAGGCAGCTGGAAGACCATCCATAAAGAATTCTTTAATTCTAGGGAATTCTGCTATTCCAGCTCTGATTTCAGTAAAGAGGAAATGGAATTCCTTAGAGTAAGAACGGTACACAGAGATCCTCATATGGAAGGCATAATATAGAGTACTGCACAGAATCTCTTAAGTTTCTCAGAAATGTTCCCTCTTGGTTGAAAAACTGAAAAAAGTAAATTGGTTTCCCTGAGTTTGTTTTCATGCAGAATTGAGAGCTTCCAAATTAACCTAGTCCAGTCCTCTTGAGTATTTTACAGTACTGGGTTTCCATTTACTAGAGCTATTAACTGCTTTTTCCCTCATTCAGTCACTCTCAGTAGGGATTGCATGAATTACCTCCATTCGTGAACTTGATCTGTCACAGAATAATGGCATGTTAGCAGGCACCCTGTAAGAAGGCTGACGTGCTTTCTGGTATGAGTCATAAGGATAGTCTATGCTCCTGCTTATTTCAGTGACCCTGTGAACCCAATATAATGTGTATCTCATTACAGCCCTTTTATTCATATCTCATTCATCATTCCTAAAAAAAATACTTCAGAGAGAATGAGATCATAACTTGTGTGCTGCCTCCACCCTTCTGGCTGTTTCCATGGACTGACTTGATCCAAGCTGTCTGTCCCGTGTGTTTTAGGAAGTCTTATCATGGTCTGCAGGAAGAGGAAACACCAAGACTCTACTTTTCAGGTTCCGTTCAGGTTCTTGGACAATGGAAGCCTATAGGTCAGGGATAGGAAACCTATGGTCCATGGACTTTCTCTTAATCCTCCTCTTCATCTAATCTTATTCTCCTTCCATCTTTACCCTTGTAACTATCTTTTCTTTGCAAGTTTTGTGTCCTGGGCTGCTGCTGACAATGTCCTAAAAAGACAATGAGGCGCTTCACACCAATTGTGTGAAGGTGGTTCTGTGGGGAGAGCGGACTTGGCCCACTCTCTCTGCAGACAATCAGCCACTTGTACCTGGGTGGCTGAATTGGCCGCCCACATGACTGCTGGCTCCGTCACGGAGCTGACGGGGCAGCGGGGATCAGGGGCCGTGTGTGCCCCGGAAGTTCCAGGATGCCCCACGTGAACGTGCAGGGTATCCTGGAGAGACCTCTGAATCTGGGAGGCTGCTTGCAGCCTCCCGGCTGGGGTCTCCTCGTGTGTTGCCATGACGCAGAGCCTCACTGTGGCGGCACACAATCAGAAAACCCTGGTTAACGAAGCACTCGCTCCGCTAACCTGGGCTAAGGAGAGGGCTACTTTGGCTCGCCCGCTGGTTCTCACGATGGGGAAAAACCGGGCTGGGCTTCTTTCGCTCGGTTTCCCCCCCATCGTGAGAATATAGCCTCAATTTTATAAAACGTAAAACCAACCATTTCTATGCAATTGTTGCTATAGCAAACTACCCCAGAAATCTAATTGTGGTTTTTGTACTAGTGACCTAACGAGGAAGAGAGGGAAATTAAAAACAAACAATTGGAAACTGGGAATATAAATTTGTCCTGGGTTGGGAACTGTTGCTTCAGGTGAACATGATCCTGTACTGAATTGCACCCTAAACACTGAGCAAAGGTGAGGCAAAGCAGGAACCTAAGGTCAGGGCTGCTAGGCAACTGAGAAGTTGGGCAAGTTGGCAGGTCAAGCACAGGGGCGTAACTACCTTTAGGCAAGGGGAGGTGGCTGCCTGGGGGCCCCCACGCCTCAAGGGGACCCCCAGAGGCAAGTCACATATGAAGTGAGTGTGTGTGTATCAGCGAGGGGCCCATTTTAAAATTTTGTCTCTGGGCCCACTCCAGCCTCATTACGCCCCTGGTCAAGCACACAAGAATGCCAGGATCATTTGACATGTTGCTTAACCTTCAGTTTCCTCCATGATAACCATTATTGTCATCGTGGGGCAACTTTGTATCCTGTAACACCTGGCTTGTACCAAAGGGGGCAAATAAGTTCATACTTACCTGCAAAGAGGAGAGGCTATCATGTGACCTTTTTTTTTCCTGGAAAGGTCAAAGGTGCAATGACATTGAATCCTTGAAAAAGAAAGGTCACCAGAAGGCCATTGCTGAGATAAATTGCTAATCCAGGATGTACTTGCCATCCAGGACACCAGAAAAGGTGTGAATTAATTTTTCTTGAGGGCAAATGTGAGACGGCTTTGCCTCCTGCAATCAGGTTATTTTACAGAAAATTTGTAAAAGCTGAATGTAGATGGCCTAGTTGTTTCCCATCTTCCCAGAACTGGTGTTGAATGCACTCTGACCCATAGGCCATCTCAACAAAATATGGTCAAACATGTCCAGGCTAAGTAGGTCTATAAGCAGAAATTGAACTGGGATAATGGACTTTGAGTAAGTAAATCTGTATGGAAAAACTCCTTCATAGATGACATACAAGCTTACACTGGGCAATTCTTCATCCTCAGAGATCAAACCATGTTTTGTAACTATGTGTTCTTTGAAAGTTTTGTGTCCTGTGGTGCCACTGGCAATGTCCTAAAAATACAACATTATAAAACCTAAACCCAACAATGTCTATGCATTGTGGGCATTTGGGGGTAGCAAACTACCCCAAAAATCTAATTGAGGTTTTTGTACTAGTGACCTAATAAGGAAGATAGGGTAATTAACAACTAACAAAGAGTATGGAGTATTTTTTGCAGCAGCCTATGGGTATTGCTGTAGTTCCAGTAGAGTAACTTCAGTGACCTATTCTGGCCACAGTATGTAATACAGAATGCTAGTCACAGTACGTAGCACAGAAGCTCCTTGAATCCTTTTCTAAATCATAGGTTGAGATCCATAATGCCTGACAACTGAGTTTAATGGTTGGAGAAGGGAAGGAAAAAATAATCCCAGATGAGGAATAATGATCTGTGCCAGGCAGTGATACACATGCCTTGTCCACTGACCATTTTGCCCAATACTCTTCTGCATTCAAAGCCTTCACCAAATACTACCCACATATTTCCAGGGTGGTTTATTCCCCCTTATAACCTTGAGATCTAGAAACTTCATTAAATATTGTGAAAACAGGCTCTATATTGTGTCATTTGTTAGAACTGAATAGCCAATTAGGTGATTAAAATTTAATTAAAATAATTAATTGGTAACCATCTTAATTAATGTTACATGGAATTATTACTACAAAGCCATCACATTTTGGCAAGCCAGATACTGAGGTGATTCCCACAATCACCAAAAAGCAGGCTAAAGTACCCTAGCCCGCTTTCTGGCAAGCATGAAAATCACCGGGCTCGCAGGAGAGCCCGGTGTCCTCAAAGCAGGTAACCCGCTTACGGAGCCCTCCCCTTAGATGAGGTTAGCGGAGCGAGCGCTCTCCTACCCCCGTCTATTTGCTTGTGTATTGCCGCGGTGTGGCTCCACACCATGGCAACATATGAGGAGACCCCCACTGGGAGGCTGAAAGCAGCCTCCCGGCCCTGGGGGCATCCTGGAACTTCCGGGGGCCGCGCGGCCCCCGATCCCCACAGCCCCCGCTGGCTCCGTGACGGAGCCGGCAGTCGTGTGGGCGGCCAATCCGGCTGCCCAGGGCTTCCTGCCTGATCATCTGCGGGGAGAGTGGGCTAAGCCCATTCTCCCTGCAGACCTTGTTTTGGTGAGTCTCACTGATCGTGAGACTCACCTCACTGTTTCATGCTCCTTCCTGCTCAAGTAGTAGCCTTCCTCAAGTAGTCCTCAGAATAGCCTTTGGCGTTTGTCTTCATTGATAATCCATTTATCTACATATTAGTATTTTCAAGCTGCAACTAGAAAGTTAGTGATATACCACAAGCATTTTAGCCTCGTCCCTCCACACTGCAAAGTCTAGTCGGCACAGCATTCCCCCAAAATTGCATCTACAAGCATTTCTTACTCAGTTTAGAAAATATTTCAAGCCCTCCCACTTTGGGTAGTAGGTGCATAGTTCAGCTGCATTCCAACTGGACAAAGAGCTTTTAAGAGCTTTCTCTGACAGTTAGGTTGCCTATTAATCATAATAAATGTTGCTTGCCCCATCAACTAGCAGGTTCCACCATGCCCAGGAGATATCAGTTTCTCCACTGTGTATAATAGAAAGCAATGGCCATGCCACTGTAATTCCTCTGCTGTGAATCTCGATATTTGGTTCTTCATTACAACTCAGTAATATAACATTTAAGATGTAGAATTCAGGAAGGTATTTTCTCATAGTCCGATGAAGGTCAGTAAACTTCCCCCTAACACATATCTTTTAACTCAAGAGCCTCTATCCAGGCATCAGTCTTTTGTTGTTACGCTTTTGTTTCATTGGCTACATGTTCCATGAAGCTACTTTTTAAAAATTTGACTTAGCTTTTCATTTTAAAAATCTAACCTTTTCCTCCTTTTTTCTTTCACATGTGTGGTCTGCCTTTGCCTTCCTGGTGGATCTGAACTCACCATTCCTTCTGCTTCATAATCATCATTGTGCTGTAGGTAAGATAACTGCTTTTGAAGTTATTAACATAAATAGATCTAAGAATCTTAGAAGCAAGCAGAAAATGTAATGTGGAAATCATCTTGAGGGTTATGAGCAGGCAAAGGAGAGGGCGTGGAACAACCACATTACCAGCATCCCAGCTGAAGTGCATGTGTTCAGAAATAGAGAGGTGAATTTGTATTCTGTTGGCCCCTTCCAGTGTGAAGTTTAGCACTTATGGGATAACTTTTAATGTGTTCCATAAATCCATACATATGGAAAAGTTATATTGGAACTGGTTATCTGTATAACGTCTCCAAAGGCAATTCTGTCAGCAATCCTCAATTACTTTTGGCTTCTGCTCAGAGTTCATCCCCATCTGAAGCCTGTTTGGATATTAAAGTATATGAATTGGCTAATTTGTCGGTTATTTTTATTTGTTGGTTATTTTTAAGTCTCCATAGTTTGAATTTTTGAACATCTGAAGATGTAACCAAGCAACATGTAAGAGTCAGGTGGTGGGAAGCATCTCAGCACAGAGCTGCGCTGTGGCGACTCATGATTAAAAAAAAAACCAGGGTTCGCGGAGCGCTCACTCCACTAACCTCATTGAAGGGTGGGGGCATTTATGGAGGTTTGCTGCCAGGAGCCACGCAGCTCCCGTTGCAGCACATGAGCAGCAGGAACAAGGGCAGGCTGGGCTCCCTTAGCCTGGTGCTGCTCGTGAGAATAGCCTCTAAGGCAATCATCCATGAGGTTCCCAAGCATTCTCCTATCCAAGCACTGACCAGGCCTCGGCCTAGTTGTTGCTACAATAACTGTGTGCGTTCACCTTTTGAGGCTGACCTACAAAGCCTGTATACCTCATGTATAAACCTATATTATTTATTTATTTGTTTGTTTGTTTGTTTGATTATATACCACCCTTCCAAAAAATGGCTCAGGGCAGTTTACACAAAGAAATAATAAATAAATAAGATGGATCCCAGTCCCCAGAGGGCTCACAGTCTAAAAATCTACAGTATATCAATCTATGTACCTTACCTATGTCCCAAAGCCTATATAGCTTTTGGCAAGGACATGGCACACCGCATTTATGCAGACTGCAGCAGACTGCCATTTCAGAGGTGCAGTTTCAAGAAATGTTTGTTTGGTACATAGGAAGCTGCCTTATACCAAGTCAGACCCTTGGTCCATCTCGCTCTGTGTTCTGTTGTCTGGCAGCAGCTCCCCAAGTTTTCAAACACGGGGTCTTTCCCAGACCTCCCTGGAAATGTCAAGGACTGAACCTGGAACCTCCCACTGAGCTGCACCCCCATTGTTAGAAGAGCTGGCTGGTTTTCTTCCACCACAGAAGCTGAAGAATTGATAGCACCCACTTTCCCCCACCTCTCTGCAGAAAATACCGTCTGGTATAGTTATTTTTGCCTATGTATGTGCTATTTCAAATACTTTGCCGGCTGTTCGCCAACAATGCAGAAATCCATTTAGAGCCCCCAGGATTTAAAAAATGTCTGAGCTATGACTCCAGTAAAGTGGTGGGGGGATGTATGTAATAAGCTATCTGTTTTGTAATTCCCACACTCCTATCCTCTACCATCTCTTCCAAAGTCTTAAATATCATTTTACTTTCTCTTCTACTTCCCTGTTTCACACTTCCACTCTTTAGGGCCCGCAATATTTTCTTTAAGGCACTTGCCAGCACACCAGCTGTGCAGATTTGGCAGAGTGCTGCAGTCTGACGCTAGTCTAGAGGGTGAATGGCAGAACAGATAGTAACCCGTAGCCTTGTACCTATCCAACAACAATGGAAGGCAATAAAGTGGGAATCAAAGACTTGCTGATTAATATAATTAGTGAAGACTATAAACAAAGCATGTGCACATTATGCAAAACATGTAAATTTAAGCCTCGAATTGGAATAGTCAGTGATACAGCAAAATAATAGCGCCAGTGCAAAATCATAGAAATTATACACATTTTACAAACAAGTCAGAGGGGCTGTTCTCCACAAGAGAGACAGACACAGCTGTAGACACGAGGCCTTTCTTCCCAAGGTGAAAGAGTGTATGTAGTGAGAGACCTGTGTAGAAGGTTACTTGACAGAAGCTGAGTGCATTTTGTTAGGTTTTGAGGAAGGAGATTGGAGTTAATACGAAAATGACTCAGTTTAGGCATTCTCCAAGCCATAGTTTGGGAATTAAGGAATGTTAGAGAATCATAGAAGCTATTCACACGAGCAGGCAAAACCAGGCTAAGGAAGCCAAACCTGGTGTGTACCTCCAGGAGCGTGCCCGATCCCGACAGTGCCGCAGTCGCAAACTTGCCTCCAGAGCGCTCTCTTAACCCTGTTTTTCTAATCATCTGCTAGCCCGGGAAGCTTGCAGCTGGGACTGGCAAACTGAAGGGCTCCCAGCCAGCTTTAGAGAGGGGAGGGGAGGGGGAATTCCCATAATGCACTGTGCACTTTCATGGTGCATTTTGGGAGCTCCGGGGGTCAGGGCAACATATCCCAGCACCCCGAACCTCCGAGCTACTGGCAGCATCTAGTAATCATCTTGGCAGGCAGTTACCTGCCCAACAAGCAGGAATGGATTGTCTGTGGGGCGGTAAGCTTTTTAAGGCTTTCTCCCTGCTGACCCTGTAGCCCTATCTCACCGATCGTGAGAAAGGGCTCATAGAATTTTAGAGTTGGAAAGTATCTGTGGTGGTCTCCTAGTCTAGGGATTCTCAACGTTGAGGCTATTCCCACGATCAGGCGAAATCGGGCTAGGGGAGCCTAGCCCGATTTCACCTGACAGTGAAAACAACCGGGCTCACAGGCAAGCCCGGTGGACTCCAAGCAGTTAACCCGCTAAACTACCCCTACCCAAACCCACACCGTGGCAACTCATGAGTAGACCCCCAACTGGGAGGCTTAAAAGCAGCCTCCCAGCTCAGGAGTCTCACCAGCATGCCCTGCGCGCTCGCGCATGGCATGCTGGAGCTTCTGGGGGCTGCGCAGCCCCTGATCCCCACAGCCCCTGCCGGCTCCGTAATGGAGCCGGCAGTCATGTAGGCGGCCGCTTTGGCTGCCCAAAGCAGACTGCCTGCTCATGTGCAGGGAGAACGGGCTAAGCCCACGATCCCCAGGGGCCGGCCGCCCCGCCCCCCTTACCGGCTCGGTGACAGAGCTGGTAATAGTGTGGACGGCCGATCTGGCTGCCCAGGGAGGTCAGAATGCTTGTTTGCATTCTGCTCTCCCCACCAAACCCTCCTCAGCTCTCCACACTGCTTGTGTGGGGAGCCTCATGGTTTGAAGGTTAGCACTAACCAAGTTGTCCATTTTGGTCATCTCAGCAAATGATGTGATTGTAAGGGCACCCTGGAACTATGGTTAAGGTAATACTTGACTCAGGTGCGAGGAGTCATGTCGCCTAGAAATGTTAACTGTGGCACCTAGACTAGAATATTGGATGGCAAGGTTGTTCTCACGAGTAGCCTAGCCCGGGCTAGGTTGCTTGTGTGGAGTGTCGGGATCCCAGCACTCCTGCCCAGCCAAACCTTATTTTTAAGCCCGGCCCTTGTCTGACCTTAAGGGGTTGAAGGCTCTGTTAACCCAGCTGCAAGGAATGAGTGTCTGAGACAGGCTCCTAGATTGTGATACAGAGACAGGCTCTTAGAGTGCTTGTCTGATGGGGGAATCCCCCAATGCACCGCACTCGGCTGGGGGTGAAGGTAAGATTTCACAACCTTTTCCCAGCCCCACCCCCCAAACGCTCATCTGAGTAGCTCCATAGAGTTTTCATAAGATCATTATTTGTCCCAGGTAGTGTCAGTATCTGGCCACCTGGCAGGGAAGTTCGCAATACCAAACGGAGCTGCAGAAACAAGATACGGCTCGGACACAGTTCTTCTTCACCGGGCTGGGCTGCAAGCTGTCGACGCAAAAGTTGACAAACGTTGCTTTCCAGCAGTGAATAGAAAGCTGGTGACGTAATTTATAGTACAAGCCAAGAGCTCCAAGCTGGCAGGAATTCAAGGCTTATCAGCCCTCTGCAAGAGGCGTTTACTCCTCCTGATAGTTTCAAGCTGAGTTCTCTGCCTTGTAATACGCCTCTGTTGTGGAGTCAGTGGAGGTTGCTTGCATAGCTCCTCTTCTGATTGGTCCGTCACAGTTTCTGCTGTCTCAGGTTGTTGTCCCTGCTCTGAATCATCTGCCTCAGCCGTTTCTTGGAAACTGACAGCCGGGCTCTGCCCCTCAGACACCCCGGCATCGGCTGAAAAGTTGACAGCTTCCCCTTCCTCCTCGCTGTCTGAGATCGAGGGCGTGACAGGCAGCCCAGTTTCTGTTCAATGTTATTTGTAAAGGAAACAGAGAGCCTGTGTACCCTCTTCCCCGCTGCAGTGTGCATCACGAAGTCCCATCATTTTGTCAAAGGTCCTAAATTTTGGGGCTGGTTCCTAGATCCAAAGGCAATTTGTCAAAGCCTGGGTTAGAGCAACACAGAAATGGAGGAGCAAATTGATGCAGGAGTGGGAGCACACAGGTCCACAACTCATTTCTCATCCTCCAAACCCTTGTGTGGAAGACCATCCAAACTGAGCTATTGTTTGTGCTTCTCCAAAATGCATGGCATCCACTGGACAGTGCATGTGTGTAGGATCCTGTCAGCAGCTGCAGTTCTACAGGAGAGGGTGGGAAACATTGACCTACCCACTTACTGCAAATGTTAATCCCCAGCCCTTCAAGGATTATACATTAGAGTGCATTATCTCTGTGGGACATCAGTTCATATTCAGATTCACTTCCAAGTGCATGTAAAACAAAAGGGCTGCTTCCGCAAGGGCTCGCAGCAAGGGCTGTTCCAAATGTGAAGGAAAGAGACTTAAAGGCCATTCATACAGTCAAAAACTGTGTTCTACCCAGATATAGGAGCTTTCTGTGCTCCCCGTTTTTGGTTGTGTGGAAGCAAGGTAGGAGGAAAACCTGGGTAGCTTTACCTCCTACCTTGCTCCCACACAGTGAGGCTCCACACACGATCCATGTGTAGAGCCTGGGAGGGTTCTGCGCGAAGTAGAGATGTACACGGAACCACAGCGGGGTGGTTCGAAGGCGGCGGGGGTGCCGTTTTAAGAGCACTTACCCCTCCCGCCACTTTCCCCCCACTGGTTTAGAAAGCAAATCGGGGCGGCAGCATATCTCCCTGACAGCCCGTTGTCCCCATTGGCCGGATATGGCCGGAAGTCCTCCGAACTGGTTCCACGCACATCCCTAGCAGGGAGAGCAGGCTTAGCCCTCTCTTCCCGCAGATGAGCAGCTGTTCATTGCTGGGCGGCCAGATCGGCCACCCACATTACTACCCAGCTCCATGGATCTGGGGCTGCTCAGCCCCTGGAAGTCCCAGGATGCCCCACTCAAATGTGCGGGGCATCATGGGGAGACCCCCAAAACCGGGAGGCTTGTTTAAGAGGGGGGCTTCTTTGGCGAGCTAGCTGCCAGAGAACCACCGGGCTCACCTGCAAGCCCGGTGGTTCTCACGATGGGAGAATACTGGGCTGGGCTCCTTTGCCCCAGTTGTCTCCCATCGTGAGAATAGCCTCAGTCTCTTCTACCCATGTTGTCCTCTTACCTTGCTTCCACAGAACTGGAAATAGGTTCTATCCAGCTCCCAAACCTGGGTAGAACACAGTTTTTGATTGTGTGAATGACCTCTTAGTCATCCTACTGTTAATGATACTTATGGACTTTAGCAAACAAGAACCCTGGGCTCTTTGTGCACTGTCCTTATTGTTCCAAAGCAATCGCTGTCTTTGAGAGCTTTGATGTTAGTCGTCATGTGGCAAATGAACTCCAGCACCCACACCATTTTTTCTCTTTTATGTTTCATTGGTCAGTATGGCCCTTTTATGGAAATAAGCATAAGCCTTAATTGAACAGTGAAGGACCTGTTAGAGAGGGCCAGTGAAGCCTTCAGGTGTACTGTAATTGAGAGACACGCTATTCTAGTTGGGGCAAATGCACGCTTGGTTAATCTCTCTGTGCTCTTGCGCATGGATAAATTCTGCTGCCAGTTCCATATTCATGTGACCTAACAGCATCAAACAGGTTATCAAGGTCGGGCGGCATTGAAGGTCCTGATGAGGGAATGTCAGAAGATTTAGTGAGCTGAAACAGAATGTTGAAAGGGAGAGCTGTGTCTTTGCAGTGACAAGAATAATAAGATGGGACACACCGCCTTCACTAAGAGCAAATACATTCTACTTACACATTTAATGTTTTAGCTTCATCCAGTTGATTCCCAACTGAATGTCATTTATCCAAATTCTGCTACTACTGCTGTGGAAAATACACACACTCTCTCTCTCTTTCCAAAGTGAAGTGAATTGGGTGAAGAATATTATTATTGTTATTTTATTATTATTAATTCGATTTCTATACTGCCCTTCCAAAAATGGCTTAGGGCGGTTTACATAGACAAATAACAAACAAATAAGATGAAATGATGTCCCCAGAACCATGTCTATATCTACACTTCCCCACTGATTATACACTCTGCACCTTCATCTTTGAGTGTTTGTATTTATGCACATTTAAGAGAGAAAATGCATTGCAGCCTGTAAGCTGCTGGGGCCATTCACATGACCTACCAGGCAGGCAGGTTGGGGAAAGGCTTTGCAAACCTTGCCTTTCCCTAGATGATCATCCTTTGTTTGGTGGGAGCGTGGAGTGCTCTCCCACATGATCCACGCTGCTCCGTGCAATGCAGATCGCTCTGAGGCTGAGACTCATTATCCTGGTGCACCGAGCATGGTGCACTGGGGGATTTCTCCAGGGGACAGGCACTCCAGGCCCCAATCTCTGTGTCAGTGTGAGCTACAAGTAACCCCACACTGATACGCCATCCCGGCAGCCAGGTTAAGGGCACATTGTGTCGTTAACCTCAACTAAGAGCTGGGCTTCGGCACTAGGTTGGGCACCACAGCACTGTCGGGATCTTCATGGATCCTAGTGGTTCTCATGGGCAGCCGAGCCCAGGCTTGGCTGCTCATGAGAGCAGCCTCACTGTTTAACAGTGGAGCAGTCTGCATGGTACAGTGGTGGACTCCTTTGCTAGAGGTTTTCAGACAGAGGCTGGATGGCCATCTGTCAAGCATGCTGCAGGAGTTTCCTGCTCTGAGTGCATGATTGGGCTAGGAGACTTTCAAGACCCCTTCAACTCTAGACTCTATAATTCTACAGGTAGCATCCAGGCTAGTTTTGGATTAGCTTAAATGTTGTTGTTCCGGACATAGCATTATCCACATTTTGCAAAGAAATCCTCCTCTATTCGTTAGTGCTTGTGCTAGCACAACATGTTATAATCATTGGGCAATCTCTTGCACAGGCACTTACACAAGCCCAAAGAAGAGCTCCTTTTTCCATTGGGGTGGTTCCTCTTCCACTAGCAGGAGCACATCTTTGTAGAGCACCACCACAAAAAGTCCTTCCACAAGCATCACTCTGACTGCTACCCTAGGAGTCTAAGAAGCTCTTCTCATGAACAGTGAGAAGAGCTTCTGGTGGGTCTTCAGGGAGAGTGGGCTTAGCTAGTAGGGGAGTGGGGATCAGGGGCCAAGCGGGGCATTCTGAGGGGACCCCCGAGACTGGGAGGCTGGCTGCAGCCTCCTGGTCGGGGGTCTAGTTGTGTGTCACCACACACCTCTGTGGCACACGAGCAAAAAAATGAGGTTAACGGAAACCTCATTTTTTTGCTCGTGTGCCGCAGAGGTGTGCGGTGACATACAACTAGACCCCCAACCAGGAGGCTGAAGCTCGCTCCATTAACCCTGTTTAAGGGGAGTAGGAATTAGGCGGGCTAGCCGCCTTGGAACCGCCGGGTTCACAGGCGAGACCAGTGGTTTCCACGATCAGTAGAAAGTGGGCTAGGCTCCCTTAGCCCACTTTCTACTGATCGTGGGAATAGCTTCTAAGTATATCACACAGATGGAATAACAGTCGGAGGCATGGGCTTTCTGGTATAAGGATTTTCATTGCTTGGTTTGATTTATCTGCTGCACCAGCACATTTCAGACTATTCATTCCCTTGCTTCCTTTCGACCTTATAGGTTTGCTGGGGAGATGAAAGTGATAAAGGAATTATGAGTGAGGTCACAGGGGTGACTTAGCTTGCAGCTGTAAATTAAACTGTAGCCCGAGTGGCTTATCCATTCATCGGATCACCTCCCCACCCATCTACATACCACGTCAGCTCCATGTGTCATAGGATTATAAAGTTCAAAAATAAGATTTTCTTTCTTCTCTGTACTGTTGCTGCTTCATTTCCCCCTGTTCTTGCTTTCTGTGTGGGAGCCTGAGGCATTTCTAAGTCACGGATGTTTAACCAGATCAGAGTTCAGGATTATTTCAGCCCCAGGTCACCATGTCAAGTGCTGCTGTTTGCAGCAATAGTTTGAAGGATTTAACTTCTTAAAGTGTCCAATTATCTAGAGAACAACCATGGCAGTTCAATGAGGCTACCATCACTCAGAGCTATATGTAATTATCATGTATATTTCTTGCAAGCAAAACTGAACGGAACCATCAGTGAAAGCTGAATCAAGTAAAACAGTTCCTTTCTAGCCATACCTTCAATTTGCTTACTTAGAATTTGGCAGAAGAGAAGTTTGGGTCATATTCTCCATTGGTCATATTCAAAACGGTAAACATTTGATGACCAATTACCTCTTTGGTTTGTTTCTGCGCATTCAGACTGCAGCACTCAGACTTTGTCATAAAACCTTCATTTCATACATCCTGAACTACCCTACTCTACTGAACTACTGACATTCCGATATCTTGTCATAGAGATCTTTTTTCATGTATGATTTGTCTGGTTTCCTGATGCTTCCAAGCAATAGTCACTGCAAAGCTGGGACTTGGAGGCCATTTATTTACAATATTTCTACCCTACGCCTCCAGTACATTATTTAATTTATTATTTCTTCTTTACACAGTCAGACAGGTGTTATTGACTGGTTTGTTTTATCCAGACATCGAGTCCTTCCCAAGGACCTGGGATGCCAGAATTTTATTGTTAATGTTGTTGCTGTTGTTATAGATATTGTCGCAGAATATAGGCTGTTCCCAGTAATGCTCATTTTGTAATTGGCTGATGGTGATTTCTGTGACCCCTATGGTGTTGAGATGCTCTTCAAGGTCTTTTGGAACTGCACCCAGGGCGCCAATTACCACTGGGATTATTTTGGTCTTTTTCTGCCACAGCCTTTCAATTTCCATTTGTAGATCTTTGTATTTGGTGATTTTTTTCTATTTCTTTTTCTTCTATTCTGCTATCCCCTGGTATTGCTATGTCGATTATTTTGACTTGTTTTTCTTTCTTCTCCACTACAGTTATATCCAGTGTATTGTGTGGCAGATGTTTGTCTGTTTGTAGTCGGAAGTCCCATAATATTTTTACATCTTCATTTTCTTCAACTTTTTCAATTTTATGGTCCCACCAATTTTTGGCTACAGGTAGCTTGTATTTTTTGCAGATGTTCCAGTGTATCACCCCTGCTACCTTGTCATGCCTTTGTTTGTAGTCAGTCTGTGCGATCTTTTTACAACAGCTGATTAGGTTGTCCACTGTTTCATCTACTTCTTTACAAAGGCGGCACTTGCTGTTTGTGGTGGATTTTTCGACTTTTGCTCTTATTGCATTTGTTCTTAGTGCCTGTCCTTGTGCAGCCAGTATTAAACCCTCTGTCAGGGTTGCCAGAACCTAAGGGGTATACTCGTCAAATGGGCCGTAAACCAGAATTTGGCTTTTTTTTTTAAGCCAAATCTGCCCACCTAGCCCTCTGTTTCTTTCTTCAAGTTGCCATTCTTAAGCCATTGCCAGGTCTTGGTGATATCTGATTTTCCACTTATATTGTGCAAATATTGACCATGTAGTGGCTTCTTTTTCCATTTTTCTGCTCGGTTCTTGACTTGTTCTTTCTTGTAGACCTGCTTCGTTTCATTGGTGTTGAATAGTTTCTTGTTATTGACCATCTTCTTCACTGTTCTTGATATATTCCCTGCTAACTTGGCAAAGAGGCACTTTTTAATGTGGTGATTCTCTTTATTTAGCAGGGGGGAGAGTAACTGGCCCTATCTACCCCCCAGCACAGTACTTCCAGTGACTGTTGCTGGTGTGAATCTCGTGTTTCTTTTTAGATTGTGAGCCCTTTGGGGACAGGGTTCCATCTTATTTGTTTGTTATTTCTTTGTGTAAACCGCTCTGAGCCATTTTTGGAAGGGCGGTATAGAAATTGAATGAATGAATGAATGAATGCCTCTTTTCTCCTCCTCTACTGTTTGGTGGACTTGCAGCATTCCTCTTCCACCTGAGCTGCGAGGGAAGTATAACCTATCTACATCACTGCGGGGGTGCAGAGCATGATTGATGGTCATGATTTTCCTGGTCTTACGATCTAGCATCTCTAGCTCTGCCTGGGTCCGGTCTATTATTCCTGCAGTGTATCTGATAACAGGTATAGCCCAGGTGTTTATGGCTTGTATGGTGTTCCCGCCATTGAGTTTGGACTTGAGGATTTTTCGAACTCTCCTGATGTATTCACTTCCAATCTTTCTTTTAACTTCAGCGTGTGCAATGTTATCAGCCTGGAGAATGCCCAAGTATTTGTAATGTTCTTTCTCTTCCAGATTCTTGATCTTGCTTCCTATTCCTTCTGTTTTTGTTATTTTTCCTCTGTTCATTATTAATGCAGCACACTTGTCTAGTCCAAACTCCATTGCTATATCACTACTGAATATACAGACAGTGTTTAGCAGTGATTCGATTTCTGACTGAGACTTTCCATACAACTTCTTTTTATTTATTTATTTATTTATTTTACACAGTCAGACAGGTGTTATTGACTGGTTTGTTTTATCCAGACATCAAGTCCTTCCCAAGGACCTGGGATGCCAGAATTTTATTGTCAATGTTCTTGCTGTTGTTATAGATATCGTCGCAGAATATATGCTGTTCCCAGTAAAGCTGCTTTTTGTAATTGGCTGATGGTGATTGCTGTGGCCCCTATGGTGTTGAGGTGCTCTTCGAGGTCTTTTGGAACTGCACTCAGGGCGCCAATTACCACTGGGATTATTTTGGTCTTTTTCTGCCACAGCCTCTCAATTTCCATTTGTAGATCTTTGTATTTGGTGATTTTTTCTATTTCCTTTTCTTCTATTCTGCTATCCCCTGGTATTGCTATGTCGATTATTTTGACTTGTTTTTCTTTCTTCTCGACTACAGTTATATCTGGTGTATTGTGTGGCAGATGTTTGTCTGTTTGTAGTCGGAAGTCCCATAATATTTTTACATCTTCATTTTCTTCAACTTTTTCAATTTTATGGTCCCACCAATTTTTGGCTACAGGTAGCTTGTATTTTTTGCAGATGTTCCAGTGTATCATCCCTGCTACTTTGCCATGCCTTTGTTTGTAGTCAGTCTGTGTGATCTTTTTACAACAGCTGATTAGGTGGTCCACGGTTTCATCTGCTTCTTTACAAAGGTGGCACTTGCTGTTTGTGGTGGATTTTTCGACTTTTGCTCTTATTGCATTTGTTCTTAGTGCCTGTTCTTGTGCAGCCAGTATTAAACCCTCTGTTTCTTTCTTCAAGTTGCCATTCTTAAGCCATTGCCAAGTCTTTGTGATGTCTGATTTTCCACTTATATTGTGCAAATATTGACTACTACATTTGTATCCCGCTCTTCCTCCAAGGAGCCCAGAGCGGTGTACTACATACTTGAGTTTCTCCTTACAACAACCCTGTGAATTAGGTTAGGCTGAGAGAGAAGTGACTGGCCCAGAGTTACCCAGCTAGTATCATGGCTGAATGGGGATTTGAACTCGGGTCTCCCCGGTCCTAGTCCAGCACTCTAACCACTACACCATGCTGGCTGGGGCAGCTCACAACATTAATAAAATAGATACAATGTAAAATAAGACTAATAAAGTTAACCAAATTATGTTAAACAAGTTAAAAGACCAGGCTAAAACCACAATTAAAATTACATTTTTAAAAAAGTTTCAAATGAAAAGTTATTTTAGAAGCTAAAAACAGGGAGCTATAAAAACTAAAGAACCTACCAGATATAAGCAGCAGATGAAACATTAAAAAGTCTCTTTTAAAAGATTTGTTTTAATTGGGGTTTTTTAAAAAAACACTGAGGGAGGGAGCATGAGACAGATCTTCAGGGGGCACATTCCAAAACCGAGGCACCACAACCGAAAAGGTTGAGTTTATGGGAGATAATTTTGTGGGAAGCAGTATACTCCTGACCAGTAACCGTATTTTCTCACATAGTCTCCACCCACGGCAGGAGCCCAAACCTGCCTAGAGCCCTGTTATAAGTCAGTCAGAAAGCTTGTACCCAGCTACTCCCCCGTACATTCCTCTCCTAGTGATTGTAAACTCTACTCCCCACACTTGCTGCTTGCCAGGAAGAAAACTGGTGAAAGGGCTGTTGTTTCCTACAGAGGGAAGAAGGGAGAGAGCATTTCAGCTGCCTGCTCACACCTGTGTGAACCTTAGATCCTCTAAAAATTCTCCAGTTTTTCCCCAGGGAAAAGTGCTTGACAGTCAGAAACAGACTCTGAATGTCTTGTTAGAAAGCCTGCACCTCTTTAAGTCCCTGCACCCCCTTCTTCCATTTGACGGGAGGGGAGGATAATCCAAGGGTTCTTGGTGAGAAAATATGGTAAAGTGACTGGTTAGTACAAATCAGTATACAAAATTCAGCTCTCCATCTCATTCCATTCCTTTTGCTCTTGCTGCCACCTTAGGATTGCCAGAATGTGTTCCTCTGTAGAACTCTTAAAAGCACAGGAGCCTTCTCAAGGCTTGGTGACCCTATGCCCCTATGATTCCTTATTTTATAATACCTAAACCATTTAATCAGGCTTTGGTCTCTTCCTACTGCTCTTCCTTCATATTCCTATATTCTACATACTGTTTTGTCCATTTTCTTCAGCCAGTCAGCCTCTGAACTTCCTGTTTCTAAAGTACACTACCTTCTGGAACTTCCCCTCATTCAGCTTTTCTGCCTTCCTCATTCAGCTTCTTCTTCTGTAGTGACTATGTGAGATATTAATCCCAGCCAAACTGGCAGTTTCCTCTTCCCTCTTGGAAGCTGGACTGTGAACATTGCCAATAGTTTTGTTCCATAGGGTTGGAATGTTCTTGAGCCATCATGCTGGCTCAGCCAATCAGTACCAGAGGCTGCAATGCCCCAAGCTCAATAAATTGTGAGCTACACTGACCAGTGGTAGTTAACCTAGGTCTGAAGCAGCAGCTGTAATGATAGGTTGAAGCAGCATGGGCACTTTTATTTGGGCTGGTGAGTTAACAGGATGCCCTATCCAGCAATTCAAGCAGGATATATATCTCTAGCCTTGTATTTAGTCTTTAATTATCTAAGGCCTAGCCATGAGGCAGGAACTGAGAAATGCTACAGGTAGAGGACAGATTTCCTAATTGAAAGGAAGTGTGGTAAGAAGGTAAAAATGAGTGCATTCTATGTATTTTGCCTTTTTTTATTCTGACTGCAAAAACCTGACTTCTTGCTGTATCTCTTCAGCTCTCTTCTATGGATTGCTGGTTGATCATCAGTCTCTGAATAACTATGGCATTGTCAACTAAATACAAGTTTCTCCATTTTGCTTAATCAATGTATTTCAGTTCTGCTTGGTTCTGGCAGGTTCTTTTTGATTCTTTAGAGAAACTCCCAGTTTTTATGTTTGTTGTAGATTTGAGCTAAACGGAGGGATATAGCTCCTGGATTGTCCAATGGTGACTGCCTTCAGTGAACATTGACCCAGTCTTAATTTCAACCAGCAATCTAGAAGTGAAACTTGATCCATTTTCTTCACATTCCCTTGAGGCATAATTTAATTTTAAGTTTCAACTTGATGTATCAGAGGTTAGGCAGAAGCTTGATATATAGACAGAAGCTTCTCATTGATTCCACTCCCGCCCCAGCAGCAAGTTGGTATCCTGTTGTTGGAATGCATAAGCCAATATCCATCTAACTCTAGAGTGCTAATAGCTGTAGAATGGAAGAGGTTTTCACCTCACCAGCTCATCATCTGGAGGTGAACCCTTGCAAACCTTATTACTGACTCTATGCAATCTTCTGCCCCATTACCGATACCAATTTATCATGCTAGGGAAGTCACCCATTCATCTTAGGATGTCCTTGTTAGTTTTACCATTCCTAAGAGATTTCAGCTTATGAGAAAAGCTATGCACATACAGGCTAGGAAAGAAGTTTTCAGACATACAAGGAAAGCACTGTACAGTCAGCCTAGAAGAAAGGAATTGTTCAGTTACACAAAGGCAGCAAGCCTGTGGTAATGTTGGTTCTGCTCCCAAGATAGAAGCAAGATTGCAGGAGAGTCAAGGAGAGTGTCCAGGACAATATCTGACTCTCCATCTGAAGGTGAATGTATACCTTATACATTATCAGTACTGTATATTTTTAGCCTGGAAACATGATTTGCTTTCTTGTACCATTGTATCCAGTGCTATTCTCCTGTAAGATGAAGCATGAGAAATTATAAGCAGACACAAGAGAATCCTAAATCATGTATTTCATCCTAAGATTGTCATAAACTTTGGTCCGGGTTACCTGAGAGTTGCCTTTCTCTACAAGTTCCCCACCACTCATTAAGAACATCAGGAGTGGTCCGTCTTCAGGTGCTACCAGTTCATCCGGTGGCAGCCTGGGATCAAACCTTCTCAATTGTCGCTCCTGGATTGTGGAATGATATAAGAGGGTTATCTTCCTTGAAGGCCTTCAGGAGAGCCTTAAAGACCCATTTGTTTAACCCAGCTTTTAGCGATATCTAGTTTTAATTATAATCTGGTTTCAATTTTTTAAATGTGTTTTTTAATTTAAGAAGGGTGGTATATAAATTGAATGAATAAATTGTTACATCTTTTTTATCTCTTCAAGGGATGGCTACCAATTAACCTGTCATATATAACTTCTCATGCTTTTTTAATATTTTAATGTGTTTTAAACATATGATGATACCTATATATGTAACTTATATAATATTTTATACTTACTACAACCGTAGGATTAAATACATTAACATTTTGGGGCGATTCTCACGACCAACAAAAATCGGGCTAGGAGAGCCTAGCCTGATTTTTGTTGGTCGTAAGAACCACCGGGCTCGCAGCCGAGCAGGTAACCCGCTCGAGAACCCCTGCTAAAAAGCTGGTTTGCGGAGCGAGCGCTCCAGCAAACCTGCTTTTTAGGCTCGTGAGTAGCTTCACGCCACGCCTACTCATGGGTAGACCCCTGGCCGGGAGGCTTAAAAGCAGCCTCCCAGTCTCTCCAGTATGCCCTGTGCACTCACGTGGCCTGCCGGCCCCGTCTCGGGGCCGGACATCGTGTGGGTGACCGATCTGGTCTCCCAGGGCTCCCTGCCCGCTCATCTGCAGGGACAAAAGCAGGTCTCACGAATCATGAGACCCACCTCTTTGAATTTGAACATATTTCTATATCTCCCAAAACCTACGTCTTTGGGCGGTTTACAATTAAAATAGACTTAAAATTAAAATCGCTAACATTAAATTATTTAAAACCCAACATTAAAAGTATTAAAACTATACATCTAATTAAAATAAATTAATTATCATTGAATCTTATATTTCAGGGTTACACATGAGAAATTATGCCATGTGTGATGTGGCCCTCTTTGTCAGCGGGGGGAGAAGAACGAAATGTCATAGAGGAGGCATCATTTAGTGTGGGCCACTGACTACAACAAAGCTGCTGCCTGGGTCCTCTCAGCAGCAGAGGCCTGGTGGGTTTCAGTTCATAGAGGCTTCTACACACCAGATGTAATTTTTAAACAAGAAACTTAAAACACTGAGTTTGCCCATCTCTTCTCACTGTGACGTCACTTCATTTCTAACATGGCCTACACCATATTCTGCTTCCTGCTCTGCCATCCTAATCATCGAAACAGATATGTTTCAATACTTCCGGAAGACACACAATGTAATAGACATCAATACATGTTGATGTTTTTCATTGGAATCTGAAATAGGCTTTTTTATTTCCTTCAAGAGCTAATGTCCTAGAATTGACTCAACAAAAGCTATGAGTAGAATTGAGAAGTAATAATGACAAAATTGCTGACCTGGCACAGAGCATCTGTGCCCCTAGTCTTCCTTGTCGCCCCCCACCCCATTTCATTGTTTTTATCTCATGTAATGGTTTTAACTTTTTATTCCGTGAATTTTTTTAAATTTTTATTCTGTTTTATAATGGTTTTTTTTAATTGTATACACTGCCTAGAGATGCACATGTTAAGTGGTATATAAATATGATAAATAAATTTTTAAAAACCGCAAGTTCCTTCAAAAGTTGCAATAGCAACGGATGCACCACCTTTGAGAAGAACCACATTTTCCAGGTTATAGGATGAAGCTGCCCTATTCCAACGGAAAGGATAAATATGCCTGAGAATGTGAGTTGGATTTCAAGTAGTTGTTATCTAAAGCTAGCAAAATTCCTGTCATTACAGTGGGCTCATATTTTACAGAAATCCCAGTGACTCAAAGCATTGCAAAGATGCATTTTGTTACCACTGCACTGCTGTCCCAGTGAGCAACACTTACTTTTCCCATGGGGTGGATGATTCCTGGCCATGATTGATTTTTCTGTGGTATTAAATGAGAAGAGAGTCACCCATTTTTTCACACCTCTCAGAGATTTTATACGTACGTTACAGGCATTATAAAATCTCTATCTGCATTCTATAAATCAGATTTTTACAAAGTTAATGTCGCCTTGCAAAGTTATTTTCCTGGAAACCTACATCACAATATTACTCTTGCACAACTCCTATGCAGTCCAGTGGAGTTTGTATAGTGGAACTGTCTGGTAAATTCTGTCCTAGATGGTTCCTCACAGAACAAGATTCACCACCCTTCAGTTGAGATCCCCTGAGATCTCTTCCAAAATAAAATGTGTCTCCACAGTAGTGTCAGGAGCTAGAAGCAATTCTGCTTCTGGAATTTTCCACAAATATCCTGCTTATAAAACCTTCCTAGAAAAACACATTAACAAACTTTGTATGGAAAACAATAAGGTCATTTTCACGACAGCGGGGGAGGGAAGGCAGGCTTGAACCTACCTTTCCCCCGGACTCTCAGTTGTCTTCTGTGTGATGTGCAACCCATGCACCCCGCTCTGGAGGCTGGGAAAATGAAGCCCAGCCTATTGGTATCCCTGAATACTAGGAGTGCCATGCATTGAGGGAGTTCCCCACAAGCCGGGCGCTCAAGACACCCAGCTCTGTGTCTGCTTGGGCTGCCTTCCCAGGCTACCCAGTAAGACAGCACTGGGATCAGCCACGATCCTGGCACTTCACATGTCTAGCCCTACCCAGGTAAGGCTGCTCATGTGGACAGCCTTAGTCTTTGTTTTCAGTTCATGGTTATAAAAATACCTCTATAAACATAATTTATATAAATATTAAAACGCCTCTAAAACAATCAGTCAAGAAGCACATTGAGACAGAGCTTGACAAATGCCAGGTGCCAGGGATCCACAGCAACTAGAAATGTAACTGTGGCACCTAAACTGGAATAGTCAGAGGAGGAGTTATTTAAGAAAATAACATTTTCTGCCTTTTCCTGAGGTAGTGCTGTTTCTTTTCTAAGTCTGTTGCTTGTAAAGGGAACAAAGAGGAGCCCATTACAGGAGCGTCCTACGATGCCCATCAGTAAATCTGGTAATTTTGTCAAGTGTTCATTGTCTGGCTCCAAAATTTTGGGCCTGGCTCTTTGATCCAGAGAAAATTTATGAAGGCCTTCATTAACAAACTTTGTATACAAAAGTTTGCTTTAAGCTCTTGGTTATAAAAAATGGCATTGTAGCCATGCTGATTGTTACAAAGGCTTGGGGCGTGAAGACTCCTTAAAATAATGCAAATGTCAAATTTTCTTTCTCCTCTCGAAGAGTCTGCTGTCTCTCCCATTATGTTCAAATCTGTTTTTATTATATGTGCTTCATCTATACAGGATATGGAAGGTCAAAGGCTATTTCTGAGGTGTAGACCCAGCATTGTCTTTTAAAACAGTAAATATTAGCCAAGATGGTACTTGTTTGTTGTCAAGGATGAAATGTGAGTGTTCAGCATCCTGAAAAATCTCAGCAAAGGGGAAATAGTTAGTGGAGTGGTGCAGGTTCACTCAGGTGTAAAATAGAACATGCTTTGTAAAACTAACATCCATCAGGTGTGATGACTGGTCTCTGAGGTATCATGGCAACCTATCAGTTTCTGGTGGTGAGAGAAATAAGACGAATAGACCATTCCTTTGAATTAATATGCCTTAGGCTCTGTTTTAAAATTCAGACTTGCAGCTTTCCCTGTGTGAATAATTAATGGAACTCTTCCTGATATTCTTAACTTATGCCCTTAAATAAAATTGAGCTACCAAAAAAAGAAATTTTTCTCTAGGTGGTGCAGGCCTCTCATAAAGAGTGACTCTTCTCTTTTCTAAAATACCTATATGCCATGCATTACATTTTATCTAGAAAGGAAATTTAGCTGCTATCCTCGCCTCCACAGCTCTCTTTCATAAGAGCCAGTATATAGGATAGAATGTCAGATCAAGGAGACTTACATTAAAATCGCCTAATGAAGCCCATTGAGTGACCTAGGTGCTTCATCACCATCTAACTTACTGCACAGAGTTATGAGGAGCTTCAAATGGAGGGCTGACCACATACACTGCCCTAAAATCCACGGAGGAGACACGGGATAAAAATACAGTGTATGTGTGTGTGTGGATAGATAGATAGATAGATATAGATAGATAGATATAGATATAGATATAGATAGATATATAGATATATTTATTTCTGAAATTACCTATATGTGTGTGGACATGATATTAAACACCTTATAAGGGTTGTGCATTTCTTGGAGATGGTACTCAAGTTGAATAGCCACCCATTTTCTAAACCTATCACAATATATTTTCTCATCACTGTTAATTGTATGGCTGAAGATCAGGAAGACCATACTGAAAAGATTGGGGACCACATAGGAAAAACCTTTTGAATTGGTAATTCTTATACACAATTTATTTTCTTGGCTTTTGGTTCTAGGAGGCAAGTTGGCTACCTTTTTGTTCTTCCAAAACAAATTGTACTATTCCAGTGATTCACACACACACACACACACACACACACACACTTTCTGTAGCCATCTCCACTGCCGTTAAAAGTGAGTTTCTGTTGACTTCATTTGGATTGATTCAAAAAGCTTCATCATATTTTTATAATAAACATTGAGAGTTCTCTGTACGTCAGCATGTTATTCCAACAACGCGAGTAGACATTGAGGCTGTCTGTACAGCCTAACCCAAGCTAGGGATACACAGCCCATATTAGGCCACGTGTGAGTATTGCTGGGATTGGGCCTGCACCACCTAGCCCCGCTTTCAAACCCAGATGTTAACCAAGGATAAGGGAACAAACGCTCCCTTAACCTGAGCTAACTGCTTGTGTGTTCGCTGGGACTATATTTAGTGCCCGCCTCCAATGCATCGTGCATGCTGCGAGTCATGTGGAAGTCATGGAGACTGGGACAATGAGTCCCGGTCTCAGATCTCAGATGATCAGCAGGGCTGATCATGTGGGAGCACACTGCATACTTCCACCAATTAAACAGTGAGGTTGTTCACACAATCAGAAATTATGTTCAAACTGGGTTTGGGAGCTGTGTGCTCCCAATTTTTGATTGTGTGGAAGCAAGGTTAGAGGAAAACCTGGGTAGCTTTTTCTCCTACCTTGCTTCCACACAATCATTTCTGCCCAGGTTTTCCTCTAACCTTGCTTCCACACAATCAAAAATTGGGAGTACACACAGCTCCCAAACCTGGGTAGAACACAGTTTTTGATTGTGTGAATGACCTCAGTGATTGTCTTGGGAGAAGGCAAGGTTTGGGAAGACTTCTACCCGCCCACCCTCCCAGTAGGTTGTGTGAATGGCCCCATTGTATGTTTGTCTTGGAGTGAATAGCCAGCATCTGAGTAAAGGTGCTCTGATAACAAGACAGCATTCTTTTTGCCTAGTTCTAAAGTATAGGAGCCCAGTTTGTCATTTTTAGCTAATCTAATGCACTTTAGCTAATCTAGCACTGTATTGTTATGGAACATGGATGAGAAGGAAGAACCTATTTTCTCAGAGTTCTGATTGTTTCAGTTAGATGAAAGAGACTGGTTATAACAACAGAAGGTACCACAGTATTCCATGAATTGATATCATTATGGGGAGCACCAACAGACTTAAAACATCGGGCAGCTTTACATGATCCACCACAAGTAAGGAAGGTTTGGAAGTGTTGAGAACTGGCAGTGTGCACTTCCAGTGGGTATGTTACGTGACATTCCCCCACCCTCACCCCAAGTCCAGTCCCCGAGTCCTTTATCTGACATTCGCCCAACTTCTGCCTGAATTCTCTAATCAAGATATGAAGTTGGGTGACAGATCCCAGGAGAATGTTGGGCGGAGGACTCTGGAACCAGACTTGGGCATATTCAGATCACATAGCCACTGGGAGCATGCACTGCCGATTCCTGACATTCCATTCTAGAAATACAACAATAGTGATAAAGTGCTCAGTGAGTTTGTACATGCTGGGGAAGCAGTTCTGGGGAATACCAGCACATACTGTAATTAATAATTAATAAGTCAGATAGCCTTTTTGAGATCAGAGGTTGTAGTAGCAGTGTTAAGTATAGTTCATTTGTCCCACCCTTCAGTCCAGTGGCATCATTTTACAAAGTGCACAGCAGCAAACAGCGTGTTGTGTCAGAAGAGAAATGGAACGTAAAACAGTGAAGCCGAAAATGGGTTTATCTGTAGCCTCCAGGAAAGTTGGTATTTGGAGGAAATGCTGCAGAGAACTGGAGGGTGGAAAGAATTATATGAATTGTACTGCATTGCAAAGTGGAGCAGATAAGGTGAGAAACTTCAGTCAGCACTACTTTATGGGCCCAGAGAAAAATGAGAGACTTTTTAGTCACTCAGTTTAGTTAGCACTAATCTGAAAAGCCCTCTAGGAAAACCACACCTTTATTTTGTGTCTTTAATACAAGAGTAAGGGGGCCAAATGGATCTCCCATGGAAGGGTGTTTCAGACTATGGATGACCATCCCATGTCATCCATCGTCTATCCCATGTAACCACCCACCACACTGCAGATGATTGTGGTGGGGGACATTGAGCCAGACCTCAAATGAGGACCTGAATTATCAGGTAGGTAATATAAGAGGAGGCAGTCCTTAAGATTTCCTGGCCCTAGAATGTGTAGGACCTTTATTCAACATTAACCTTTAGTCAACTGTTTTGATCTTTGAAATTATAAAGATAGGCCAACTAAGTTCTAGATTATGCTCAGAGTTTTAACCTGGTTTGTTCAGTGGGTATATGCAGGGCAGAGAAAGTCACTACAATGGAATTGAAAAGGCTGGAAGAAGCAGAAAACGAATGGATACCATACACTACAAAAATACTTTATAAAAACAACACACCCCTAAAAGGCATCCCGGCTCAGAGCAAATGAAACCATAGCACTAACAAAAGCCCCAAACGGAAGGGAGTGCAACAAAGGCCTGTGGCATGAGCCAGAGAATAAATTCCTATCCAACATATGGGGAAGAATAGAGAAAATGCAGCAAATCCAACAACTGTAAATGTGTAAAACTAGAAAAAGAGGCTGTGTGACCCTCAGGGACATATTCCTGCAATATGTATTTAGGAGGGAGGCGGAAGCAACAAAGATTCCACCCCCTGGTGCTGCTGGGCTGCCGAAGAACAAAGAGGTGCAGCTAGTTTCCTTTTTGAGTCTCCGTAGGGCTGCTTCCCTTGTGGTACCACAGTGAAGATGTCAGCCACTTACTTCAACATGCAAATAACAATTTAGTAACATATACCAGGGAAAGACTGCAAGTGTTTGGTAAATGTAATTTGAATAAAGATAAGGCAGCTCAGCTGGAATTCCAGGTAGCAGATTTTTATGCACAATCTGTACTTGGTCAGAGGGCTATCCATGACTAATTTAGATTTGGTATACAGAGTTGATTTAATAGAAACAGATCCAGAAGATCAATGAGATGCTGATATGTATTATAAAGATGTGTTTCAAGGCATAGATCGTTTACCCGAGCAATATTCCATTTAAAAATGTTATTCATGCATCTTGGAAACTTCAGCAACACTAATTGCAAAGGGAACTGAATAATATGCAGGGGCTAGAATGTAGGTAATAGTCAAAGTAGAAGAATGTGTAAAGCAGGTCAATCCAATAGTTGTTTCGGACATGCCTGGAAGAGATCAGATGAGAATGTTATGACCCAGGAGATATGAACAAAACATTTTAAAATACTTTTATTCTTTAAGTTTTGGCTTTACAATTACAATAACAAAACAGGATCTATTAGTTATTTGAGAATGAATATATTATCAAGGTTAAGGTAAAGTGTGCCATCGGGACTACAGGACGTCCCAGAGACCAATCTGGCAGCAGCATTCTGCACCAATTGCAGTTTCCAGACTATGTACAGAGGCAGCCCCACGTAGAGTGCCTGGAGGTTACCAAGCCTGGAGGTTACCAACATGTGCACCACTGTCTTAAGGTCTCTCACTTCCAGGAAAGGGCACAGTTGGCAAACCAGGTGAAACTGACAGAAAGCAGGCCTGGCCTCTACCTCCACCTGAGGTATCAGAGAGAGGATTGGGTCCAGAAATACTACCAAACTGCGAACCTGTTCCTTCTGGGGGAGTTTAACCTCATCCAGAACAGGCCGATCTATCCCGTTTCCTGAACTGTGGCTTCCTACAGTGAGCACTTCCGTCTTGCTTGGATTCAGTCTGTTTGTTATCCCTCATCCAGCCCATTACTGCCTCGAGGTAGGCATTTAGGGAAGCTATGCCATTGCCTGATGAAGCTGACATGGAGAAATAAATTTGGGTGTCATCAGCATACTGATAACACCCTGCACCAAATCCCTTGATAATCTCTCCCAGATATTTCATATAAATGTTAAAAAGCATTGGAGACAAAATGGAACCCTGAGGGACACCATATAAAAGCTCTTTCTTTGTAGATCAGCAGTCTCCAAGTAACACCTTCTGAAATTTTCCTGAGAGCTATGAGCAGAACCACTGCAAAGCAGTGCCCCTACATCCAATCCCCGCAGGCGATCCAGAAGGAAGGATACCATGGTCAATAGTGTCAAAAGCCGCTGAGAGATCCAAAAGGACCAACAGAGCCACACTCCCTCTGTCAATTCCCCTTTGGAGATCATCCATCAGGCCAACCAAAGCAGTCTCCACCACATAACTTGCCTGAAAGCTTGTTTGAAATGGGTCTAGATTATTGTTTCATCCAAGAATGTCTGGAGTTGAGAGGCCACCACCTTCTCAATGGCCAACGTTTGCCACTTTGAACACCTTTGGAGGAAGGGCAAGATAAAAATTCAATAAATAATTATGTAAGAATGAGGCTTTTTTCACACTACATGGGGAGGACAATAACTTATTAAATTTAGAGTAATAATTTATTTTCTTAAAGGGAAGACATATAGTGATGATAGGAACCAGATCATTCTATGTTCGGATGAATGGAGGGATGCAGTTCCAGAAACTTAGGGCAGCAGCCATTTTAGGTTCTGTAGTACTCAGTGTTGCACGGTGTTAGATAACGTTTGTTTGTTCCACACTTCACTTTCCTATAGCATTGATTGACAAAGTTTGCATCAACAAATATTGCAGGATGAGTACAGAATTTTGTATAACTTGCATTGTTTTAAAATCTAAATGCCAAGAGTAGAGTATTGACTTAAGAGCTTGTGGACCACAGTTAAGAGACTCTTTAATTCTTGGCAGGGTTTATTAGTCACTCTATCTGTCTGCTTTTATTATCAAACATGTGTCAATACTAATTAGAATATTAAAATGTAACACTTATAAATCAAGTAAATATAACTATGCAAAACAGCACAGGACATTAATATGCAATTTGAACATATCTGTTCATTAACTACGGTTACCACATATCATTATATGCACTCTATATTTTCCCAGAACTCCTTGCTCTTCACTCTCCTTTTGAAGCGGGCCCTCCCTGGGCTGACAAGTGACCTACACAAGTGCTTTTCTTCTTTGTTTCTATCCTGCCCTCTTTGGGTCTCTTCTTTTTCCCCCTCTGCTCAGTGCCTGATTTTGCTTCTCAACTTCCCCAACCAGTGGAGACAATTTGTTTAAAATTCAGTTGCAGCTCAAGGGGCCAACATGTAAGATTGTACCCTGGAGGCATTTTTGTTGTTCTTGCTGTCTAGTACCCTAAATATAAACAAAGCAAAACATCTTCCTTTGATCTTTCATGTTTAGAAGACCTCTTCAAAAATCATAGAGGAATTGGAAACTATTTAGTTGAGTCCTTTCAAGCAGGTAGAAGGAAAGCCAGTCCCTTGACTTTATTGAAAGGAAATTACAGAGGAACTTGGATAGTTTTGCTCTTGGTTTAAATATCCCACTGTGTATATTAGGAGATCTCAATTAACAAATGTTCATCTTTCCATGGGAGAGCATTGTCATGCATGATCCATCTTACTATTATCTCATTAACTTCATCTTTAATAATATAACAGGTATATCTGAGGCAAAAAGGGAAAGCGGCCAACAACCTGACTAAAGCTGTGTGTGGACGATAAAAGGATGCATGGTTACAGTGGTAGCATCCCTGCCTCTGAAGTGCAGGTGATTGCATGTGGGTGGGGCAAGTGAATTTAATTTATCTCCCCTTTCTGTGGAAGTGCTCTGAGCAGTGTACAGTTATGTCCCTGAGGACTCCATGACCCTCAGAGACATAATTGCTCAGAGCACTTATGGGAGATTGGGAAAATTGCACACTCCTCCATACATTAGTACTCCTGCTTCAGAAGTGGGGCTGCTACTTCTGCAACCATACAACCTTGCACTGCCAATACACAGCTTAGTTCAGGATGTCAGCCACAAACCTTATGAACAGCAGCCAAATCCTAAGACAAACATTGGGGCTATTCTGACGATCTGCAAAAATTGGCTAGGAGAGCCTAGCCCAGTTTTTGCAGATCGTCAGAACCACCGGGCTCGGCTGCAAGCCCGGTGATTCTAGAACAGGTAACCCACTCAAGAACCCCTGCCCCAAAACCAGGTTTGCGGAGCAAGTGCTCCGCAAACCTGGTTTTCAAAATCATGAGTAGCCATGGCGCGGCTTCGCGCTGCACCTACTCATTAGAAGACCCCCGGAGGGGAGGCGAAAATCCACCTCCCAACTCCGGGGGTCTCCCCAGTATGCCCTGCATGCTCGCGCAGGGCATACTGGGGCTTCTGGGGCCCACATGGCCCCCGAGCTCCCCAGCCCCCGCCGGCTCCATCTCGGAGCCGGCAATCATGTGGGCGGCCTATCCAGCCACCCAGGGCTCCTTCCCCGCTCACCCAAAGAAACCGGGTCTCATGGATCATGAGACCCGGCTCACTGTCTATCTTGCTAGACTCCAATGAAAGACTCTGTGTGAGGATAGAGGAGAATAATAATCAATCTCAGAAAAGCTTGTCCTTCCTCATCCTAGTAAAGGTTTGCCTGGGGCACAGACACTCTGAGATACCACTCCACCTTGCTGTCACCTCTCACTCTACAGACTAGACAAGCTGTGAACACAGAAGCACTGCTTAGCCTTATTGAGAATCAACTCAGCCTTGGGAATACAGTAGAGGGAATAGGGTCAGAAAGGTCTTGAGCACCATTTCCAAACAGCAAAGGATCCACTCATCCTACTACTTGCTTCTTGTAATGTCATGGTTCCAGCAAGCGAGCCTGACAGTCTCATTTTTCCCTAAGACTTGAGATGTCTCTCAAGAGACCTACCTAGCATTTTATTTATTGTTCTCTCTTTTTTTATGCTATCCATGATCTGTGGCACTCAAAGCAGCACATATTGGGAAATTTCTCATTGAGGCAAAAGCAAGGTCCAGACCGCTTCAGCTCCAGAGGTAGAACTACAGCTTCATTGATGAATATGGCTAAGAGCTGTGTGTGAAATCCACAAAGCCTGCAAATGGGAAACTCTAGAAACCAACAGCTATTTATTACCGCTCTCAAGTGATTAAAGATTTTTGGTTGATTATTACAGGGCATCAGTTTAGGCAGTATTTCTTGCAAGTTTAATGGGGGACAGCTGTTTCCCTAAATAATGCAGGCAAATCTTTTATTGTCTTCATTGTCCAACTTGAGAAGCGTATACTGATTCTTCACAACAGCACCCCTTGGCACTGAATACCCTTTCACAAAGGAGAATTCCAGTTAGAATTCAATTAAAGCCTACCTTTATAGCCTGCAGTTTATGAATGAACTGATCGATCCCTTCACGTCCACTGTATATTGGTCAGAGCCCAAAGCAAGCCTCAAATTACAAAGCAGAATCCTACTAGCTAGTTGTTGGACTGGAATCCATTCAAGCAGGCACTGCCTGAAATCAACCCAGTTTGCAAAGCCTAAATAGCTAACATCCAGCTGGGCTGTTTCTGATTGCTCCTAATTGCTGACACGCTTAGATAGAAATGGGTTTCTGTTTGGAATCAGCTCTATTTGTCCCACTTGTACTTTCTCCTAATACATAGATATAGCAAATCCTTCCCCAAGCAAAACACTCCATTTATTATGTTTCCACTCTGCATTTTCTCTTCAAAACATTGTTTGCTGCCCCTGGAGGCTAATTATCACCTAAGAGATGTTAACAGCCAAATCATTGGAACTTCCAAAAGGTTTAGATCAAACACAAACAAGATGTAGTTTGTATATCGCTGCCCCATATTCTGGGAACAGCTGGTCTCCTGAGGTAGCAAGTATGGACTAAGTTAATGAATTTAAGTATGTTTCTGGTAGATCTTTTAATCATAAATGTAATTGCAGTCAGTCATTTTAATGTTTACATTTAGAGTATATGTTTGGTCTTTTGTTTTTGGTTTTAATTTGGTGGTGCTAGCATTTTCTTCATGAAGACCTTGTTATCATGGTCTGTCAGCATTCTGTGCCTCTTGGCAGGACTGGGTCCTTGAAGATTGTTTCTTCAATATTAACAACCCGGATCTTTCCTGCTTCTCATTTCCTAATCTTCTGGGAATATGTATTGGACTTACAGGCTTATGTTCATTCTGGCACTGATGGGAAGAGATTTAGCTGTTTTCCAATCTAGCTCACTCACATGCACATTTTTCATGCCTCCACTTGCACTTCCTCTCCACTGCATATACATTTTCACATGGCACTGAAAAACATTAGCAGCAAAACTATTTATTATTGGGTTAGATGGGCCCATTAAAATCCAAGGGCTGAGTGTGAAAAAAATATATAATATTCCAGTCTTCCTCCAAGAAGCTCAGAGAGGCAACTGTGGTAATTATCTTATTTTAGGCTCACTTATTCCCAATCTAAGGGAAGGTGGGTTGCAGGATCATACCTGAAAGAATGCCTGCTCCCACATGAGTCAAAAAAAGTCATCTTCAGAGGTCTTTCTTTGGGTGCCCCTTGCTTTGGAAGTGAGATGGATGATGACCCAGAAGGCGGCCTTTTCTGTTGTGGAATCCCACTTGTGAAATCTCTTCCCAGGCTGACTCACCAGGCACCTACATTATTCTTCTTCAGGTGCCACGTAAAGACCGTTTTCTTCTCCCAGGTCTTCTAATCACAATTATTTGGTTGCTGTTTTAATTGCTGGGGGGTTTGTGCTGTTTTAACCTGCTGTAACTTTTGTGTGTGTGTTTTGTTATTTTAACTTACTTTAATATTTGTGCAAATGATATTACATAAGAGTAAGCCCTTTGGAAATATTGGGCTTACTTTTATTTAACGTCTTTTATGCAAATTTTGCAAACATATGTGTAACTTATGCACCTTGGGTGCATGCAAAGTGACTTAGGCTGATGTACCATTGTGCAGAATGTCAGCCACTATTGTTATTCTTTTAATAGAAAAGCAGCCCTAAGATATCTTAAATAAATTGTAATTGGCCCAAGGTCACTCAGAAAACTTCATTGTTGAGCAGGGGTTTGAACCAATGTCTCCTCTGTCCAACTCTGACCCTTTCTCCACTACACCGGCTCTTGGAGATGGAGAAAATACCAATTATCTATCTTTCAATAAATACATAGTCATTGTGTGGCACAGGACTTTGATATTTAAGGGTAGAGGTATAAGAGCTGCTTACCACTAGGTAAGAAGAGAGGATCTAAACAACTCTACTTCAGCTTTCAGGGGCTTTAGCCTCAAAGAAAATAAATGCCTTTACAGAAGAGATCAATATGTACTAACTCAATAACTCTGCAGATATAAGGCCCCTTATCTGAAGAACAACATTTCACAGCTGTAGTATATCATCAGTGGCCAGAAAACTGCCTTTATAATTGCAGCCATTATCCATGGGTTACTCTTCTTCCATAATGCTTGCCACCACATGAGTGGTTTTGGAACTGTTCTCATGGAGAAATGCACATGTTAAGTTGGAATTGGTTGCTGGGTTTTTTCAAGAAAGGTCTGCGAACAGGCACTAACAGGAATCATGTATCATTTGCACGGCTTTTTCTTGGAAAGAAAGAAGAACTGCAAATCAACGTTTAAAACTTGAGATTTCACACAAACATTACTCCATATAGAGACAGCTGCTGAGAGGTGAGATTCAAGGAGCCCTGCTGCCCTTTCATAGTGCATGCACTGGCCCCCAAACTCTCTCTTTTTTTCTTTCAGATGTTTGAAGGCAAATGCATTATTTGTGTTGACAGAGTTTGAAGTGCAATGTTCTTGGCACTCATACATTATTACCATTACAAATATTTATATACCACTTTTCAACAACAAAAAGTTCACAAAGTAGTTTATACAGAAAAAGGAACAAGAATTAGATTATTCCCTGTTCCAGAAGAGTGCTCTCTCTCTCTCTCTCTCACACACACACACACACACACATTCGACACCAGCAACAACCACTGGAAAAACACTCTCCCTGAGTAGGACAGCAGGGTGGATTTGATTTAAATCAAACTGATTTAAATCACGATTTAAATCACGATTTAAATCACTAGCAGGGTGGATAAAAATCAAAAAAATCCAATTTAAATAAAAAAATTGGATTTTTTTGATTTAAATTGGATTTTTTTATTTTTATCCACCCTGCTAGTGATTTAAATCGTGATTTAAATCAGTTTGATTTAAATCAAATCCACCCTGTAGGACAGGGACAGTTACTCTCCCCCTGCTAAATATAAGTCACCACTTTAAGAGCTATGTCTTATAAGCAGCCTTTTACATCATAGTAACATAGGAAGATGCCATCTACTGAATCAGACCATTGGTCTATCTAGTTCAGTATTGTCTACACTGACTGTCAGCAGCTCTCCACAGTATCAGGTAGGGGGTCTTTTCCAGCCCTACCTGGAGATGCCAAGGAGTGGACTAGGCCCTTCTGCATGTAAAACATGTGCTTGACCACTGAGCTACAGCACTTCCTCTTTTGCATATTGGGGAGACCAAAACATGTGTCTCACTGAATTCAGTGATTGACGGAGCTGGAAGCAGAACAGTCAGAAGAAAAAGGAGCAATCCTCCTTTCCCCTTTGGAATGTGCCCCTACCTTATGGCTCATGTATGCTGTCACAGGTGTGAGGGTGCGGGATTTTTATATAAACCATAAGGGGACAGAGTAGAACCAGGAGTAGAGCAGATGGTTGAAAAGATCAAATGACAGTAAGAGAGATAGCACACACCAATGCCAGGATGGACACTTGGTGTATAGTTGTCTGTATACCAATGCCAGAAGCCTCCAAGCCAAGGTGGGCGAGCTGGAATGCTCGGTTGCTAATGAAAACTTAGATATAGTGGAGACAAGGGATGCAAAAGGAGAGTTTGAGAAGCGTATAGCTAGAACTGCCAAGGTAAAGCAAAGGTAAAGTGTGCCGTCAAGTCGGTGTCGACTCCTGCCGACCACAGAGCCCTGTGGTTGTCTTTGGTAGAATACAGGAGGGCTTTACCATTACCATCTCCCACACAGTATGAGATGATGCCTTTCAGCATCATTCTATATTGTGGATTCCCGATATAGGTGTTTAAAATCTGCCAGGGAGGCAGTTGAACCCTTAGATGATGAGGGTCTGAAAGGGATTATTACAGAGGATAAGGAGATTGCAGAGAAGCTGAATGTGTTCTTTGCATCTGTCTTCACAGGGGAGGATACTGACCATATACGCTCTCCGGAACTGAGCTTCTCAGGCTTGGATGCTGAAGAATTGGGCCAATTTAGGATGACAAGAGAGGATGTTCTAAACTGACTTGAAAACTAAAAATTAACAGATCACCAGGGTCAGAAGAGATCACCCACATATGAGTTCTGAAGGAACTCATATGTGAAATTGCTGAGCTTCTAGCAAAAATGTGTAACTTGTCCCTACAATCTGGCTCTGTACCAGAGGACTGGAAAGTAGCTAATGCAACTCCCATTTTCAAAAAGGGATCCAGGGGGGATCTGGTAAAGTAAAGCCAGGTTAGCTTATCTAACCTGGGTAAAATAATGCTGGGTAAAGTGATAGAAAGCATACTTAAGGATATTTTTTAAAAAACATATAGAAGAACAGGCCTTGCTGAAGGAGAACCAGCATGGAACATAGGAAGCTGCCATATACTGAGTCAGACCATTGGTCTATCTAGCTCAGTATTGTCTTCACAGACTGGCAGCAGCTTCTCCAAGGTTGCAGGCAGGAATCAATCTCAGCCCCATCTGGGAGTAGCCAGGGAGGGAACTTGAAACCTTCTGCTCTTCCCAGAGCGGCTCCATCCCCTGAGGGGAATGTCTGACAGTGCTCACACTTCTAGTCTCCCATTCATGTGCAACCAGGATAGACCCTGCTTAGCTAAGGTGACAAGTCATGCTTGCTACCACAAGACCAGCTCTCCTCCTCATGGCTTCCACAAGAGCAAGTCTTGCCTCACTAACCTTTTGGAGTGCTTTGAGAATGTGAATAAAAGGAATCCAGTAGACATAGTATACTTGGACTTCAAAAAAGCTTTTGACAGAGTTCCCCACCAAAGGCTCTAAGTTTACTCAGCTTAGCAGTCATGGGATAAGGGGACAGGTTCATGTGTGAATTGGTAACTGGTTGAAGGACAGGAAACAGAAGGTAGGAATAAATGGACAGTTTTCACAATCGAGGGATGAAGTGGGGTCCCCGGGGATCTGCACTGGGACCAGTGCTCTTTAACTTATTCATAAATGCTCCAGAAGCTGAGGTAACCAGCCAAGTGGCCAAATTTGCAGATGACACTAAACTCTTTAGGGTAGTGAAATCCAAAACAGATTGTGAGGAGCTCCAAAAGAATCTCTTCAAAGTGTGTGAGTGGGTGACAAAATGGCAAATGTGGCACTGTGTTAGCAAGTGTAAAGTGATGCATATTAGGACAAAAAACCCCAACTTCACATATACACTGATGGGCTCTGAGCTGTCAGTTACTGTCCAGGAGAAAGATTTTGGGATTGTGTGTCAACTGAATGTGTGGCAGCTGTGAAAAAAGCAAATTCCATTATAGGGATCACGAAGAAGGGGGTTGAAAATAAAAATGCTAATATTATCATGCCCTTATACAAATCTGTGGTGCAGCCACATTTGGAGTAAAGCATACCGTTCTGGTCACCATATCTTGAGAACTGGAGAAGCTGCCAAAGAGGGCAACCAACTGGATCAGGGGCCTGGAGCACCTTCCTTATGAGGCAAAGCTGCAGCATCTGGGGCTTTTTAGTTTGGAAAAGAGTTGACTATGGAGAGACATGGTATAAGTGTATAAAATTATGCATGGAGTAGAGAGAAAGGTTTTCTACCTCTCTCACAACAGAAGAACCAGGAGTCATCCCATGAAATTGAAGGCCAGGAAATTTAGGAAGGAAGTACTTTTTCACATAGCACATAATTAATCAATGACATTTTCTGCCATGGGATGTGGTAATGGCCACTAGCTTAGATGGCTTTAAAAGGGGCTTAGACAAATTCATGGAGGACAGATCTATCAGTGGCTGCTAGTCTGGTGGCTACAGGCCACCTCCAGCCTCAGAGGCAAGATGTCTCTAAATACCAATTGCAGAAGAGCAACAGCAGGAGAGAGAGCATGCCATCACCTCTTGCCTGTGGGCTTCTCAGAGGCATCTGGTGGGCCACTGTATGAAACAGGGTGCTGGAGCAGATAGGCCTTGGGCCTGATCCAGCAGGATTGTCCTTGTGTTCTTGGAATCCTGGAAGGAAACAAAGAGGGCCCTGTCTGTTTTAGGCCAAGTATAGCATGCTTAAAGCTTCAGAGAGGCTTTTTGCAAACCCAAGAATAAAGAAAATCCTCAGAATCAACTAGCTAGTGGTGTTATTGCTGGGATTCTGCACAAGGCTGTCTCCAAGCAGCAGCCAGGAATTGTGGCTTACCTAAACTTGGCAGGCTGTTATTCCCAAAACCCACAGCAGCTCAAAAAACAGACGCCGTGAAGGGCCCTGATGTTTCTGGTGGTTGTTTCCTCTATCTGTTTCAAACCCTTCAGCAGAAACCCCAAGAATCATGCTGTTTGTTTAAAAATCTGTCTTATCATGTGCATCCTTCAGCACATTTCAAATTCTAACCTGGGGCATTCGTTTAGGACAAAGAAACTTCACACACCCCTGTTTAGGAGACAATAAGTATGTCGTACAAAGCTGCAAGTGTGAATATAATGTGAACACCAGTGGCATGTCCTACGAATCCTGCGCAGCAAATCAGAGGTTCTATAATCTGCCAGGAAGTCCCCCTGGGGAGGATGTACTTGTTTGGCTTGGTGTGCTAGCTTTTCTGGCAAAGTATGCAGTTGGTACCCAGATGTGTCCTGACGCCAGTTGGTTCTGCTCATCGATCCTTGTCAGATAGCTCCCTGGCATTACTATCCTACAGCTGAGACCTGCACTCACAATTGTTCCTTTCCCCACCCCCCACAGCCAATTATATTCACTTCCACTTGTGACCTTAATATGTAAGATACATAGCAAACCCCATGAGAACTGAAGTAAATGTATTGTAATAATGTGAAGTGCTACAATCTTTTGCTCTCTGAAAAGGGCTGTAACATGTTCTCAGCATGCTCCCTCTTAGCTTCTAGATTTCTAAAGTAACAATGTGCCATCTAGTGGATATTTGCTTCAGTAGCAATCCCTGTTAACTGGGCAAAGAGGCACCTTTCAAAGTGGTGATTCTCTTACATTTATCTCGGGGAGAGCAATTGCCCCTGTTCAATCCGAGCAGAGTGGTTGTTACTGGTGTCTAGACTGTGATCTCTCTGGGGACAAGAAACATCATCATCATCATTTATTATTATTCTTTTCCTATGTAAGCAATTTTGAGATTTTTCTTGTTGAAAAGCATAAATAATAATAATAATAATAATAATAATTTATTTATTAATAATTAATTAATTAAGCCAATGTAAGAGTTACAAGACTTTTGAGTCTAAAAGTCAAAGTCTGCTCATACCTTTATTAAAGCAGACAAAATGACAGAGTTGTGATCAACAAGCCTTTGAATTCTCCAAAACTCTTCATCAGACTGGATGATAAGTAAAACAAAAAAGATAATGGGGAGGACATTTGAGATATCCTATGTTCTACCTGTAGCTAAAATTATATTACAATCAGTGGAAGCTTCAGGGTGATTATTTGCTGTAATTGTGTCAGCACTATTTGGTTTGATATTATTTTAATCCAGTTCTACTGTATTTGGGGTGATTCTACGCGAAAATCCTTTACTGTGTATGAGTGTTCACAAAAAGCACATTAAATAGAATATGTATATATGAATTGCAGCACCTGGAAATTGTTCCTCATAACTAAAAGACTAATATTTCATGCTCTATAGGAGTAGTTTTTGCACAAACAGATCACAGTACTTTGTCACAAGAGTACTAAAATCCCAACCCAAACCCACTTCGCTTCTGATATCACCAAGGCATCAGAAGATTATTTTACCTTGTCAGTTTCATATGATCCTTTTCTTACATATGCGTGTACACGCACATGCACAACATACCGCAAGTCAGTACCTCTCTGTTTGTTCTCAAGCCTTTCACTGGATGGTATATCCCAACTAATTATTCGCTTTAGCCCTTTTCAGAAGTTACCAGCGCAAGCAGTGCTCACACAGTCAGAAATGCAGGGAGGAAATCCCACCCCACCACTGTCACTCACCTTCTCCTGCAGGGCGCACACACTCACGGCACCATTTGTCTGAAAGGGGAGGCACTGGAAGCATGTTCACCAGGATTCTGTGAGCTGCAACCTCGATCGATCAAGGTTGCAGCACACGGAATCGCCAGTGAACATGCTTGATGGTGCCTCCCCCTTCAGACGAATGATGCCGTTAAGCTTGTTCGTTGAGCAGGAAGGGGTGAGTGACAGTTGTGGGGCAGGACTTCCTTCCTGCTATAAGCGTAAGCTCTGCTCACGCTGATAATATATAGAGAGGGTTTTTATGAAACTGACATGCTAAAATAATACTGTGTGGTGATTTCCACATATTCATTTTTTTAAATGTGTGGCAATCAGGCTTTAGTAATGAAACAGAAAAGTGGTTATCCTTGTTCCATTTTAAATACTCTGCTGTGCTCTCCTTTTGTCTAGGAGGAAATGGACTCTCCATAGTGCTTCAGTTAAATATAACCTAAATATAAATTTTTTGTGGAATGGAAAAAACAACTTACAATTACAGGATTTAATAGTGCAACTGTGATCAAGCTAAGCAAACTTCCTATCAGCCTATCCAATCCCTGTTTAAACAATAGACTGAATCTGATATTATGTGCAAAATATTAAGTCAGGGGCGTATCTAGGGGTAGGGCAGGCAGGGCACATGCCCCAGGCGCCACTTGAAGGGGGGCGTCATTTTGTAAATTTTTTTTTTTTTAAAATGGCTGCCAAAAACAAAATGGCCACTGTGCATGCTCAAATGGCCTCTGTGAGGCTCTAGGTCATGCCAGGCTTTGCAGAGGCCATTTGAGCATGCGCGGTGGCCATTTTGTTTTCAGTGGCCTTTTTTTAATAAAAAAAGATTATTTTTAAAAACGGCCACTGCACATGCTCAAATGGTCCCTGCGAGGCCCTAGAGGCCAGCGGGGTGAGGGGGAATCTTTGCAAAAAAAACACCCAGCCTTTAGGAAGCTCCCCCAAAGGGGCTACGGGTAAAAATAATAATAATAATAATATAATATAAGACACTGTACACATATTCAGATTGGCACTATGTACAGAGAATCAGGGCTTGTGAATACTGAGCTGACGCTTAAGAGCTAGGATTGTATTCATTTGCTCTTACTTTGCTTCTTGTGATAAGTGAGATAAATGTGATGTCTTGCTAATATGGCTATTAATGGTGAGTTTGTCTTTGAATCAGTGTGAAACCCTTAATATTAAGGCCCACTGGGAGTTTCTTGCTCTCTTTCTCTCATTTGAACTGTCTTTCTGAAAGACTAGAATATATTCCAAGCAGTGACACAGTTTACTCTGCATATCCTTTAATTATTTTCAGAGTATCTGGGAAAAGTCAAATTCTCCATTGATTTTTAAAACTTATGTAATGGTGATGCTACAATGCATAGTAGAGAATTAGACAGGCACTTCTGTTTAGTTTTCCAAGTACATCTCCACATAGTATTTGGGTATTTCATGAGCCCCCACATACTGAAATTTGTAGTTTTCCAGCATTTTTTGGTCTGGCTACATCCACTGCTAAATAGTTTTTGAAATATTAAAAGATTAACGAGCTTGACTTGTATTTTTCAGCTGATATTATGGTAAAGTTATCTGAAAGATGGATGTCAGATGCTTGGACAGGGGGCGCAATTTCAGTGTTTGCCCTAGGCGCTATTTTCCCTAGATACGCCTCTGTATTAAGTTGCTTTTCAGGCATGCTTATTAATCACAAAGGCTTGTTTTTATGTTTAAGAATCAAGCCAAGTTTATTAAGACACGTGGGTTTTTTCCCAGATATTCTATCTGGACTATCTGGGAGGAGAGCTGGTCTTGTGGTAGCAAGCATGACTTGTCCCCATAGCTAAGCAGGGTCTGCCCTGGTTGCATATGAATGGAAGACTTGATGTATGAGCACTGCAAGATATTCCCCTCAGGGGATGAAGCCACTCTGGGAAGAGCAGAAGGTTTCAAGTTCCCTCCCTGGCTTCTCCAAGATAGGGCTGAGAGAGACTCCTGCCTGCAACCTTGGAGAAGCCGCTGCCAGTCTGTGAAGACAATACTGAGCTAGATAGACCAATGGTCTGACTCAATATATGGCAGATTCCTATGTTCCTATGTTGTTGACTTACTTAAAAATTTGATGCAGAATGAAGGGGTGGGGGGTGTCCATGTCAGTTAAGATAATTTATCTGGGATGGAATAAAGCAAGCATCTTGCAAATATAGATATGCTCCATTTTATGAACACACACAGGATTTCCTAGAGAGTGGTGGCCCAGAAGAAGCAAAGATTCCTTAGCTCAACGTGCACTATTACAAAGTAGAAAATTATGAATGCAAGTAAAATGAATAGGATAAGTTTGTGATCTACAAAAAAGAAAGCATCCAAAATACAACAGAGGCTATGGAAAAGGGGAGGGGAAGAGTTATGATGTTAAGCAGTGTGAATTTGGGGGATGGAGGGGAGGGGCATAAGTTAGCTCTCGTGCTTTTATCAAAGATAGTGGTCGACATTCAGAGCAATGAAAGATATTGCACTAGTGCACACTGGTTGTTTTAGCTAGTTGCATTGCAAGCAGGCTTGCAGTTGAGCACCTGCAGCCCAGCTCGTTTGCTTTAATGAGGAGATTGTGCAAGAGTGCAATTCTGCAAACCCCCATTTTTAGCGCAACTAAGCTATTGTCTTGAACGAGTACAAATTTGTTTGTTCCACCAGCGGTTCAGTGTTTTGGATATCAGACACTATGTCAGAGGAGGCTTTACAGATTGCAAGAGTGAAATAAGGGGAGATGAAGGATTTTAGGCTGGTAAGTTTTGATGTCAGGGTTCCACACACAAGGCCAGATGTTAGTTATCAGCTGTTAGATCCAGACAAAACAACATTCCTTGTGAAAGTTGGCTATTCTCTGACAGAAGAGACCCCTTTTTGGATAATTTAAGTGTCCTGGCCTCTTCTGACTATCTTTGTCACACCTAAAAGGATATAGCACTTGAAGAGGAAACAGTATTGCAAAGGGCAGGGGGTGGGATTCCAGTTTTTCTTCAACAGATGTTTGGTATTCACTCCTAGAATGAAAAGGAACAAATAACAACTCCCCAAGGAACTATGAACAAATAAGCCCAAGCTGCACTGTCAGCCATTCTTCTTTCCACTAGCAGCTTGTACCAGCATCACTCAGCCAGCCAGCCTGCACATCCTAGCCACCAGGTGATGGTTATACAAGGCAGTTGTGGGTGGGAAAGGGGCGCAAACACTATTAAATTTCTCTGTGCAAATGAAACAGAAAGCACAACCCTGTTCTGAAGAATTCAGGAATTGTGTACCGTTCGTGATGCCTATGGAAAAATGGAATTGGTTCCTTACTAAATTCCACTGGGCCCATTCTCATTTACACAAAAGCTGTTTCTACCGTGCACGTAATACTAAAGTTGCAAGTAAATATACAGGAGCAAATGACAGGATGCATCACTTGCCTGATCCCATGTGGCAGTTCCTGTGCTCTTAAAATTGTTTAGCTAGCCAATTTTGCCATCACGTTACTGGATGTTTGAAATAGGTCCTTGGGTGTGATTACTCCCTCATTGGAATAATTGCTTTTGTTTCTTAAGTAGCGCTGCTGATTATTCTGCCAGCCATTGCACATGCCTGCACCAGATTGTCAATGCTTCAGAAGATGCCCTGATACTGTAGTACGATGTGGCATAAAGCAGTTGTGTGCTTCAGATGCTTTTTAAAAAGGAAAACCTTAATTTCCGGACAAAACATGCTGTGGTATTTTCAGGCAAATGAAGTTGAAACCACGAATTGCCCTGCTGTTTCCAGATCAGCAGTTTGTGAAAAATGATTAATGAGGCTCGTAAAGTCTCTCATCGCTTTTTCAGAAAGCAATGGTCTTGGTTACTCTACTAGAATAATGAATAGTTTTTGCCATGATCAATCTGCAGTGTACTTTCATGCTGCTTGCCTTCTGCGCAACAATCTCGTATTTCAAGCAATTTTTCCATTACCCTTTTAAGACCAAGCCTTAGCCTCCATTTTGATCATCTCATTCAACCTTTTCCTTCTTGCTGGCCAGCTGTTTGAAAAACCACACGAGCACTGGACTATTTCTGTAGTCAGGGCTCAGGAAGCCCACTAGTCTACTTGTCTGTGACGAGTGAAAAATGATGCCTGGCAAGTGGGAAAAGTCCTGACGAGTAATGTACCAAATTACTCGGTGAGTAAAATATTTTTTGTCTGGCTGGTGAAGAGAGCCAATATTTCTTGACCTCTGTCTATAGTTCTCATCCCCAGAAGAGCTTTGTTTGCCATCTAGAGTGCAAATAAACATGGTGCATGTTGATAATCTTTTGTTATAAAGTTGTATGTGGCTGTGCCAAAACAGGGAGGATATAAGAATTTTCAGCAAGCTGCTCCCTGTCAGTCCCTTAAAAGAAGCAAATACAGTTCTCAGATACATTCCACTAAGAACAGCTGCTCCGCTTCGATCCATTTCTTTGAAGCTTCAGGACTGCTCCACTGCACAGCCCAGTGTAGCTAATGGAAGTCATGCAGTGGCAATGATCCACTGAACACCCCCTAAAACCACTGGAACAGCTGTGTTATCTGGTTTGTTTTACTGCAGATTTGCAGATGACTGTTTTTTGAGTCACTTTATAGTAAATCATTCTAGAGCGTATCCTAGACTGTGAGAGGGAAGCTCAGAAGCAGACAATTTACACCACCATCTGGTGAATCGATCCACCCCCCATTCTTTGTTTCATTTTGGAATAGAATATTTTAATTCTAGACAAATATGTTCTCCTTTGATCGGCTAGGTCAGCACTAGGATTTTCAGCAAGTAAATGCTGGTAATTGATAATGAGTGCTTTATACTCTGTGTCTGGTTCATCCTCACAACAGCTCTGTGAGACAGGTCATTCAATAATATTCTCAGTATAACAGATCAGAAAGTAAGTGAGGCTCAAAGAGAGGGAGTTATGGAAAGTCTACCCAGTAAGTTCATGGCAAAGCAGGAATTAGGCCCTCAAGTCTCCTTAGTCTCATTTAGATGTTATAAAACATGAGTACAGCTTCCAAGAATGAGGCAGAACTCCTGTCCAGCACATCAATTATTCTCCCCTGCCAGGCGGGTCCATCAAGCATATAACCTTCATCTGAAGAGGCAACGGCTATATGCATGATGATCATGGAGGGAACGTCCGGTGCTTCTTTCAGCGCTGAATGTTAAGAGATGCACAGGGTACCTTGGACATCCAGCACCAGGACATCCAGCTTTAATCTCCTTCTCCAGAGGTGGAGGTGAAGGCTGGCACTTCTTATGGGACTGGTAAGTGAGGACTCTCCCTTGCCTGTCCAGCACCAAAATAGCCAACCTCTACTTTTTCTGTCTCCTTGGAGCTAGAAAAGTGGGCAGGGATCTCTTTGCACAATGCCCTCCAAAGGTCAGTACAGCAACAGGAATAATCCTGCCTCCTCTCCAGCTCCAGTCCAGGCTGCAGAAAGGACCAGAGGTTCCTCTTGTCACCCTTACCAGAGGGCTCCTGCTGTGGCCAGGGTGATGACCCAAAAAGTGAAACCTTGCCACACGATATTTTGAACGTTGTAAATTCTCAAGCACTATCAGGTTCTTAATTGGCCACAGGTATTTAGAACAAAAATAAAATAGGTTGTTTTATGAACTAGGATCTTTTATGAAATAAAATAGTATCTTTTATGAGAGTTTTGGAAATTCAGCAGACAGAATTTTGTAAGACAATCTATTTGCTAACTTAGGAACATAGGAACATTGGAAGCTGCCATATACTGAGTCAGACCATTGGTCTATCTAGCTCAGTATTGTCTTCACAGACTGGCAGCGGCTTCTCCAAGATTGCAGGCAGGAATCTCTCTCAGCCTTCTCTTGGAGAAGCCAGGGAGGGATCTTGAAACCTTCTGCTCTTCCCAGAGCGGCTCCATCCCCTGAGGGGAATATCTTGCAGTGCTCACACATCAAGTCTCCCATTCATATTCAACCAGGGCAGACCCTGCATAGCTATGGGGACAAGTCATGCTTGCTACCACAAGACCAGCTCTCCTCACTTCAGGTCTGTTAACTTACTTAAAGAATGACAATCAATTGTTCTCCAATCATGTCCAATTTATTTTATTGTTTGGAGAAGGATCTTGCAGAATCAATGACACTACCAAAGGATTAATTATTCCTCTTCAGTATCACAGTCCTGCTCATTCTCCTGTTTACAGTTCCAATGGGGTGTCTCAGTATTTTGACCTGGTGACCATGCAAACATCTACTGGACCAGCATTATCTGTTGGATCAGTGTATGGCATGTGATGGGACCACAGAAAGCAATCAGTGAGTGATGACTTGTGAGCAGAGGAGTGTGTTCATGAAACTGCTCAGCATCTCATGTCATAAACAATTTATCTTTTTCACCTCCCGAGAGTACTATCCATCACGTTTTTAAAAAACAGCAGCGAGGGGGGGTGGTGGCTTTCAGAATAAATGCAGCCACCAAAGCATACATTCACTTGATATGCAGAAATCCATGACTACTTGGAGCATAATGAAAAGTGGCAGTGAGGGGAGTTGTTTGCTTTTTTATTATTTATAACCTAAGGAAAGAAAACTGCATTTCCCTGGCTTTTGTTAATTTATGTCGCCACCGTTATTTTGCATAAGCATGCACATAAACATAAGCGAAATGTATTTGCTCTTTTCACACTGGAGACGTTCAAAGGCTGTGGGTTTTATTTTGTGAATGAAGGGGAAAACAGGAAGAGACTTAATTAGCACCATATGAGAGGAAACAAGTTGAGGAAAATTAGACCTATTTGCTTCCAGTCATTATGTGGATATTAAATTACTTTCGAGCAGAAAGGGCATGTTATGTAAGGTTGGAGGAGAAAAATGGAAATCGAACCATGCGGTGTCAAAAGAGTAAAGGAGACGTATAGAAAAGTAGTTTTCAAAAAGATGCTTGCTTTGTAGGGAGAGTTAATTTCATAATTAAACAACTGTACAGCATAGAAGTGAGGGCACAGTGAACAGAGGGCCATGACCGACTAAACAGTCCTATCATAAAATGTATGCAGGGACAGGCAGTTCCATCATAGCAAGGCCTGCTAACAGGGTTCTATTCTTACTATAAATTTAAAGCATTGTTACAGGTTACTATCAGTTTACACCAAATGTCCAGCTCCATTAGAATGGCACAAACAGCCTGAATCAACAGAGAAGCTCAATTTCCTTTGCTTAGCAGATTGGTGACCTCCTGTGTGAATGGTTCATTAAACGATAGTGTGCTTAGTGCATGGGGTAACCTTGGAGAGGGATCAATAAGTGCACAATAATTTGCTTAATTGCTTCCACAAAGCTAGAGAACGAATTAGCCAAAGCAGCAAGGGTTGTCCTTACATTCTTCATGTGGTGAGACAAAGGCATACACAAGGAAGCTTGCTCCAAGGGCTCAAAGTTTAGGCATATTTTTGCAGACGTCTAGACCAGCTAAGCCCTGCTGGTTTTATAGTTCATCATGGTCTATTAGCACCAGGAACAAACTGTGTAGGTTAAAGAGCTGCAGTATCCATTCTGGTATGGGCCAAGCTAAACTTGACCAACAGGGCTGACTTCTTCCCACCCATATATCCCACAATATTGATGTGTTTTTATCTAAATAAAACGTAGATAGAAAATGTAGATAGGTGCCCTGCTTAATATATATTTTAATTAATTAATATAGTTCAATTCATTTAGTGAGAACAAGAATAAGGGCCTGAAGGTGTTAATGTTTTAATGAAGGGGGGACATTATCACACCCAGGCATGTCATCCTAGCAAGGTTGAGATTATCTGTTTGCAGCTCTATGACTGCCGCTCTCTTTTCTGTCCCTCTTCCCTGACAAGCGTGATGGATTGAAGTGGAAACACTTACAAGATAGAGCATCATTAGGCTATGACTGAAGGCCACCAAAAGAGGATGTGTGAGTGTGTGAGCAAAAAAAAAGTCTGCTGTCAGTAAAACACCTCTAAATGTTCAGGGCTCTGGGCTGCTGCAGCTCATAAGATCTGGATCACGTGGTCGCATCTGAGAGAGCAGCATAACTTCCCTTCTATGCAGCACGTAGGGGCAGAGAGCAGCCCTTCCTGATACCTCAAATCCTATCTTGGGGCTTGTGCTCCATGTGTTGGTGGTTGTGGGACTGAGCAGGGTTATTTAGGAAGCTGCCCTCTACCGTGTCAGGCCATTGGTCCATCTAGCTCAGCATTTTCTACACAGACTGGCAGGGGCTTCTCCAAGGTTGCAGGCAGGAGTCTCTCTCAGCCGTAACTTGGAGATGCCAGGAAGGGAACTTGAAGCATGCTGCATGTATTAAATAAATAAACAAACACACACATACACATCGACAGACAGCTAGGCTGACATGATACAGTACACACACAGCTAATGGAGAAAGAGCTGCAGACATGGAAGCAGCTGCGCTTTCCCCATTCACAACAATGGGAGGAGATATGGTAATTCTGGTAACACTGCTGCCCATTCTCTACAGTGGCACTGCTGCTTCCATCTCTGCAGCAGTGGCACATCAGGTCGCTCCATCTCCGTTAGCTGTGCACATCATGTCAACCGTTAATGCATATGGGTGGGCTTTGTTACTCAGCTATTAACCCTTACATTGAAGTTCACAGGTCCTTATCAGTAGTGATGTCACTGAAATTTGTAAATTACCTGCTTTGGAACATAAATTTATCGAGTTTTTAATGCTCAGATGAATTATAACTCAAGTATTATTTCCTCCAGAATTTCTTCTGCGACTCAGGATGTTAGATGAGATTCTTTACTTGTACACTCAATAAGAATATAAGAACAGTGCTGCTGGATCAGGCCCAAGACCTCTCTAGTCCAGCATCCTGTTTAACACAGTGGCCCATCAGATGCCTCTGGGAAGCCCACAGGCAATTGCTGAGGGCATGCCCTCTCTCTTGCTGTTGCTCCCATGCAACTGGTATTCAGAGGGATCTTGCCTTTTAGGCTGGAGGTGGCCTGTAGCCCTCAGACTAGTAGCCATTGTTAGACTTGTCCTCCATGAATTCATCTAAGCCCATTAATCAGTCTAAGCCACCATCCAGGCTGGTGGCTTTCACCGCATCTTTTGGCAAAGAATCCCATAGGTTAATTATGTGCTGTGTGAAAAAGTACTTCTTTTCGTCAGTCCTAAATTTCTTGGCAAAAATGTTTGAGCTAACTAGAAAGATTAATAGGTGGATGCATAAAAATTATTTAATGTTGAAACTCAATGAAACTTTCATGACCACACTACCAAACCAAAGGGGTTTCTTTTTCATTGGTGTTGCATTAGGGCTCCCAGCACATCTCCATAGACCAGGCCTGCTCAGCCTTGCCCCCCCACCAGCTGTTTTTGGACTACAACTCCCATGATCCCTAGCCAGAGTGGCCAACAGCCAGAGATTGTGAGAGTTGTAGGCCAACATCTGCAGGAAGGCTGAACCCTGCCATAGACCCTCCTAATTCATGCACTTCATTAGTCAGGATGTCAGCGATTGTTTTCAGGGGTCAACATACTTGCAAAAGACTTTATTTTATTTTATTTATTTGTCAAATTTGTACACACACACCCAAACTTCTGTCTCTGGGCAATTTACAGCAACATAAAACAGGTTAAAACACAGGAAATAAAAAGCTTAAAACAATTTAAAACCGGAATCAGATTGAAAAGCTTGGGTGAAGAGGTAAGTCTTCAGGTGCTTTTAAAAAGTTGTCAGAGACATGGAGGCTCATATTTTAGCAGGGAGCACATTCCACAATCTCGGGGCAGCAGCAAAGAAGACGAGCTGGTGGCAACTGGAGACGAACTTCTCCGGATGATCTCAATTGATGATCTCAACTTTGTAATTTGCCCAGAAACTTCCCGGCAGCCAGTGTGGCTCTTTTAACACGAGTAATGTAGTCTCTCCAAGATGACCCAGAGACCAAACTGGCTGCTGCATTCTGTACCAACTGCAGTTTCCAGACTAGGTAGCGTATTGCAGAAGTCAAGTCTGGTGGTTACCAGCATATGTACCACCATTCTAAGATTGTTCGTCTCAAGAAACGGACACAGCTAGCATATCAGCCGAAGCCGATAGAAAGCACCTCTGGCCACCACCTCAACCTGAGATACCAGGGAAAGGTATGGATCCAGAAGCACTCCCACACTTCCTTTTGGGGATGTGTGACCCCATCTAGAACAGGCAGATCAAAATTGTCTCTAGAGTTCTGACCCTGCACAATAAGTACCTCCGTCTTATCTGGATTCAGTCTCAGTTTATTATCCCTCATCCAGCCCATTACCACCTCCAAGCAGGCATTTAGGGAGGTTATGCTTTCTCCTGTTGAAGTTGACATGGGAAAATAGATGTGGGTGTCATCAGCATACTGATAACACCTCGCACCAAACTTGCGAGCCAGCTTTAGTAGCAAAGCTTATTCTGCAACTGCATACCTGAGGATTCAGACTGACATATTTGAAATTTGAACTATCTGCATTGTTGTTCTGTGTTCAGTTCTAATTGTTGGCAGGGAGAAGCTCTCAGATTATTCTGTGCTCTTTGGAGTTATATTATAGCTGTGGAATGCTGCAACACTAAGCATACCTACCTGGAAGTAAATTCCATTGGGATTATTTCAGAGTGAATGAGGTTAGGATCAGCCTCTGGGTGCAATCCTATCCACACTTACTTGGGAATGAACCCTGTTGAAACCAATGAAATCCCACTGAAATCAACAGGGCTTACTCAAGTAGGTGTTAGAAGAAACTATAGCTGCTTCAGGCACCATGCCAAAAGGGAGAATCCATTTTGAAATAGACACATTCAGCTGCTTCTGCTTTGTGAGTTTCCTTATCTCTGTTGACAAGAGAAGTCAATGGTCATAAATCTAAAGCTGTTGCTGACAAACGTCTGCCTCTGCTCATGTTCTTAACCACACAGAAGCAAAATGCCATTCCTCTGAAAGACCAAATGCCAGTAGCTATTTGACCTAAGCAAATGCCAGGGGAGCCTCCTATTGCCTCTTAGCCAGCTGAGGTTAAAACCCCCAGGTTAGAGCAAAGTTTGTTTTGTGGAAAGGCACTGGGCAATGCACAAGCATGGTTGCCAAGCAACAGCTTCATGCTCTCCCTACTATGTCCAAATCACCTGGAAACCCCTTGCCTTGTGCTAGGCTTGACCTCTTAAATGTTGTTTCTTGCCTGGATTAATAGTAATGTATTTTCCTTCGCTTTCTAAAGAAAGTGCTTCCATCGCTGTTCTTTTTTTACCATTTGGGCAACTAATAATTTGCATACTTTTTTTTAAAAGGAAAATTTATATCCCACCTTTCCAAAGGTGTGTGTATGTGTCTCTATCAGCCAGAACTCCAAATGTGACTGGGCATGCAGAAAGCCCTGTCTGGGTGACCTTAAGTAGCTCGCGCTTCATATGGAGGGAGCAGTCCTTTGGATATCCCGATCCGAAGCCATTTGGGGCTTTAAAAATAATAACCAGCACTTTGGATGTAGACCAGGAGTCATGCTCCTGAAAACTAGCCCCAGTCAGAACTTTAGCAGTAGCAATTTCCATTTCACAGTGGTCTTCAAAGCCCCATATGAAGCATGCTGCAATAGTCCAATGAAGATATGAATGAGTGATACGAAGGAGTATAGGAGTATAGGATATATGAGTATCGGATATGATAGGAATGAGTGGCCAAGGCCAAGTCTACCTTTTCCAGGAATGGCACAGCTAACACACCAGCCTAAACGGAGCAAAAGTTTTCCAGACCACAACAGCAACCTGGGATCCCGGAGCACTCTTAAGACTGTAACCTCAAGAGGAATGCAATCCCATCCAGACCAGGATGAACTGCTCTCCCTGAAACAGCAGGTCTCCTAACCTCTCTCTTGTCTGGACTTAATTTCAGTGGTCAACACAACATGCAGTGTCCCTTCAACACTGTGAACCACGCTGAGGCTACTGTGAACAAGTAAGGCAGCCCCAGCATTGCTGAGGGTGGTCGGTTGTGTAAGCCGCACTGTTGCATGCGAGTAACTACGGTGCTGCTGCTTGCACAGCTGCTCATCCTCAGCACCATTGGGGCTGCCTTATGCATCTGAAGCAGCCTTGATGCAGTTCACAGCATCAACGAGATGCTGTGTTTCATGTCAACCAGTTTGCTTGTTCACATTCAGTTCTTCATTGCCCCCAGGCACTCATTCAGGACTCTACAGACTCCCTGGACTAAGATGGAAATGAGAGATAGAATTGCATGTCATCCAAAAGTCCAGACAGTCTCTCCCAGTGATTTCATGCTGATGTTGAATAGCATAGGGGACAGAATGAAACCCTGCAGAACACTGCAGATTAGAAGCCACAGTGTCAAGCAAACATCCCCCAGCACCACCATCTGGAACTTGCCCTCCAGGAAGGACCAAAGCCACCATAAAACAGTGCTTCCAAGACCTATCCTGGTCAGGCAACCCAGAAGAGTATCATAATTAATGGTACTGAAAGCCACTGAGAGGCCCAGCAGAACCAACACGGACATACTCCCATTGTGCCATCATAGATCATGAAATAGGCAATCAAGGCTGTTTCAGTCCCCAAAGTAGTATGGAAGACAGACTGAAATTGGTTGATATCCTTAGAATCATCCTAGAAATTTTTGAGCTGGGTTGCCATGCACCTTGCCCAAGAATGGGAGACTGGAGACTGGTTCCCAAAGTTAGAAATATTTACTTAGGTGGTCAGTGTTGTGCTACCAGTAGTGTTTATTCCCTAGGTGATTACCTTTCCATCTTCTAGATAGAATGTGTGCATAGTGCACCTTTAATCAAGTGCCCCCACTAAAGCTTTTCAGTAAGAGTCTCTCCACTTATGCTTCTCTCATATCCATTTTCAATGATTACTAGAAACCCTATAAAAGCAATGTTGTGTTTAGATGTTTTCAAGCTGTTCGTTTCATCTTCGGGGGTGGGGGGATCTGAACTCATGCTGCAAAGAAAGCAATGATTGCTTTTTAGCTCCCTTCCTTAATGACAGCTTGTTTCAATTACCAAGTCTGAGCTAGCAATTTGGGAGTACCGTGCTACCTTGAGCACTTCAGTATTAATGAAGTATTTCATGCAGATTGGTCAGGTTGGAAAGTGCATTTTGTATTACCATACCAATAATCACAATAATCACTCCACAGTTACATGCACCAATAAAACAGGAGGATGCTCTATTGGTGCTGAGGAGCTGCTCCAAATGCCCAAGCTCTCCTTGTAGTTCTTCAACAGATGGGCAAAGTCTGTATTGCCTGCCTGATTACGCAGCTCCCCATTGCCAAGTATAGCTTACTGCCCTTTTTACTTTCCATCCTTTTCGTGGCCTAGGCTGCCCTAGAGTCCCACTAAAAGTGGCTCAGATCAGTCACTCGCAATCATTTTTGAAAGTTGGAAGCACCCCTTTTCTTCTCTGCTGCTTCTTCCTCCTAGCAGCAGCCAATTTCATAGTGATAGGTAAAAGGTAGTGCACGTAATTATTGGGGCTGTTCATTTTTCATGATTCTGTGCATGCAAGCATCTTTGCAGAGTTGGAATCTGAGACATTCTGTGGATTTTTGAGGACATCTGGTTTTTAAACCACTTCCTAAGCCTTAATGGTTATCAAGGAAAATATTTGGGCAGTGGCTGGCATGCAAAGCGAGGATGCCCCAGGGCAGCAAGAGAGCAGCATAACAGACCTTCCCAACTATTGCACTGGTGCAGTGTGGAATGGCAATTTTTGTCACCCTCCCCTTCCCAAGGAAGCCCTCTGTACCATCCGAAAGTATGTCCCTGAGGGTTGTTGAGTTAAAAATGGTTGCTACCCCACGGCACCAGTGCAGTTAGTTGGGAGGTTCTGTTAGGCTGCTGCTCTCTCGCTGCACCAGTTCATCCTTACCCAGTCAGTGTCAGCAAAGAGCTCCAGGGGTTTCAAACCAGTGTTTCTCTGCCCTGAAATAACTGGCCGACCACCATCTAGTCTCCACGCATGTTTCCCTTAAACTGCCCCTTACTTAAACATACCTCTCAGCCTGCACACTGTCATCAGGCCAGGATTTCTATATTTTACAAACATATACATTATTTGGTTCAGAATAAGGGCCAAACTAGACAAGACCATGGAGATGTATAGATAGCTCTCCAACCTCCATGGGAGGGATGGGGCAGTCTCGATCAGGACAGTGGGGAGCATGGGTTTTAAAACCCTTTCCTCCATGTCACTGTGATTTTCCTGATGAAAATCCCACCCCAAACAGCTATTCTCATAGTTAGGGGGAAGGTACACATATACATGCATGAATAATTTTAATCGAGAAAATGGCATTATGGGTGACTTAAACCCCTCCCCCAGCACCACAGTCCCAGTTCAGATTGGGCCCTGTGGCTGCTGTTTGTAGACAGTGGCTTACATACAGTGCTGCGCCCCACTGATCCAAGAACAGGGCATGTACACTCGTTCCATGCCTCTCCAAACCGCATTCGCACTGCTATCAAGCACACAGAAGCTCCGTCACTACTAATGGTTGCATCATTGCTGTAGTGATGAGCCTCCATTATTCCCAATAGTAGGCTTGCTGCTTCAGTGGTGACACAATTGTTAGTAGTGACGGAAGCTCTGTGAGTTTGTTAGCAGTGTGGATGTGGTTTGGAGAGGCATAAAATGAGTGTGCTCTTGGATCAGTGGGAAGCTGCACTGTGTGCAAGCCATTGAAAACTGGAATCCTATTCAGGCATCTCCACACCTCATCCAGCTTAGCTCTTTGTTATGCATTTTCGTTCCAAAGAAGTGAATTTGCACGTATATTGTTGACATGCAGAATTTATGTTTTTTTAGCATAAGTTTGGTTTTCTTTGGCCCAGAATTTGGATTCTTTGTATAATCTTACTCATCATTAACTGCCAGAGTATTCAGCCCTCTGCACTATGGCAGAGTACTTGTAAAATACTGCTTCATGAAGGGTGAGGGGAATGAGATTTGGAATTTTTCTGACTTCAGTAAAAATAAACCCACCAGGGTTCACCATTTTAAAATAAAAAGGCTGTAATGCTTAAAATCTGTTTCTGTCTCTGGAACATCTGGCATCCGTCATCACCGCCCTGTGCCTTCCACTGTCATATTTTATCCCTGCCTGTTAGGGATTCCATAGCACTGATGATTTAAATCATAGCTGCATCCTGGTCAGGGAAGATGAATCATTATTATGGGCTGCGATTGAAATGAGTCAAAAGCAAAAGAAATGCATGGGAGCTTGCTCCCCCTCCACCGTCCTCTATAAATGTTTCCTTATTAGACAGTGTGACATCTTTGGCTTGTTGGGAGTCCGAATAGCAGACATTCCTATTTGCTCTGCTTACAAAACCAGAAGATGGAAGACACACACTTTGGACTTCCTCCAATGTCCATTCAATTAAATGAAATTTCTCTCAGTGACTTCAGTGGGGGGTTGTGTTCAGGCCCTTGGTGAATTATTAGACAGTGGGAATGGGAGTATCGTTTCCAGTTGGATTTCCTGGCCAGTGCCTTTGATCGCTTTTAAATGGGGAAAAAAAACTTACCTTGTACAGTAGCAGAGATTGGCCATAAAAAATCATATTGGAATGATTCCCCATATCATGTGGGAAAATAGTGTGTGCTGATTTTAGCAAAAGGCAGAGTAAAAGAAAAAAGAAAAAACCTAGGCATTCTCACCTATTGAAAAGGCTGTTGGTTATTTCATTAGAGACAGTAACACCTGTCTGTCCAAAGTAGTTGTTCCTGTTCTATGAGTTCTGTGAGGGAGCCCAGCACGGTTTTGCACACACATGTGAACTGCCAGGATCAGGCCGATCCTGGGAGCACCATGGTGGCAAACCCGTCTACGGAGCCACCCTTTAAATTTTTATTTATTTTATTTATTTTCCACAAACTTTCGTCTCTGGGTGGTTAACGATAGCATAAAACCAGTTAAAAACATATACAAAAAACTTAAAAACAATTTAAAAATTTAAAAATAAACCAGAGATTAAAACCCCAAAATTTTAGGAAGCTGAGAAAGCTTGGGGGAAAAGATGAGTTTTAAGGTGTTTTTTTGAAAATTGCCAGAGATGGGGAGGATCATATCTCAGCAGGGAGCGCATTCCACAATCTCGGGGCAGCAACCAAGAAGGCCCGTCCGAGAAGGCCCTGTAAAAAGTAATCACAGGACTAGGCAGTATCTTCACTCCTGGTGGCAAGGGAGCAGGCAGCATCTTCCAAGGTGTGCATTTTAAAATGACTTTACCCCCTCTTTAATTACCCTGAAGCCCTGGGAATGGTGCTCCTAGGAGTTGTAGTTTTTTCTGAGCCCATGGCCATTAATATAGCCTAAAAAATAAAAATAAAAAGCACTTCAGTTGCCAGGAGAGCTTATGCTATTCTCAAGACTTCAGGGAAATTAAAGGAGGGGGAGTCATGTTAACATTCTCACTGCAGAAGTCCCCCTGTAGCTTCACTAGGGAGTGAATATACAGGAAAGCAACCTCTCTCTTGCCTCCTTCCCAGTCCCCTGAATATGTTTAGGGTTGAGGATGGAAGTGACCGAATGGTTTAGTCTGATTTGCTTCACTTTAGCCCCAACAGGCAAAGCCAAATAGGCCCCCAAAGCTTCACACAGCCCTACTAAATATATTTCTTGTTATGCAAACACCTCAATGCGCCTTGATCCATCTTGCTTTCTGCGAACTGCATGCTCTAATCTGGATAGTATGCACTAATTTGATAGGGATGTTCTTGTAAGGAAGCCCCTTAGGTCTAGGTTGGACTAGATTAGGTTCCACCCAGGCTGTAGTTAGAACATAAGAACAGCCCTGCTGGATCAGGCCCAAGGCCCATCTAGTCCAGCATCAGGTTTCGCACAGTTGCCCACCAGATGCCACTGGAAGCCACAGGCAGGAGTTGAGGGCATGCCCTCTCTCCTGCCATTACTCCCCTGCAACTGGTACTCAGAGGCATCCTGCCTTTGAGGCTGGAGGTGGCCCACAGCCCTCCGACTGGTAGCCATTGATAGACCTCTCCTCCATGAAGTCATCCAAACTCCTTTTAAAGCCATCCAGGCTGTTGGCTGTCTCTCTCCTGTGGCAGAGAGTTCCACAAGTGGATCACGCATTGTGTGAAAAAGTACTTCCGTTTGTTGGTCCTAGACCTCCTGGCAATCAATTTCATGGAGTGACCCCTGGTTCTAGTGTTGTGTGAGAGGAAAAAGAATTCCTCTCTATCCACTTTTTCCACACCATGCATGATTTTATAGACCTCTATCCTGTCTCCCCGCAGTCGTCTTTTTTTCTAAACTAAAAAGTCCCAGGTGTTGTAGCCTTGCCTCATAAGGAAGGTGCTCTAGGCCCCTGATCATCTTGGTTGCCCTCTTCTGTACCTTTTCCAGTTCAACAATGTCCTTTTTAAGATGTGGTGACCAGAATTGTACACAGTACTCCAAGTGTGGTCACACCATAGTTTTGTATAAGGGCATTAAAATATTAGCAGTTTTATTTTCAATCCCCTTCCTAATGATCCCTAGCATGGAATTGGCCTTTTTCACAGCTGCCACACATTGAGTCGACACTTTCAACGAGCTGTCCACCATACCCCCAAGATCCCTCTCCTGGTCCGTCACCGACAGCTCAGATCCCATCAGTGTATACTTGAAGTGGGGGTTTTTCGTCCCAATGTGCATCACTTTACACTTGCCAACATTGAACCGCATTTGCCACTTTGTTGCCCACTCCCCCAGTCTGGAGATATCCTTTGGGAGCTCTGCAATTGTACCTTGGCCTTCTTTGAGAAGTATAAGTTATCTGAGCAGTGCTTGTTGCTATGAGCCTTCTTGACTCACTTTTTAAGGTACATGGTAGAATAAAAGGCCAGTTGATCCCTCAAGCCAGAGAAGCTTTAAGAGGGTGGTGGATCATTTGAATTCTGATGATTTATTCTGACATTTCAGTTTGTTTGCTAGAAAGTAATATCACCAAACATGACTGAAATGGAAAATATGCTTTCTGATTAGGGGAATGTGATCCTGATTTATCACAAGAGACTCTTATAAGAAAAAGAAGGCAAATAATGACAGTGGCTGATATTCTGCACAGTGGCCACCCACTCATGATGAGCCACTCACCAGGACATGGGCATTTCTGCGATGGCAGGAGGGGGTTCCATGCATCCTAAGCACTTGTCAATTGTTAGTTGTCTTGTCTTAGATGTACCTTAGGCCTCAGCATGCCAAATAATTATTTTGTGATGTGTAGGATATTGATATGCTTTTCCTCTTCCTTACAGGAAATTTTATTATATCACTCTTCTGAGAGATCCTGTATCCCGTTACCTCAGTGAATGGAGGCATGTCCAACGAGGAGCTACCTGGAAAACCTCCTTGCACATGTGTGACGGCCGGACGCCAACCCCTGAAGAGCTGCCATCGTGCTATGAGGGCACAGACTGGTCAGGCTGTACCCTTCAGGAGTTCATGGATTGCCCATATAACTTAGCCAACAACCGCCAGGTGAGGATGCTGGCTGACTTGAGCTTGGTGGGCTGCTATAACATGTCCTTCATACCGGAAAACAAGCGAGCACAGATATTGCTGGAGAGCGCCAAGAAGAATCTTAGAGACATGGCCTTTTTTGGCTTGACAGAGTTCCAGAGGAAAACACAGTACTTGTTTGAGAGAACTTTCAATCTGAAATTCATCAGGCCGTTCATGCAGTACAACAGCACAAGGGCAGGTGGAGTGGAGGTGGACAACAACACCATCCGGAGGATTGAAGAACTTAATGACTTGGACATGCAGCTCTACGACTATGCAAAGGACCTCTTCCAACAACGATACCAGTACAAGCGGCAGCTGGAGAGGATGGAGCAGAGGATAAAAAATCGGGAAGAGAGGCTTCTTCACCGGTCTAATGAGGCACTTCCCAAGGAAGAGACCGAAGAGCAAGGACGCTTGCCTACTGAGGACTACATGAGCCATATTATAGAGAAGTGGTAGAGAATTTTATACTGAAAACAGAATATTAGGGTTTCCATAATAAAAGAACATGGAATTAAAAAAAACTCTTATTTAAAAACAGTCTGTAAAACAGAAGGTAGAATGCTTGTTTAAACAAAGGGTCTTTTTACTGTTTCTTATAAGACCAATGGGGTTCTTAATAAAATAAAATAAAATAAAAAAATTAAGAATCAATATACTAGAAGGCTCAGAGTTTAAAATGCACAAGTCTAGGTCCCCCAGCTCTGAGGCCAAATACAGTGTGATGTTTTGTATCCTCCTAAATGCAAATCAAAAGGCCATGGATAGTAGCTATGTAACCTCTCTTCTCCCTCAGCAACGGCCACTTGATCCTCAAAGGTTATCAATGTTTTTCCCTTGCTCATGTGAGCTTTTCAATTGTGCAAGTCACAATAGTGGCAGTGAATCTGCCAAACCATGGCTTCAGCTCCGATACAGTTGCTTGTCTTCAAATGGAACCTGCGGTCAAAAAGAACAGATCATCAAAACAAGCAAAGCAAAAAAGGAAACGAAAAGGCAGAGAATGAAAAACACGCAAGCAAATAGCTTACAATCTGGACCACATATCAAGCACAGAGGTTTGGATACATTGCACTGGTGTCTTGCATGCTTGTACTCACAGTCAACACTCACTCACATGCCATTAGCAAAACAATTGGTGAATAGTGCACAAATATCCTCAGCCTTAGGCAGGTGTCTGAAAGCAAATTAATTCCCTTATAAAATCCAACATGGGTGTTCTTGTGCCATATTCACATGGAAGTCCTTTTCTAGAGGTAGATTGGGTGTGCACCAATCCCCACATTTAAATGGAGATTGTCCACTCAGGCTATGATGTTCCATACAAATACCCTTTGGTTCCAGGGAGGGCATTTACTTAATGAGGCACAAATGTTAAAACATTCAAAATGCTCATTGTTTGACAATATATGTTTTGTCCTCAATGTTGACTACAACACAGTAAAAGTCAGATGCACTTATTTATGTTACTTTATTTTATATAAGTCTCATATAGGGCTTGACCTAAGCATCCAACTCAGTGCTTCAGTTCCATTGATTGGAATGGGATTTAGACGCAGCTAACCTTCGCTGGATTGCACCCACTAGCTATGAGCTTGACAACTGCTGCTTTCTTTAACTTAAGAGGCAACATTGCATTGCCCTGGTTTACTTGATGGGTAAAGTCTGTCTTGCCTTTTTATTTGGAGCCAAGTCAAAGCATTTGGAAGACTAGAAATCTTGACTCATTCTCAGCTTCAGGTTCAGATTTTAACAGCCTTTGATGTCTGCCATACTCCTTGCTTGAATATCATACAGCTTTTGTTTGCAGACCATCCAATGACAAGTTGCTCTCCAAAGCATGTGCTTTCTTTCTTGCTTTCTTTTCTTTACATTTCTTTACACTTTTATATTTCTGTGGGTTGGTCCAAAAGAGAGAAACAAAACAAAAGCCTTCTTTGCTTAATTATTACCTACCCCTAGGATGTGAATTGGCTAGGTTGTAGGCAAAGTCCAGATAAGCTGGCAGCCAGCTTGATTTTCAAGCTCACTGCATATCCTACCAAAAATTGAAAGCGCGGAGGTTGATACCACTTGTTCCAGCACAGTGAAGCTTCCCGTGGTTTGTAACAGAAATCTCCATCCCTAGCCTTTGCACACTGTTGCCGGGACTTTGGAATTAAAAATGTGATGTTTCTTTTCTCACATATATATGGAAGGAGGTAGCAGTGTCGCTTGTGCAGCAGCCTGCCTGATTTCCTCATGCATGGCTTGCCATTTCTAGGTGTTCTACTCCACCAGTCAGTCCGTGAAAATGACATTGAATTGCATGAAAAAGAAACTTCAGAAGAGGCAGCCTCACATAGACTGATTGAAAGCCCTTCCCATTTCTTTCATGCTCATCTGATCATGCCAAATACCCAAGTTCCTTGGACTACCCAAGCATGGAAAGTTACCCAGGTCTTTAAGTACTTGACCAGATCCAAGTGCTGATGCCGTCCCATGTCAGTACTTCTTCCATGAAGACCTTCCTGTTCTCTGAGTGTGCACAGCTGGTCATAAATTTGCTCTTGAGGTTGAGGCAAGGAAAACTCTCATCCTAACATAATTGTTTTGGCATTATTTGGGGTTGGGGGAGCACTGCATGTTAAAAATGCTAGATTTTGCAATTTGCTAATTCCCCAAACACCTGTATATTTCTGTAACAACAACAACAGGTTTTTTAAATGCTATTTAACATTCTCTTTACCCACAAAACATATGTGAAATACAGTATAAGGAGCAGCTGTTCTTTATGCAGACCATGTCACTTTACCCAAAGGCTTTCCTCTGTGCATTCATAGTTACGGATCTATAATATAAAAATGGTTGCAGCAACTAATCCATATTCATAGTCTGAAGACTACTAGAGAGCCTGCTGTGTTATACTTTGAACAATTGGTACCAGGTTCTAAGGGCTAAAATCTGCTTCCATGTATTGAGCTGTGTGGTCACAGATAAAAGCTAGATTTTTATTCTTCATGTCCAAATTTAATTCCCACAATAACTTGAATAAACCTTAATGGGTCTGCCTATAAAAACCTCAGATCTCTGAGAACATCAATGATAGGCGCTCTCTAATATTTTCCTTGTGTAATATTGTTATAACAATAAGCTAAAGAAATAAAACTACTGAATATGGTTATCAGCTTCACTTACATCTGCAAAAGGAAGGTGAGTGGGTGTGTGATCTTTTGTGCTCAGAACACTATCCTTGTAGCTGCAGGGGAAAGCGTGTCATTTTCAGGTCCCAACACTGGCAAATATTCTGCTTCCTGCATTTTCTTATGTTCAGATCAAAAACATTAATCTGGAACTGACACAATGAGATTGCAAAATTCTCTGAAACGCCAACACCTAGATTGTACGAAACAATTGCAGTATACAGCTAAAAGGCAGAGGATCTATGATTAAGTGTAGGAAACAAAATCAACAGGCACCAGACCTCACCTAAATTAATCAAAGCACTGAGAAAAAACAGTGTGGCAGAGTCTTTTCTCTGACACCATGTTTCCTTCCTTTAGTGGCTTTTTAGGAGAACATTTTAACATAGTGACTGACATACTGCACAATGCTATGCATTATCATTATTATTATTTTTATTTATCACATTTATATACCGCCCCATATAAAATATCTTGGCAGTTTACAAATTATTAAAACACAAAACCCTAAATCATATAAACAATTTAAAATAACCATCAATAAAACTTTAAACCATTATAAACGAAAAACCATGCATGCGGTGGGACTTAACATTGGTGCTGTTGTGCAAGTGCAACTATGCATATCTTGCATATCTGCGTAAATATTATGTTTCCACCATGTGCATAATGTTGTGCATTATGTCAGCCAGTGTGAATATACAGTAGTTTATTATGATGCTTAAGGACTGCTGCTTGGTGTGGTACCAGCTGTTTCGCGATCAGATATAATACCGCAGCAAAACTAAAAGATATGCATGATTTTCAGTTTTATATACAAGAACTGCTTAAACTGCAGTGGGCAGATGATGTGCCACCCTTTCATCTTCCATGTCATTTGCAGAATTTCCCTTATGTTGACAGTCTGTGATTATGGTGCTGGAGGGGTCTTTGAAATGTCTATTGCAGCTCTTAAATTCCACTTGCTTGCTCAGCCATGCAAGTGACTGCAGTAGGAACTTAAACTTCCGGCTGTACACACAGCTCTCCCCCAGCACTCATCGTTTTCTAGGCTTCTTTAGGCAAAGGGGGATTTTGTACTGCCAGCCAGCCACCAGGTCACACTGAAGGCAGTTGAGAAATTGCTTTGCACGGAAGCCTTCTGTAGCTAGGGCTTACTGAGGTCAATGAAGTGGCTTGGAGGAAATGAAGGAGGAGATAGATCAGATCCCAGCTAGCAACACATTTTTCATATAACAGAGTATCAGATGTGTTGTCAGTCTGCCATGGTTGCAGAACTGTTCCAGAAAGCCTATAATTAGTCATGCTTTAGGGGAGTAGCAATGCTGCTTGAGGTTGAGGGCAGCTTTCTCCAGCAATGGTGGTGCTACACGGGTAAGGCAAGTGCAGGGGGGGAGGGATTCTCGCAACCAAAATACTAACTAGCACGAAGGGTTTGTGCTCCCATTGCTGTCCTTGCGCTACAGTTGACATGATACTTGCACTGGTTCTTATAGGAGGTTAGCCGCCAACGATTAGCCATACTAGCTTAAACAAAACCTTCGGGTTCAAAGGCAGTGGCTGGCATACTGTGCAGCATTTCACACACGTTTTAACTCTGCATGTACACCATTCCACAAATGCAGGGAACTGTGCAAATGAAGTTGCACAGTGGTAGGCCTTTATTTAATATGGCCTACCATCACACAGTTGTGTTGGTGCAATTCCTGGCATTTGCACAACTGTATACAATTGCATTAAAATGTGTGCAGAATGCTGTGCACTATGTCAGCCTGTATTCTTCTGAATGCTGGTTGCTGGAGGACAGACAGTGAGAGCGGACTGTTACCTTCAGGCTCTGCTGGTAGGCATCCTGAAGTCATCTGTCCATTTACTGTTGGAAACAGAATGCTAGACTAGATGGATCTTTGGTTTGACACAGCAAGGTTCTTCCATTTTCTTCTTACCCTGCTGACTGAAGTGCAGCTAGCATGGAGATTGGCACAGCCCTTGTGAGGGCTGTGCAGAGCAATCAGATGGAAACAGCAGCAAAATTACAACCTAGATGTGCTCTACCAATGAGGTCTCGGTTCAAAGAACACGGGCTTCATGCCTTCTTTCAGAATGTCTTTCACCAGATATGTTTAAAAATTCAGTCGTGTGTGGACAGAGAAGTCTGATCCCATATCAAGCTTACTTTGGCTATACAGAGGATGCAAGGTCTGAAGCCATGGAGAATCGCATACCTTGATTTCCATCCTCTTTGAAAGAGTACCTTAAAGCGTAGAGGATGTACTGGCTTTAAAATTATGCACATCTATATAGGTAGGCATATCTATCAAGGTAGGGAGGTAGGTAGATTAGATAGATAGATAGATAGATAGATAGATAGATAGATAGATAGATAGATAGATTTGTGTGACCAAGGAACTGAACAGGACAGAGCAGATGGAGGGGCTTAGCGATGCAGACAGGGAGATGGTCTGATTCTCCAGATGGTTCCTCTTCCATGACAGTGGCTTGGACAGAGGGCTTTGAAGCTTTCGGTTCCAGCCACTGCATCTGTCACTGAGCCAACTGGCCCTTTCTCGCTCCACCTTTCCTCAGGTCAGTTCACCTCCATAACAAGCAAAGCTTGTTGAAGGGAACTCATGCAACTTTAGATCACCATGCAGTTTAAAAGAAGGATGACTTTTGCTCCTTCCTTGCACCAAAAGGGAGTACCAGCACCAGAGCACAAGCAGACTCGTGGCAATTCCAGCCAACTGCTAATAGCAGAACATGGGGAAGAAAGACCAGTGCCACAGCAGGATCCTTTGCAGCCCCAGCTAGGCAGGGCACCTCCTTCATTCTCCCAGCATTCCTGCCCACACACTCCTGCTCTGGGCTAAGGAAGACAGTTTGCCCCACAAAATCTTTCCCACAAAATCTTTCAGCAAGCTCTTGGTCTGCCTCCTGGGGTGGAGGGAGCGGGTTAGGCCACACAGATACACACCCATGGACTGTTTGTTCCCACCTTGTCTATCTTGGTAGACATAGGCCTAGTCATGTAACAAGGTATTAAGGCTGTCTTGAAACTGCTTACAATGACTCCTCTTGGACCCAAGGTTGAGTATGTATTCCAGGATTAGAGCTTTGCCACAAAATTTAATGGCTGTGTAGAAGACTTACTAATTCAGATTCTCAGTCACCAGTCAAGCCAATGTTATCTTCAGTATCCAGTAATTACTGGAAAAGATGTTGTGCCCTTTAGCTTTTGTTCAGTAGGCCAGACCAGAGCAAGTGAAATGCTGAGGCGCTATATTGCCACCACATTGCGGGGCAACTTCTTTGGCCTATATATTTTCTCTCTGCTTAGAGTCAGACACATTTTCACCATGTAGTTCTTAATGCAAGTTTGGTTGCATAGAGCTTTTTGCAATGTTGTTTGGCTGACACAGCCGTAGGCTAGCCTGCCCAATTGCAGCACAGGCAAAGGACAGCAAAACATCCACAATGGCACATAAGCTTCACTTGGCAGGAACTTTTCTCTAGGCAATTTGACATATATGTTCATGTAGTGTTTACACTGATTATCCCTGGAGATATCACAAACAAGGATGTTAAGGATTCCTCCTTAGGAATCAGGTGACTTGCCACCCCTGATTCCCGCGATGCAACTCCTCACAGATTTTCTCCAGCACACACAATCTCTTGTCTGCTTGAATGACATACTTGCACATCTGCAGTGTCAACATATGATTGCCTCATGTCACATTATGCCTATGGGAAGTTCTCTGTAGTGCTAAATCATCAAATAGGAAGTGGTTAATGTTCCAAGGCAGATCCACCGTAACTATAATGAGGAAGTCAGTCTTTTTACATGTATTAAATGGTCCATGGTTTCAGGACAGTTCTGATCAGGCTTTGATACATCAGCTTGAGAGGTTAGTGGTTCTGTAATGCCGTAAAATCCATTTGAGCCATGTAACCACCCATAGTTATCTGAAAGGAAACGAAAGAGATGGCAGCACTATAGAAATCTTCATACAGCACGTTCCTTCCACTATTTTCTTCCCACCCACCACCCACCCCCAGATATGCTTCCAATTGCAGCTCTGCTCAGTTATCCATCCTTTCCTTTCATTTTGAATGACAGATTATCACATTCCATTTGCAGGAACAAATACAAGGGTCTTTGTGGTAAAGTCCAAGGCAGGCCCTTAGAGCACAGAGCAATCAAAATTACTGGGTCTTGACAGCATGCAGTCATGGCCAGAGTCACCTAGGCTATGTGAGGAGGGCTGGTTATTATACACAGGTAATGGGCTATTACCATTTCTCTTGACCCTCTTTTGATATTTTGGTTATCAGTAAAAGTTGAAAGGCATTGTATGCAAATGAGCTTCCAGTTCCAGCCACCCTCATCTTGCTCTGCAGTTCCTACATTTCCCTCCCTTTTTCTCAGGTGTCCCTTCTATATGCTGAACTTGAGAGCTGAGCTATGAAAAATAATTATGTTGAAATTATTTTCAGAGGATGATTTGTTTTGTACATATTGGAATATGTTTTTAACTTATTTTTATTGCCTCTTTTGAACTGATTTTAAAGTGCTTTTTAAAACACATGCACTGTGACGTTCCTATAGATGTCAATCACCAGACATGTTCACAAGCCTCCAGGGTTTCTGACCAGGAGTCTTGGAATCCTGAGAAACCATGTTACTTTTGCTTGCTTTGCTCATGTACCTCTTGCTTTTCCACATCTGTGCGAGAAGTATCAGGAAATCCATGGACAATTCCTACATGGGAGCAAGTTCCCTCTTCCTTTCCTTGAGTGATCTGCCAAGGAACCAAGTTCTACTTTCTATCTCTCTAAAAAAAGGCCCCCACTCCCTGGTTTTTCTCCCACAAGATCAAACAGGCTCTTCTTACTGTCAACAGCTGAAAGTATCCCAACAGTTGTTTTCCAGTGGACTGACTCTGTAAGGTCTGCATGTTTGCTGCAGGAACTAAAAGCAATGTTTAAGTTGAACCAAGTAACATTTAAAGCTTTACATATTTATTTATAGCTTCTTCTTTTTCAAGTGTTAATGACAAGGAAGCTTGTTTCCTTTTATTTTCCTCAACAACTACTATGAAAAATGGATAACGCAAAGTAAAGGAACAGTCATCTAATTGTTTTGTCTAGATCAAGACTGAATGTTAGTCAATTTAATAAACCCTAAAAACAGTCTGTAGTCTGCATGGTATCTTTGCTCTGGCTTCTTCAGGCTGTGTTCTTCCATGATTTGGCTTGTTTAAAAGTATGACAAATGACTGTATTACTGGTGGTTAATGTTGCCCAGGATAGGTTGGAGGTAGAACAGAAGAGTGCTACTTTAAAAGTGGGTTTCCCAAACTTGGGTCCCAGATGTAGGACTACAACTCCCATCATCCCCAGTCATTGCAACATCATTTGGGGACCGAGGTCAAGAACCCCTGCTCTAAAATGTTGGGAATGCAAAATCTTACTAAGTTGAAAAAAAAATAGTGTTAGGCAGGATCCTTTGCATCTTAAAAAGCTAACTTGTAGTAATTGGACTTATCAGCCTTCTAGCTTCACCATCAAATGCAGTAATGATTTGCTATATACATTTTTTTAAAAATGGCCTCTTATGAGTACTTTGGAAAGGCTGGCAGGCCACCCTATATGAAGGGATGCTTCAGATACCAGCTGCAGCAGAATTATGTAAAGCAACATGTCTACACTACATACACACCTGTCTTTTAAAAAAAGAGTGTCCCACTAAGGCGATATGCATCGTGGGCAAACTGGCATGGCAGAAGCAAGGAATAAAGCACTGTCCCTGCTGCTTCAGCTGACAAGGTTTAGGAATACCTGTGGAATCAGAGGTTCCTATCTGTTCCTCTAGAATGCAAAGCCTCATTAGTGTGAAAGCACCATCTGGCTTCTGCTAATGGCTAGCAACAGCTCCTTGCACAGGAACAATGGTAAATTAATGGCTGCTGCATGGTACCTGCAGGGAGAAGGGCGCCAGCTTGCTGCCTCATTAAAAGCTCCTGGCTGGGACTAAGTTTGTGCCTCTGGGAAAAGGAAGAGAAATATTACATGCTCTGTGGAGCCTAGCCCACATTTCCATGCACTGTAGATGCTGCTGCACCTCTAGTCTGACATGTGTACCTGTGGAGCAGGTAGGCTTTCCAATAACAATGTGGGGAGGAAAAAAATTTTTTTTAAATGCTGGGAGATCAAAGCACTGGGCTTGCGTGAGTAAAAAAAATCATCCGCATAGAAGATACTAAGGCTGTGTATTGGATCAGAACAATAATTTCTTCCAATGCAATGCAAGCTATATCGGCACATTTTTCTTCAGAAACTATTCTGATGGGGAAATGTCCCCAATATTGACAATAGATTTGATGCAATGCCATTGCCACAACATATCAGCATTGCATCAAACCTATTAGAGATTTGTGGGGAGAGGGGCTTACCTTTAAAGAGGATCCAGCGTTCCACAAAGAAAGCAACTGCTCAGAAGTAAGGATGTGCAAAAAATTCAAATTGATTCCAATTTAAATCAAATTCAAATTGATTCAACTAAAAACTGCTTGCACAGAAAGGGATTCATTCAAATTGATTTGAATTTGCCTGAACTCAAAATCAAATTTGCTTGTATTCAATGTGAATTCAATTCACAGTCACCCGTATTCAAATTGATTTTAACAAATCCCATTCTGTGCAAGCAGTTTTGAGTCGAATCGATTAAGTCAGAAATATGTGCACATCCCTACTCAGAAGGCTGCCACCATGGCAGCAAATCAAATTGCCACCTTTCCATTCACACTACTGCCCTAGGTACACCAAGGCAGAGAGCAACATCATTACATTATGTCCTTTTCCTGGTGCATTACTGGGGGCAGGGGGGAGGATGGCTGCATCCTTTAGATTCAGAGTGTGGCCATTTTCCTCCCAGTTATGCACCAGGAAAAGGATGCAATGCATGTATGTTGTTTCCTGTCCTGGTGCACCCTAGGGCAGCAGAGTGAAAGGAAACGCGATTATTTGAATTGCTATTGCTGTCCTCTGAGCAGCCGTTTCTTCGTGGAATGCCAGTTCTTCTTTAAAGATAAGCCCCTCAACCCCAGTCTGATGCATCAAGAAGATACTGATGCAAAGTGGAGTGCAATGATCAAATACACAATTTGATTGTTACTGGCATTGGGTCAATACTGATCCTGATCTTGATCCCAATAATCCTGATCTTGATCCCAATAATGTGCACAGTGCACAGCCCTAGAAGATACCATAACAGCAGGTGCAGGAGTAAAATATGGTATATGTGAGCACAGCCTGTGGCCTAAATGTAGACAAAGCAAGCCATGCCCCTGTGCTATTGAAATTGATGAGTATGTAAGCTAATTGTTGTGACTAACTCAGTTGCCATTGATTTCAATAGGACTTATTCATGACTTATTCATAGGCCCCCTGGAGTAGGCCTATGTTTCTATAGAAGAGTGTTAGGCCTTAAAACACCCACAAATATTATAACATATTTGTGTGTATAATTGTGTGGTGTGGCTACAACCATGCACCTTGATCACAGGCACATGTGAGAGGCCTATCTGCAAATAGCAGCACAATTATTTGTGGGGTGTTGCCAGACACTTCAACACAGCACAACACAGCAATGATGAACACTGGTGCAGACTTTGCACCAATACTTTGGCTCATGTCACAGCACTTCCTTCCTTCTTTGGATCATGCCACTGGACCCTATCAGAGAAGCATTGCACATCAACCAACCAAGAAAGACCATGAGGTATCATGTGATGCATTGTTCCACACTGAAAACAATAATACAAAGTATAGAGAAGGCAGCAAAGCATACCAAAATAAAATCCCTGGCTTGGATTTAGATTCATCATAATACTGAACACAGGTTCAACTGAATGCAGACCTACCAACTGACCACTTTGGGTGGCATGCTAATGATACTCTCTCCTTATTGCCTTTGAATCACACCCTTCAATTGTATTCACAGTGCTGCCAAGTTGTCATTTATTCACAGAGGTTTTTTAAACAATGAGGTTGCATAGATAAAGACAATAAGCTTTGCAAAGCTGAGGCCCTTATAAGTGCTCAGGCGCTCAGAAAGAGCCTTTCCATGCTAACATCTTGTTCAGAGTTAATGCTCATTTGTTTCCCATTTGTAGCATGTTGTCCACAAGCATTTTGCCTACTTTGTATTTTTGTTTGGGGGGCAAGATCACGTTTTTTAGCAGATTGAAACTGTAACAATTTTTGACAAAGAATAGCACAAATCTTCTCCCTACTCATCCTCAGCCAGTCTTAGTTTACTCATCTTCCAATATTCTACATAATGTTATCTTATTTTAAGGTGGATTTCTTTCATTATTTGAAGGTTCTGCAACAAGGTAGTCAGCAAGCCCAGACAGGATGTCACACTATTGTTACTGAAGCCTCATTTGTGCTAATTTTGCAGAAAGAATGGTTCAGAGGCATTTTGAATTCATGTGCAAAAAGGCCCGAAGAATGGCAAGATACATTTTGCCAATGACCCACTGTAATTCAGTTAATTACCTCTGAGACCTGACTGAATGCATTAATGGAAACACACTGCCTAGTTTTATTTTGTGTGTGGTTGGAGCAGAGGCGGGGAAATCAAGGTTGAAGGAACAGACATCCAACTCTTTTGGAAAAGTTAACAGATACGCACATGTACACCCTGGATGTCATAATGCTGACAAATGATCTGTTTACATCATGCTTTGTCATATTATGGTTTCCAGAATGAGCTCTTGGGATGGAAGAGGATTGCTGCCTTCGGTCAATTGCCTGAGGTCTTCCCACTCCATATATCCAGCACCTCCTCTTAACAGTAAGCAGCTGCTCATTATTTTGCTGCCCCAGGTGACTGTCTGCTCTTCAACTGCGCAAAAGCTGGCCCTGACAGTCCCAGCACCATTTCAGAAAAGGCTATGCTGAGTTGCTGTCAAAACCATATGGTCAGTCTATGTCATCAACACGTCATCTGCATCTAACCTTAGATTTCCTTCTCCATTTCTCTTTCTGCCTGGCTTTGTGTACTTTTACGGTTTTATCTGCCACCACAAAAACACTGCAGCTTGGTTGTGATGTAAGAGAGAGTCACTTAGCCCTGTACAGCTAAGTTCCATGTGTAACAGAGTTCTGCAGACTTGAAATGGCTTAAGAGTCATTTCCTCTTCTAAGAACTGCACTCTGTGAGGAGGCCTATGGATATCTAACAGAAAACTCTTGGTATCCTTTCCAAGTTACCATACCCAGAATTCCTCATTTTTACTTAATTTTAAATCGCCATTCTTCCTCAGAGCAGGATAGCAGCCTGGATCTATTGGGAAGTCACTCTTATTTGGGATGACCAAGACAAGATTGAGGAATTCCTTGCAAGACCAGTAAGTGGGAAACCTAACATGGAAGGGGGGGAAAATCAAATATGAGAGCTGTAAACAACGAGAGAACAATGCAGTAAAGGTAAAGTGTGCCATCAAGTCGGTGTCGACTCCAGGCGACCACAGAGCCCTATGGTTGTCTTTGGTAGAATACAGGAGGGGTTTACCATTGCCATCTCCCGTGCAGTCTGAGATGATGCTTTTCAGCATTTTCCTATATCACTGCTGCCCGATATAGGTGTTTCCCAGACTATGGGAAACATACCAGCAGGGATCTGAACCGGCAATCTCTGGCTTGCTAATCAAGTCATTTCCTCGCTGCGCCATTAGGTGGTACAAGGTAAAATGTGGTACCATGTGTTTATATATTATATAGCGGAGCCTGGCAGCTTAACTAGTTCCTGCAGCATTCAGTGGGACTGCTGCTTGTGAACCAGCCAGCATACTCATCATGCCTCAAGTATTGGATAGAATTCCTAGATTAATGAAGTATTGACTTGGGTGGAAAGCTTTTATTCTCATTTGTTATAAATCTGTTGTAGGCAGCTCACGGCCATTTGAATTCATTTGCTCATGATTGCCGCATGACCCTCTGGGTGGGACATATTCCTGGCAGAGAAAGGGGCTCATGGAGGAAGGGGAAAGAATTAAAATAATTTCCCCATTCCCCTCTGCCCCCACTGGGCTGCAAGCCACACCTCGTGTGCAGCTAGTTGACTGGCTTCTTGAAAGGATGGAGCTCTTGTTCTGCATGTCAGCCGGTGTAAATAGGAGCCCACAGGAGCATCCATTTAATGAGGTGACCAATACCACTAGAGTCAGTCAAGAGCTGGCTCTCTGCTTCAATGCACGTGATAGACCACATACTACGGACCATTCTCTTTTTTTCTGAAGTGACTTGGAAGGTCTGCATCAGTCTTCTAGCCAAGCCTTCTAATGCTCAGTCCTTTTCTTCATCCAAGTTGGTTGGGGAAAGACAGTTGCAAGTAAATAGAGAGAGTAGCCACAATGGGGCCAATAGTGACCTCACTATGTCATCTAGATGGACTGTAAAACGGTTTTGGCACAGCATGAGAGAAGCAGTTGAGTCAACCTCCCAACTGGCTGCTAGCGGGGAAAGCCAAGAATATAGGTGAGTGCTTTCAAAACGTTGAACAAACAGCAGGACTTTCCCTCTCCGCTTTTTTGTGCCGAGCACATTCTTCAGTCTGGCTGTGGTGATGGAAACCAGATGCTTGATTAGCAACAACATGCAATTCACATCAAACAACAGACATACCATTTACACTGTTCTAAATGTTTCCAATTGATATCAGACTCTCATTAAAATATTCCCTACCACACCCTCTTACAGGCCTGATTCAAATACTATTCAAATAATAATTCAAAGGCAAGTTCTTTTTCCTGACGTGCCAGTTTTCTATGAGCAGGGAGGTATTTTGCTACGGATAAATATTTGGTCATGTGTTCTACCTACAGTCTGAAGTGGTACTGCCCAGATATAGGCTGTCTCAACACCTGCTGTTTATGAGAATTCATCCCTAATCATGCCCTAAACTGAACAGCTATTTGCTATAGTTAATGCAGGCTTGATACCTGATACCTCACAAAAATTGTATCCCTTCTGAGCAAAGAGACACCTTTTACAGTGGCAATGCTCTTATATTTAGCAGGTGGAGAGCAACTGGTCCTATCCCTTTAGTGGCTGTTGCTGGTGTCTACTTTATGTTTCATTTTGTATTGTGAGCCCTTTGGGGAAAAGTGACCATCTTATTTATGTATGATTTATTTTGGCTGAAGAATGGTATATAAATATTTGTTGTTGTTGTAGTATATGGAACCCAGTCCCCGACTGTTTTGAAAATATAACCCAAATCAGGAATCCAAACATGGAATGGGGTCTGAAAAACATGTCCCTCATGTCCTCAGAAAGCTCAACTCACATGTTACTTCTTGGGCATATTCATATGTCCATTATGTATTTTTTATTTTAGTGTAAACCACCCTGAGCTACTTTAGGAAGGACGGTATATAAATTAAAATGAATGAATGAATGAATGAATGAATAGATTATGCTATTCACACATGCATACAAAACTGGGCTAAGGGAGCCCAGCCCAGTTTTGCACACGTGTGTGAACCGCCTGGATCGGGCCTGAACCTGGCAGCTCCATGGCGGCAACCCACCTATTTAGCCACCCAGTAAAACAAAGTTAAGGGAGTGAGCGTTCCTTTAACCCCGGCGGTTTTTTTGCTCGTGTGTAAGCAGCAGTGGCTGGCACACTCAGAAAGGGGGATTCCCCATAATGCACTGCACACTCATGCAGTGCATTGTCGGAGCTCGAGGGGGCATGGCGGTGCGTCCCATCCCCCCATGCCTCAGACCTGCTGGGAGAGCCTCTGCTTGTCTAGGCAGGCGATCCTCCCACCCAGGGAAGGAGAGACAATCAACTGCAAGGAAGGTAGGTTTAACCTGCCTTCCCCGTAGCCTGCCCAAGAGCCTTTCTCACTGCTCATGAGAAGAGGCTCAATATATCATTAGTTATTAATGAGCCGTCCACCAAATACGTGGCATTGTTTTCGCAGTCTTATTTGATCCATGGTTGTGCTGAGCAAGTGATGATTGATTCTTGTCAAATAGTTTTATGGACTGACATCTAGTACAGCATAGCATTGGTGATGGCGACCTGCATACCCTATTGAGAACTCATAGTGCAGTGCCGGTGGTGTTGCACTTTTGTGCAAGGACACAAACGAGCATCTGCACTCTGTAAGTGCTAATTTGATTGGAAACACACCACTGACAGTCAAACGAGCATCTGCACTCTGGAAGTGCTAATTTGATTGGAAACACACCACTGACAGTCAAGCAGCAGTACATCCGGAACACAGTCACATTCTAACCAAACTATGCCAGCAAATTTGGAGAACACCACAGTGGCCAACAGATTGGAAGAGATCAGTCTACATACCCATACCAAAGAAAGGAGACTTAACAGATTGCGCAAACCATCACACAATATACTTAATTTCATATGCTAGCAAAATAATGCTCAGGATCATCCAATGCAGATTAGACCCCTACATGGAAAGGGAAATGCTTTGTTCAAGCTGGTTTCAGAAAAGGCCAAAGAACAAGAGACATCATTGCTGATGCACGCTGGATAATTGAGAAAGCCAAATAATACCAAAATGAAGTCAATATGTGCTTTATTGACTACAGAAAAGCCTTCAATTGCGTCGACCTTATTAAGTTGTGGAATGTCCTTAGGAAAACGGGTGCCCCACAACATCTAATTGTTCTCATGAGAAACCTATACACAGGACAGGGAGCCACAGTCCAGTCAGAACATGGTGAAACAAAATGGTTCCAGATCGGCAAAGGAGTAAGACAAGGCTCTGTATACTTTCTCCTTATTTATTCAACTTATATGCTGAACATATACTGAGAGAAGCAGGATTGGAAGATGAGCGTGGTTTTAAAGCTGGAGCTAAAAACATCAATAACTTGTGCTACGCTGATGACACCACTCTAATAGCTGCGAATGCAGATGATCTGCAAACTCTAGTAGTGAAAGTGAAGGAACACAGTGAGAAAATGGGACTATGTCTAAATGTAAAGAAGACTAAACGAATGACAACAGGTACAGCAACCAGCCTCAGAATTGATAATGAAGACATTGAAGTAGTGGATAGCTTCTGCCTTTTAGGATCGACCGTCAACAGTAAAGGAATATGCTGCAATTTACGGCAAATAGCATCCTAAGAGAAAACTGGTATAAAATGTATTTTTGTTGGTATATTACCCCTGTGACCATTAGTAAGATGGACAGTAATTACCCAGGAGATTGCTGGATATGCAAACATCATGAAGGAACATTTTATCACATGTGGTGGACTTGCGGCAAAGCACAACAATTCTGGAAGAAAATTCACTTTAAGATGCAGCAAATTTTAAATATAAATTTCCCTTACCAACCAGAGCTCTTTCTGTTAAATGTGACTAAACCCAGTATACCCACCAAATATACGGAGCTATCTCGATATATGATTACCGCTGCTAGGATGCTTTATGCTGCCAATTGGTGATCACAGATAACCCCAAATCTGGATGAATGGCTATTAAAACTATGGGAATATGCTTCAATGGCTAAGGTTACGGCCTACTTGTGGAATAACTCAGATGAAACATTTGTGTTAACTTGGGAACCTTTTATAAATTTTAATATAGCGCAAGGTCGCGATCCACACAGAAGATTCGGCTATTTTTTTTTAATATTGAGGGTTTGTTTGTGCATTATTCATATTTCTTACTTTTTTGCAATTCTTGTTATGGGGTAATGGCTGACAGAGGGTGGAAATGGAATTGTGGATTGTTATTTGTAATACTCCATACATAATTACTGTAAGTTGGAAGTTCAAGAGATGATAATGTAACCATGTTTCTTTTCTTTTTCTTATTCTCTAAATAATAATAATATTTTTTAAAAAATAAATACGCTGCAGACTCACCCTTGGTAGGGTTGCAATGAAGGCCTTGGAAAGGATATTTAGATGCTGTGATGTGTCTATACCTACAAATATTAGAATAGTTCAGACCATGGTTTTTCCTGTGACACTCTATGGATGCGAAAGCTGGACTTTGAAGAAGCAAGATAGAAAAAGTATTGATACTTTTGAACTTTGGTGCTGGAGAAGACTTTTCAGGATAACTGTCATGTAAAAGAGTTGTCCACGGAATCTAATTGATATTAGTCGGTCACTGACCGCATTGTACCCAAGTACTATCATTTTTATATCCTACCTGACTATGAAAGAAACACCATTCCTTCCTCGTTCCTCGTGAGTAGTAAACGGTATGATTTTCTGACTGAATGTGTCCTATTCCATCCCACATTAATTCACTGATACCCAAGATGCCGATCTGTAGTCAAGTCATTTTATCTTTCACTGTGTTGAGCTTTCCCATATCCATGCTTCTTACATTCCATGTTCCCATTGTAATTCTGTCTTTGCAGCATCGGATTTTCTTTTCCCACAAGGCAACATCAGCCTCCAGACACCCAAAAGGCTTTAATCTAACTGTGTCATAAACACCATTGAGAGATTCTCAGCTCTTCCTCAGTAGCATGTTGAGTGCCATCCTACCAGCTGGGGATGGATAGGGCCAGTTGGTCTCCCCCAACTAAACATAAGAGAATCACCACTTTTAAAAGTGCCTCTTTGCCCAGTTAGCAGGGGAACTGCTATATTTTGTACATATTTTGCTGTGTGTGTGTGTTTATGTAATACACCTGTGAGATTAATAAGTAGCTTTCAAGAAGCATAGAACTGTTTATACTTATTAATAAAAGTATGTGTTCTTTTTTGAGAATATAAATACAAGGAAATGATGAATGTAGGTATTTGGCTTGTTTTGATGTGAAAGTATGGGGATGCTTAATTTTACGTGGTGTAACTATCTACACTTGTGAAGCATTTTTTTCCTTGAGGCAGACTGGAATTTGAAATGCATTGGCAACTAAATACACCTTTTTGTCGAAACAGCTGGGATGATTGCTGATCTTTTCCCTCTCTTTAACGCATCTTCTCCTCACTAGCACAAGCAGCAACACAGGCTTTAGCAAAGTCCTGTGCTTAGTATGCATCTCAGCTACACAGTCTAAGAGATATAGGCAAAGGGTTCCTTAAGCCCCTTCATGATGAGGCTTTTCAGGGTTCTCCTCTCCTGCAACTCAGTCATTAATTCCTGTGCATGAACCAAACCGTAGGCACATGAGAATGTACAGTGGAGGTGTGTGCATAAGGGAGAGCTCTGCCAAGGTCGCTGGTTCTGTTTATGCTGGGGAGCAAACAGTCGACTCCGTGTGTGACAACTTCCTATGTTCCTGTGTTCCTAACCCTCCTTTTTTTTTGCTTTTTAAAATTTTTATTGGTTTTTACAATATCTTAACAATCCCATTACATCTAATTAAGTAAATACAGACTTCCCGCTCATCAATCTGCGCAATTCATTAACTATACAAATCAACTATTGCTATAGTAATTCAAAACATACATCCTACACATTGCAAACTCGATTTTACTCTACCCAACCTGCTATTATTATTATTAAACTTCAAACCCTGCTGAAAGGTCCATATTAGAAAAATAGTTCTTTAAGTATAGTAAGAATGGTTTCCAACATTCTTTAAAAGATTCCAGGTTTTCATCCCTTATCAGTACTGTAAGTTTTGCCATCTCAGCATATTCCAAAATTTTTATCAACCAATCTTCTTTTGAGGGCATTTCATTGTCCTTCCATTTCTGCGCATATACTATTCTGGCCATCGTGGTTGCATACATAAAAAATCTTAAGTTTCTTCTGGAAAACTCTCCTTGCATTATTCCCAGCAGGAAGGATTCTGGCCTCTTAGGAAATGTCATTTTAAAAAATTTCTTCAACTCATTATATATCATATCCCAAAAGGCCTTTGCCTTCCTGCAAGGCCACCACATATGAAAAAAAGTTCCTTCACAATGTCCACATTTCCAACATTTGTTTGGAACATTTTTATACATTAATGCTAATTTTTTGGGTGTCAAGTACCACCTATACATCATCTTATAATAATTTTTTCTAAAGTATAACATGCAGTGAACTTTAAATCCATTTTCCATAATTTTTCCCAAGCTGCCATATCTATATTATGACCCACATCTTGAGCCCACTTTACCATAGTCGTTTTAACCACTTCATCTCTTGTCTCCTCCAAGAGCAACAACTTATACATCTTAGAAACTAATTTTTCATTGTTTTCACACAGCTCCTTCTCAAATCTCGACATTTGATCATCAAAATCCAACTTTAAGATCCTTCTTATAGATTTTATTTAACTGATGGTACTGAAACCAGTTACTAACCAAATTTTGTACTTCGATTAGGTTTTTTAATTTACAGCCCTTTTCTTGGAAACATAACAAATCCCTATAGGTACCCCATACAGATTGCATATTTGTCTCTTTACGTGCTAAAGCTTCAATCGGGGATAACCATAATGGAGTTTTAGATTCCAACCATTTTTTATATTTTACCCACACTCCCATTAGACTCCTTCTTACATAATGATTAAGAAAATCTTTATGCACTTTACTTTTATCGTACCACAGATATGAATGCCATCCAAACCTTCTATCGAATCCTTCCAGACCAAGTATTCTGGGATTTCTTAATGTTATCCATTCTTTTAACCATGTCAAACAAACAGCATCAAAATACAACCTTAAATCAGGCAGGGTAAGACCACCTCTTTCTTTAGCATCTGTTAAATTTTTAAATTTAATTCCTGGTCTTTTCCCTTGCCATGTTCCTAACCCTCCTAACAGACCACTCCACTCCCCCACCATCACATGAAGGCCAAGGGAACAGGGATCAGTTGTTAGCCCTTGGCAGCTGCCCAGTCCCTGGCACTGGCCTTGAGCTGGAACATTGTGCTGCACAATACACACATGGCAATATTGTAAGTCTAAAATATGACTGAGGAACTTGGTTGTTGGTTTTGTAATGGTCTTCTGTGGGTTCCTGCTTGTCATTGTTACGCCCAGAAGAAATGCCTCTAGTTTTGCATAGGATGTTATTCCAAGAGGGTGAGGGAGAGATGGACCCCGGAACCCAGAAGCGATGCAACAATGACAGAGTTAAATGATAACCGTAATATTCAGGCAACTGTAAAAGAGACTGATATGTTTAGCACTGGGTAAATAAAGACAAATAATAATTATGCTATCAAAATAATAGTTCCAGCCACGAAACTAGAAATCCACTAGGGAAACAAAGATTTAGGATAATAATAAAAACTCAACACAAGTCTCATTCCTACCACAGGTATACTTCTCTCTACCTAACTGAAAAAGTGGCCAACCTTTTTTACTTAGGTGGTGCTGGGTGTGGTCAACAGGACAAGGAAGTGCTATGCAGGTCCCAGGTTGCAAGATGGTGATTTTTTCCTAACTCCATGGACTTGTTGTTGGAAATTCTCTGTGGTGAGAGAATTTCTTTCTCATTATAGCAGAGTGCACAGAGGCACAACACAGCGGATTTAGTTAGGCATGCGTGTATGCTGAGAGTAAAGTAACTTGGAGCCAATTCATAGTTTCAAGTCAATATATAAGGCATTTATTAAGGAACTCCATTCTAGATAGGAAAGTGAGGAGTTAGGATCTCTAATCTATCTATCTAGCTGGATGCAGATGGATTCTGCATCTTCGCTGCACACATGGTGCAAGGAGAGAAGCTTGCCATGTTGCAAGGTAGAAGGGCAGGTAGGGAAGAGAGAGGAGGGAAGTTAGTCCCTGAGATTAGCAATCTACATATCAAAGGGATAGTATCAGAGCAGTGGAGAAGGGATGATCAATGTCTTGACCCTCTAGCCCTCTGACTCACTAGTCTGTCCTCCACTGTCTGAGACGGGACAGTGCAAAGTCCTTAACTTCCAACATTTGTTATGGTATTGTATAGATGCTCTGACAGGGCATTCTCTCAGGCTATACTCCTAGGACACATCAGTGGAATGTCTCTCTAGGCCTCTTGGCTAGTCCCTCCTTTGGGAAGTCCCCCAGAGTTCAGGCTTTGGCTGTTGGCCCAAGTCAACGTGTCCTAAACATGCTCAGTAGATAATTTCTCTGCCACTGGAGATGGTTCATCCCACTCTGCACTCGTCTCTCAAGTATAGACTCTTAACATGCTTCCTTTTTCACCTAGTATTCTTCAGCCTGTTTGTCTGTTTCCACTGTTAAATATGTCTTCACTCACCCTTTCGCACACACAGGCATTTCTCATTACAGCTCATGACATCCATATTGCCAAAGCTTGATCAAATAACTGTAATAAACAAGGTACTTTATAAAGTTCAGAAGCACCTCGACTAGCTCCATCACCCTTTATGCACTGCAAAACGCATTGGAAGCAACCATTTTAAAAGTACAAAATCAACTTGAGCAATACAAAGAGCATTTCCAGGTCACTTTGGTTTGGGCCTTCAAGCATTTCTTAGCTCCAGCACAGCCATTTTATATTTAGGCAGCCATTTTAGAGGTGTAAAGGCCTACTTTGCAGAACAACTTTGCATATATGAATATTTTGGTCTATCACAGAAAGTGAGAGCTCTATTAAGAATGTAAGCACTTAGAATTTCCGATGTCAGTAGCATCTATCTGTTGCAGGAGCAGAATTAGAAGCTATCCTGACACATAATCTGCTCTTGAAATGTTTCTTATGACCATTCGGGAATTTAAGTAGGTGTGGGTGGGTCTTTCCAGTCGAGCTTTTGAAAGAACAGTTTATGATGGTACTCTTGCTTTGTATAGGGAATAATAGCACTTTCCCCCCACCCTTGAAAGCCTCTAAAATTGCTCAGACAAAGAGCTAAAACGTGTTTTGCAATCGTTTGTTTTATGTATTAAAGTAGTTATACTCCACCTTTTGATCCCAAAAGGGATCCCCAAGGCGGCTCACAATCAGTCAGTTAAAAGAATTCCATAAACATCCAATAAAATAAAATAAAAGCAAGTCCCCAGAGACTAGTCCCTGCAGAGGGAGTAAGTTTGGGGGACTCCTCCTTCACCTCTGTCCTGGTGATTTCTCTGCACAGGTGCCTGAAAAGCATTAATTTTACCCAACCATGTTACTGCACTAAACCTGTCTGGAGATTTTAGAGGAAAACTCCATTTCCCGATCTTGACAGGTCTGAGTCTGACAAATGTTTCTGTTCTCAGAATGAAGATCAATGTGAAGTTAGCTTCAAGAGAGAAGATTCTTCCATATCAAATTGTATTTACTTCAAAGGAGCTTTCTTAACACTGCTTAAAACTAGTTACATTAGCGCATGCCAAAATGTAAAGATCATTATTAGAGTTATCTGTAGCCTGTTTAAATACCCAATTAATCTATCAAGCTCTCTTTCTCTATAGACTAGAGAAAGTGATAATTTATAAGGGACAATGATTTTATGACACTGATGAGGAAGTCTGAACTCTCAAACTCTATTAGGGTGGATGAATCACAAGGTTTCCTCATGAGTTAATTAGAAAATCATTTTCCTAATATAATGAAGTTGTGTTTGATTCTAAGATTGCTGTGGCTGTCAGATTTATTATATCTCCATATTGCCTAGTGAGCTTCCTGCCCCCACCAAAACGTTTTAATCATACTATGAGGTGAGACTATAAGCCTATAATGCTAACCAGCTTCTGTTGGATTAATACTTTTTCTAGGATTGCTTCTAACTTCAAAAGAAAAACCTTCAAAAAGGTACAATTCTCCTTTTGGGACTTCAATCAGTCCCACATGAGGGATGATTAATAGCCTGACAAAAGACTATTAATTAACATGGCCAGAAGGCATTACAGCCATAATCAACGAAATATTCGAATTATTATAAGCAATACATTCCTTAGATAAATGCAATCTGCTTAGACAGTTCATAAAGTAGCTACTTCCTATACCAACAAGAACATACAATGTCTTGGCAAGATGGGAGTACAGGCAGAAATAATTTGTTCTCTACAATTGTCCAGCTAAAGGAGGGATCCATCTTGCTAAAAGGAGGAACAAAATCTTATCCTAGGATGTTTTGAGCTTACCCAAACTTCAAAAACAGGCCATGGCTAGCTCGTCAGTTCTTTCCTAGGCTGAAGGTAGGCAAGCTCTTAGGGTGTCATTATTATATCTTTAAAAGATAATCTATAAATATCATTATTTAAAGATTTGATCTAGCTAGAAGTCTGAGAGTAATGGCCTTCCCACACAATCGTTTGAGTTATTTGTGTAATAATGAGAGGAGAGCTGGTCTTGTGGTAGCAAGCATGACTTGTCCCCATAGCTAAGCAGGGTCTGCCCTGGTTGCATCTGAATGGGAGACTTGATGTGTGAGCACTGCAAGATTTTCCCCTCAGGGGATGAAGCCGCTCTGGGAAGAGCAGAAGGTTTCAAGTTCCCTCCCTGGCTACTCCAAGATAGGGCGGAGAGAGATTCCTGCCTGCAACCTTGGAGAAGCCACTGCCAGTCTGTGAAGACAATACTGAGCTAGATAGTCTGACTCAGTATATGGCAGTTTCCTATGTTCCTAATGAACTATTCTTGCTCATTTCCTGTGGGGAATCCAGGTGCTTTCTTCTCAGGGAATGTTTCTGTTGAGGGGATGTCCTGTGTTTTCAAAGCCAATCTTTTATATTAGTATAATATTATATTAGTATAATATTACTATGCTTCCAGATATACACCTTGTAGCACCTGGTCTTTGAGTTACAAGCAGAATTGTGCAAAGCAACACAGGCTATTGGAGCACTGTCCACCCTGAAGTGTCTGTGTAACCAATACTGACAGTGCTGCATAACAGGGCAGTTCCATTCAGCTGGAAACGCAGTTGGGCAACATGACGCCCTTGGGAAATAATGGGTGCAACTACATTTAGGCAACTTTCTGACTGAGCACAATTCTGCCTGTTGTGCAACACAGTCGATGGTAGTTGCATTGTGCAGTATATGAGCCATGTGTTTTAATGTGCATTTATAGCACTACGAGGGGCAAGCAGGGCTGACAAGAGGCGAGGGGGAGCCGGTACAAATTACCGGGGCCCGGCAGTCCAGAGGGGGCCCCGGCTGGGCTGTGTGCATAGGCAACAATGACACTCCTTCAGGGACCCTTGCTGAAGGGAAACGCGGAGTGCAGCCTTCCAGGGAGAGGGAGGGAGAAAGAGTGGTAGGGATTGAGGGCTCCTGGATGGGCTTAGGGCTAGAGCAGCTGGTGGCAGTGCAGCTCCTCCCTGAGGGATCCTTCGAAGAAGGGAGAGGAGAGAATCCACCCCCAAACACACACACACACACAGAGCTCGCTGATGAGCCCAACTCGCTCCCCCACCTGCCTGTGCCATAAGGCAAGGCGTGAAGGGGCAGCAGAGCTGCAGAGAAGGTGGGAAGAAGGAGCGGAGGCAGAGAGGGGCACTATCATCATCAGCGTTTATTGTGGTCTATGACCAGCACAAGGGGGGGGGGAATACAATTACAATATAAATATAAATAACAATGAAAAAGATAACAAGTCAACAGTCTAACCCACCAACAAAGAGAGGGGCACTAGGATCTTCACTTTTTGTTCAGCTGTGAAGGTGTGAGAGATAAAGAGTGGTGTGAGTGCATGCATGTGTGAGCAGGCCTCCTGTACACTCCCAGGGAGACACCCAGGACACACAGCCATGCACCCACTCCCCTGCTTACTCGTTACTCCTCCTCCCTTTCCTCGCAGCCTGCTCGACAGCCATGAGCCGTCTCCTGCCTGCACGTCTCTCTGCAGAACGTGAGCAGTGCAGGTTTGCAGTTGCTAGAAAGCAGCAGCCCGCGTACACACCAGCAGAGACCAAGCAAGGAGGAAAGGCCCTCCCTACCCACTTCCATGGGGTCTTCCTCCTCTTTCCTTGCCTTACACCTCAGGGGCTTTGCACCTTGCTGCAAAAATGGCTGAGGTGATAAGCCCCCCTGTATTCACTTTTTTTCCCCTGCAGAAGCCTCCCCCATCAATCACTGCAGTATTTCTCCTTCGATTCTACCACCCCATCCCCTGCAAATCTGCTTTTTCCTCTCCCCACCCCTTCTCAGGGAATAAGTGGGCAGGCACCCATCAAAATATTTCCAGTTTCCTCTTCTGGTGCCTGCCCTACCCTGGGCAAAGACAGAATAGCTTCCATTTGTCAACAGAAGAAAGTTAACATCACAGCTTGCATTCAGCCTGTACTTTCCATGACCTAAGCTTGCAAATGGTGTAACCTCAGCTAATGACACCATTCTTTCTCTTTTGTATTCTGTTACTGTGTGTGACAAAAACCTTGTCTTCGTTACAGATTCATTCTCCAAAACTCATTTTTAGGGTGCATACTGAGATGTCACTTACTACTGAACAACATTCTTGTAATATGTACAACGGGATGGTTAAAGAATGGCAAAAAAGGTGGAGTGAGGATTATAGTCTATGTTAGTACCTTTGAGTACAGCATCAAAGAGTTCCAGTTTAAATGATCCAGAATACATATGTAGTTGTATGGCTGAAATGTAAACATTACTGCCAGGGGTGTAACTATAATAGGGCAAGGGGAGACAGTTGTCTGGGGGCCCACTGCCTTGGCCCCCCCCTGAGGCAAGTCACATGACTGACTCCCCCAGCCACGCACCCGCCCGGGCTTCCTTCAGTTGTATTCATCCTCCGAAATTGATGTGAGTGTTAAGACCTGGAGCTACCAGAACAGCATGTCTTTCTCTAGTACCATTAAATGACTTGCATCGCCCACAATTTACAAAACCTTTAAAAATAATTTAGGATGATGTTATATTGTGGCACATAACCCCTGCTAACTTGGCGAAGAGGCATCTTTTAACATGGTGATTCTCTTTATTTAGCAGGGGGAGAGTAACTGGCCATATCCACCACCAGCACAGTACCTCTAGTGACTGTTGCTGTGTGTATCTTATGATTCTTTTTAGATTGTGAGCCCTTTGGGGACAGGGATCCATCTTATTTATTTATTATTTCTCTGTGTAAACTGCCCTGAGCCGTTTTTGGAAGGGCAGTATAGAAATCGAATTCATCATCATCATCATCATCTGAGCTTCAGTGAGGGGGGCCCATTTTAAAATCTTGTCTCTGGGCCCACTCCAACCTTGCTACGCCCCTGATTACTGCCTTGCCTTCTACAACCAGAAGTAACTTGTGTTACTTCTTTCCCCATTCTTCTGCTCAGTGCATTGTGGTGTCCTAGAACTATCCTCCATGAATTAATCCTCTTCTCACATTTTATCCCATAATTGTTTCTTAGATTGTCCCCCCTCCCCCATTGTTCCATTCTGTTCCTCGATAAATCTTCGTAATTTCTTTTTATTCCCTGCCTTGTACCCTTTTCTCCTGCTGTCCTTTCCTCTGACTCTTCCTACACACTTTGTCCTCTCCTCCCAATTCCTCTTCCTTTCTCATAATTGCTTTGATTCTCTTTACCCCTTTCCAATCACCCACTCTCCCACGGCTTAACCAAACAGCAGTGTCTCTCACAGATGACTCTGTACTGTAGAGAAAGATCCCCGCACTATAGAGAGAGATCTCTGCTGTTCAGGCTGAGGAGATCTCCTTCTTGGGCTGTCTAAACAAGGTTCTTCCCCCAAAATGTAAATATAGTGACATGGGCCAGATGTAGATTTACTGTCAATTGAGGCTTAATTAGCAAGAAAATGTGATTTCTCTGAAGTTATTGATTTATTTGCAAATTGTAAAGCTCCACTGATATAAATATGATACAGTAAATTTTATGCAAGTTTCCTGAACCGATCGTTTCAAAAACGTAGCTTTGTATGAATTTTGTTGCAATTTGGGGCTTTGGAGTAAAAAATTATTATTATAAAGCATATATTTTAAAATTTGTAGTTATTCTTTAATTACAAAAGGTTAAATGGCCTACCTATATATTTTACCAAAAAAAACCCACCCAGTTTATTTTTTTTAAAAAAAAATCTAACTGTATTTTCTCTCAGTTTTCAAATAAACAAGATCTCATGTCAAAATTATATTTTAAAAAATTAAGAATACATGTTTTCTTTTCCTATTCCAGGTTTCATTTGTATACCAGGCAGGGCATATTTGTTTTGTGTGTGGGTTTTTTGCACATCAATACAAATCCGGGGTAAAGATTTATAGCCACTCTGCCCTTGCTGGGGGTCTCAATCAATCAATCAATCAAAGTTTATTACGGTATATGACCAGCACAACAAGGGAGGGGGGGATACAATTAAAATATAAATAAAACTTTTTTTAAAAAACCAAGTCAACAGTCTAACCCATCAACAATGTTATAACTGAAAGGTTATAGAGCAGCACTAGGACTGATAATTAAAAACTGATGCAATCTTCAAGCTGCTGCACAAAAACCCGCCACTTTCCAAGTAATGGCAGGTATGCTGTCCTCAAGCAGGAAAGCCACTTGTTGGCTAGGCGAATTTCTTGGGAAACGAGCCAGCAGTGGAGATATTTGTTCTAAACGTAAGTCCCTATAAAAGGAGCAATAAAGCAAAACATGTTCAATTGTTCCAACTTCCCCATCACCACAGGGTCCTAAGGAGTCCCACTGTAGCGATCTTCAAGGACAGCAGAGGGAAGGCATCTACATCTGGCCTGTGTGAAAGCCAACCTATATCTGGGGATGTCTAATTGTTGCAGATAAGATAAAGGAGCAACAAGGTACCTTGTGGTATCGTTACAATAGAAACCCAGAGACTTAGATAAATCTTCCTGCCGCTCCGTGTCTAATATTTTCTGTTTCACCAAGGCACGGGCTTGTAATACTTCCATTTTGAGCAGGGTAAGCAGAAGCAACCCCAGTGTTGCTAGTTTAGTAAGTATTCTGCGTTCCCAGGAGGCATGAAATGAATCTTGTAAGCTGGGGGTCTCAAAAAATGTTTTTCACCAGGGCCCGAACCAGCTCTCGGTGGCCCTGGCTGCAAGGTGGATGGACTCGATTACAACAGCAATGAATACACCACTGAGAGACCTTAAAGGCCAAGTTGAAGACAGATCATCCTGGAGAGAATCTATGTGGTCACTAAGAGTTAACACCAACTTAACGGCACGTAATCAATCAATAGCACTACCCAAAAAGCTTATAACCTACACAAAGAAATGGAACAACAGCACTAACAAGAGCAGTAGTCTACACTTGTGGTTATTGTGCAGCCGCATCAATGTTTTAAAACAATTTTTTAAAAAAATCTCTGTTAATCAATGTGACCATTTAACTACGTGGGAAGTACAGGTTAACAATGGATGGATGACAATGTCATGTGAACTCCCCTGTAAAGAGTGAGTGAACCAAGTATGACAATCCCAGATGGAACACCCCACCTGGAAGTGCCTCTAGCTAAATGATATTCTTGCCCCAAAGAGTGCAACCATCGTTTTCGCAGTTATGTCTCAGGCACCTATTTGATTAGGTCTGTGACCCATCAGTGGTCAAGGGATGCAATTTTCCCCACCTCCTGTGCTCGTGCCATTTTGTGATGGGTTTTATTTATTTATTGCTGCAGAAGCTGAGGACACCGCCACCACCGATGTACTGCTCTAGAAAAGCACTGCTTATTTCGATTGGACAAAAGGGGTCACTACCACTACTACCTAGGGATGTCTTGTGAAAAGCAGGATAGAAATGGAATACTAAAAATGAATGGATGGATGGATAGATAAGGTGCCTCCTTCCTCTGCAGCACTGTCCTGCTGTTTCATTAACATTTTTCAGTCTTTTCTTAACAAGCCCCATCCATCACTGGACCCATAGCTCTCCTTCCACCTCCTTCTGTGTTATTACACAGTTGTCTTTGAATTAGAATAAATTGTGAATGACTCTACTTTTAATGGCTGACATGGTGCACAGTTAATGGAGCCAGAATGGGGACAAATATGGCACTGCTGCTTGTACAGCCACCGGTTTTTAAAAGCATCCGGTTCTGTTAGGCTGTGTGTCATGTCAGTCACTAATTATTTAGACACAAGTAAATTTTAGCCCGTTGAATAACAGGCGCTAGGAAGGGAAGGGGCCGATAACCGCCCTCCCGCCCTCCCAGCTGCCCGACTTACCCTTCCCCGCACCCCCCCCAAAGGAATAAGGGCCTCCACGGCCGCCGGAACTGCCCTCCCGCCCTCCCAGCTGCCCGAGCCCTACTCACCCGAGTCAGCCCACAAGAGCCGGGCGAAGTGCAAGCATGTTTTCAAAAGGTCCAGAGAGGAGCTCGCGGACAGAGCTCCTCTTACTCTGTGCTAAGTCTCTTCCCGAAGAGAACTGTCGGGAAGAGACTTAGCACAGAGAGGAGCTCTGTCTGCGAGCTCCTCTCTGGACCTTTTGAAAACATGCTTGCACTTCGACCGGCTCTTGCGGGCTGACTCGGGTGAGTAGGGCTCGGGCAGCTGGGAGGGCAGGAGGGCAGTTCCGGCGGCCGCGGAGGCCCTTATTCCTTTGGGGGGGTGCAGGGAAGGGTAAGTCGGGCAGCTGGGAGGGCGGGAAGGTGGATATCGGCTGTGGCGGCACCGCCGCCAGCCTCTATGCCGCGGCCGGTCTCCCCGGCCAGGCAAGGGCCCCAAGCCGCCCGGCTGCGGCGGCGGCGCCAGGCCTCGGCGGCGGCTCGGCCACCACCTCGGCCGGCTTCCCCCGCCGCCTCCTCCCCCCGCCCGGCTTCGGCGGCACGGCCATGGCTCCGCCGCCGCCTTGGCCGCGTCGCGTCCTCTGGCCGAGGCGGCAGCTTTGCTGCCGCCTCGGCCAGTGTCCCCCGCCGCCGCTTATCCGGCTTCTTCGGGCGGCCACTTCTGGCCGCCCAAGATGGCCGCCGGGTGCTGGCGGTCGTGTCTCCCTTGGACTGTTCTGAGCGTGCGCTCCGCGCACGCACAGAACAGTCGAGGCACGAACGCACGCTTGGTGTCCGTCCACGGACGGACACCAAGCGTTTTATTAGAGAGGATAGTCCTAAAGGCTTTATTCACTTGCATATTTCCTTCTGCATGCACAAATTCTTTTCTTTCAACAGCAAAATGATCCCCCGCATTTGTATTAACAAGTTCTTTTGTTAAGCATGAACAAGGCTTTTTATACTAAAAATGAAAAATACAGACATGTGAAATGGCCAGCAATCCTTATTACAGGCCAGTAATTCACCATACTTGCTCGCCCTCCTAGAAAATTTGTCTCTCAGTCTGCAGAGAGCAGCACTCAGTTATAGGTTATAAACCTGCGTGTGGTTTATAATCTATGGTTAGCAGCCATCCATCCCTGGCTACTAGTCATGATAACTATATGCTACCTCCAGGTTTAGAGGCAGGATGCCTCTGAATACCAATTGCACAGGAGCAAAGGAAGAAGAAAGGACATGTCTTCTTTCCTGCTGGTGGGCTTCCCAGATGCATGGTTGTCCACTGTGGCAAATAGAATGCTAGACTAGCTGGGCTTTTGATCTGATCCAGCTAGAAGAAGAGCCTCCACTCAGAATGCATTTTGGAGCCAATGTGTAGAGACATTAAGTACAGCTATCTTGAAACCGTCAAAAATAGGCTGTAAATAAGGTAAAGTGTGCTGTCAAGTCGATTTCGACTCCTGGTGCCCACAGAGCCCTGTGGTTTTCTTTGGTAGAATACAGAGGGGTTAACCATTGCCTCCTCCCACGCAGTATGAGATGATGTTTTTCAGCATCTTCCTATATCGCTGCTGCCTGATATAGTACCAGCAGGGATTCGAACTGGCAACCTTCTGCTTGTTAGTCAAGCATTTCCACACTGCACCACTTAAGGTGACCCTGCTTGTTATTTCCTGAAATTCCAATTTCCTTAAAGGAAACTCCTCCTCCTTCTAACAAAATGCCCTTATGCTAAGGGAAATTTCCTTCAGTCTGTGAAAACTGCTTAATGATCCCCACAGAGCCTCACCTCCATGACCTTGAATAGAACCCTGTTATTGTTTAGCTTTTTGATCAAAATTCAGTTCAATTATGTGTGGAAGTGGATGTATGATTGACAGGTATGACCTACCATAAGGTAAGGAATGTATAGCTAATAATCACAGATTAACATTTCAGGATTCAGTGACAAGCAGTTCTAAAGTCCATTCCAAATTCTTTGGTACAGACTTCAAGATAATCCAGACATTTTCTTTGTTTTAAAGATTGGACCCCGATGACAGCCTGTTTATTCTGTATAGCCACCCCAAGTCCCAGTGGTTTGTCTGTTTCTGCAGCAATAAACCTTCAGCTCTGCCCTGAAAGTGCTCAGCAATTGACCTTTGACTGATGGTAAGGCCCTGATGTGCAGGCAGGAGTCTTAGCTTTGCATTTTAATTCTTAATTGCAGATAATGAGCAGCGGAGTCAGCAGTCCGAGGGGCCCACTGCGCCTGCATCTCTTTGTCATAAACCTTTTGGTAGCTCAAGACTTGCTGACAGTGACAACACAGTGCTTGATCTTATCACTTGCGCTGCTCTTCATTAAATTACCTTAGAAATGATACTAGAAGGCCCTTACAGACCTTACACTCCTTAGCTTGCAAAGGAGAAGGGCAGGGCCACTATGGCACATTATTACCTTAGTGTGGCCCATGCAAAGATGTTTGCACAGCAGCTACTACTAATGAGGAGGAGGGGGTCATGGCTCACTGGAAGAGCACCTGCTTGGTATGCAGAAGGTCCCAGTTCAATCCTTGACAACTCCAGGTAGGACATTGGGGTGCCTGGGTGGGACTCTGAAGCTCTAAAGAACTGCTCCTAGACCATATAGACACAGAACTGAACTAGATGGACCAATGCGTTGACTCAGCAGGAGGTAGCTTCATATGTGCAGGTGAAATGTCCAAGGTACAAATCCATTTCTCCCGCAAATGCCAAAACATGGAAAAGCAAGTCCAGACTGTTGTGTACTGTGATTCCCTGTTGAAAACAGAGTCTTGTTTGCAGGAACACTTCAGCTCTTCTGCTTCTGCTTCAGCCTAAGTTACATCCTGTGCTAGACAAGTGGGAGAGAGCCATCTAGTCTGCTGAACATAGAACTGTTGGACTTTCCCCCTAGTACTGCAGATCCTTGACCTAGTACTGTAAGGGGTCCAGGCCTGATACATCAGTCGGTGTCTGACATATTGCACAATGTTACGCATGCAAGAGCACAATGTTACAGTTGTGCAAGAGTGCTGATGCGAAAGTGCAAAAATTGCACCAATGCAGTTGTATGACAGTACTGTCACGCAACTCTGTTGCACAATTTTTGTGCTTGCACAACAGTGCTCTTGTGCAACTGTGCGAACATTCCATTCCATCAGATATAAGACATTGCTCAGTATATCAGCCAGTGTATCCTGTATATGGCTCTCAGTGACCCCCTGCCCCCAGTCTTCTTATTTATCCCAGACTATACTAATTACCAAAAAGTGCCTTGTGTGCCACAAATGAGCCAATGAGCCACATAGGGGTTGGGAAGAAGAATTTCCCATGCTCTGGAGCTCTCTGGCCAGGGAGGTCTGCCTAGAGTGTGTTGGCAGCTAAAAATATTTTTATAACACATAAACAAAAAAAGCAAAAAACAGCAACAACAAATGGATCATAGAACAAATCAATCCAGAATTTTCACTCGAGGCACAAATGACCAGGCTCAAACTATCATACTTCGGACACATTATGTGAAGACCCAGCTCCCTTGAGAAGTCCATAATGCTGGGAAAAGTTGAAGGAAAGAGAAGAAGAGGACGACCAGCAGCAAGCTGGATGGACTCAATTCCAACAGCAATGAATGCACCATTGAGAGACCTTAAAGGCCAAGTTGAAGACAGATCATCCTGGAGAGAATCTATCTATGTGGTCACTAAGAGTTGACACTGACTTGACGGCACTTAATCAATCAATCAGTCAATCAATCAATCAAGGTCATTCACATGACTGTTACTGAGGCGGGGATCATGTGGGGGAAGGCCAGTTCGAACCTACCTTTCCCCCAGATGAGCATTCATCTTCTGCATGTCACATGGCTCAAACACCCACAAAATCCGCACCTCTCTGAGCAGCTCAGATCTCTGGAGGCCAGGAAAATGAAGCCCAGCCAGATATCCCTGAACGCACCATGTGAGGAGTGTGGCGCACTGAGGGATTTCCCCTCAAGTCAGGTGCTCTAGGTGCCTGCCTCTGTTCCTGCAGCCTGAGCATTGCACCCTTTCACCCAGGAAAACGCCTGGACAAAATTCCCAGGCTACCTGGGGAGGTAGCACCGGGACCGGCCTCGATCCTGGCCCTTCATATGAGCAGCCCTACCTAGGTAGGGCTGCCCAAACCTGGGTAGGGCTGTTCATATGAACAGCCCTGGGTACTGTTGCTTTTTGAAGTCTAATTAAACTCTTGTTACTGCTTTTAGTCTTTTGATTCAATTCAATTCAATTCAATTTTGATTTTAGCATTCTGTGTCAGGGATTCCCAGCATTTTAGCTGCCTGTGTCAGGAATTCCCAGGCACGGATTCCCAGGACCCTAGACATTGTTGGACTACAGCTCCCATCACCCCCAGCCACAATGGTCAAAGGCAAATTTTGACACAGAATACTAAACACCAAAAAACTAAAAGCTAACAAAGGCCATTGGCTAATGTTCCCTGCAGTGCTCCAACAGGGGAAGGAGCCCTGTGGGGATTTAAAGAGCCCAGAAACTAGTTATGTTTCCTCTGCAGCCCATAAGCAGTGGAGGGTAAGAGGGAGCAATTTTTGCTGCTTTCTCCTCTCTGCTTAAAGGGCTATTCACTTGCATGCAGCGCTTGTCACAGCACTACAGGGAATATCAGCCATTGTGGCTAGGGCTTCTGAAAGTTGTAGTCCAAAAACATGTGGAGACCCAAGGTTAGGAACCCCTGTCCTATGTTAACTGTTGGAACTGTAACAATTAATGTATTATATTGTTAGACTGCTGTTTTATTGTGTGCATTACCTGAAGTGCACTTGTGTGTTTCCAGGTAAATTCAAGATTCTGGATCTCACCTTTTAAAACTCTCATCAGAGGCTGTCCTCCGGGAGCTATTTCCTGGTGAAATAGGTGGACACCCACTAGGAGCAAGGATCCATCTGGTAGTCCCCACAACACTTTGGAATTCCCTCTTGCTGCAGATCCATTAAGCCCCCACTCTCCTTCTGACATTTGGAAAAGACCTGGCTTTTCTGCCAGGCACTTGGTCTGGGGTGAGGGTTGCTGCCAAATGCTGTTATTCCTTTAGATTGCTATGGTATTGTTGTGTTTAGGTTGCCTGCTTGTTTTATTGCTGGGTTTTGTATTTGTTGTAGGTTTTGTGTTATTTTGCTTCTACAGGCAAACCTCATTATATGCGGAACTGCTATTTGCAGTTTCGCATAACTGCAGGTGTCAAATAGACACCCGACCTCCTTATCTGCGGATACAAAAGGGTTAAATCCCATGTATCCATGGTGCCTAGAAAGCTGGAAATGGCCATGGAGGGCATTTCGGGCCACCATTTCATCCGCGGAAGCAATTTTGTGGCTCATTTCAGCAAAAAAGGGGGAAATAAAAAGAAAGTGGGGGGGGACAACCATTGGGAACCATTTGGGACTTTTGGGGGGCATTTGGGAGGCATCACTGCATACCAGGAGACCTGTGGAACACAGAAGGGCACTTCACTGGTCTATGTTCACAATTTGGGGGTGATTTTGGTTGGTTTGTTTTTAGCCTAGGAACCTACCCCGTGTTCCCATAGACCTAATGACTCATTGTTTTGTTACCTATAGGTTTCGTTACCCACGATAATCTGGGGGTTGGAACCCCTGAGGATAATGAGGTCCACCTGTATATTGGTCCACCTGTATATTGTATAATGCCGTAAGCCACTTTGTGCTTATAGAAAAAGCAGACTATAAACATGTTATTTTAAACCAATACTCTTAAAGAAAAGTAGGAATGTGCAAAACATTTCGATGAAACATTTCTACTCGAAATGAGCTGTTTTGAGTGTTTTGAGTTCAAAACAAAGCACCCAATAAATAAAGGGCCAGTTTCAAGCTCAGAACAAAACAACCCACTTTTGATTGGAAATGTCTCGACCTTTTGAGTGCCATTTTGGAGGCCTGTTTTTCCCTTGTTGGTTGGTTTTCTAGCACTAGCTTGAAATCCTATGGGGTTTGGGGGGGAAAGGTTAAAATTTGTTTAAAATTGCCTGCTTGCCCATTTCTTTTGTGTGCTGGGTGGTAGGTAGCACCCATCATGCCCTACCACCCAACCCACTTTGATGTCCCTAAGAGCTACTCATGGGGAACAATGGGGTGTTCTGAGTTTCCCCATTGTTCCCTATGGCCAAAACACTTGAAACATTTCGAATTTTGTTCCATCAAAACAACCAGGTCAACCACTGTTTCGACAAAACATTTCAGCCATCTGCATTTCGTTTCAAGCTCGAAACAAAATCCGTTTCTTGCATATCCCTACAGAAAAGGTACTAAAAATGTATACAACTATTCATGAAATAGCAGCAGTAGCAACTGATAAACCAGAGCCACCAGTATCCTAGTTGGGTCCCATAGCAGCTACAAAAATGATTGGTTGATGGATGCCCTCTTACCCAGGCACTAGGGTTAGGGATGTGCACAACCAGGTTCGGAGGCCCCTTTATGGGCCTCTGAACCAGTTTGAACATTGCCCGACTCAACAATTTGACGGCGGGGTGTGTGTGGCTCTAAGGGTGGGGGAGGATGCACTCCACCCCCCACCATGTTTTCCCTGCCAGCACATGTCTCACTAGAAGCCCGTTGGGGTGGCAGCGTACCTCCCTACCGCCCTGCTCCGATGTTATCCGGAAGTACCCGGAAGTAGCAGCTGTGACTGCATGCGTTGTTCTCATGCACATTGGGTGCATGCGCGTGATGTGCATGCATGCGCATGATGTGTGTGCACACACGCGAGCAACACACACAGTCGCAGCTGCTACTTCGGGTGCTTCTGGATAATGTCGGAGCCGAGTAGCTGGGAGGTACGCTGCCGCCCCAATGGGCTTCTAGCGAGATGTACGCTAGCGAGATCTAGCAGCAGGGGAAACACGGTGTGTGTGTGTGGGGGTAAGTGCATCCTATCCCACCCTTAAAGCCGCCACCACCCCGCCATCGAACTGGCCCCTGCCGGTTCCATGCACATGCATAACTAGGATCCTGGTGCTGTTCCAGGCTGTCAAACCTTCCCTCAAGTTATAATTATGGGAAATCTGCATTCACTAGAAACTAGACACAGTGAAATCATTGGCTTTTGTTTCCTTCTTCAACAGTATTATTCTGAATCTAAATGACTCTTGACTTCTTTTACCATTTGGTGCATTTGCAGAAATGCTAGACTTCAAGAGATACTGGCGTTCAATAGCAGCTGTTCAATAGCACTGGACACATCATTCAAAGTTACTATTTACAAAAGGTCCACAGTGAATAAATAAATAGCTGCCACCCCACATAAACAGCTGCAAAATTCTGTTGGGGCACCTGCAGGTATATAATTCATTTCTATGACTTATTAATGACCTTGTAACTCTCCAATGACACAGCAAATCCTGTCCACAAGTGAACGGTGACAGGTCATAAATAACAGGAATAAATAATGTATCCACCAGCAGACAACGTATGCTTTGCTTAAACAATGGTGGCTTTACCTTTCTTCTACTTGCTTCTCCCCTATGCTCTGCCTGCACTTCAGAGACTGCTTTTATTTGGTCATTCTGTATCCTGCTTGAGCAGGTGTGTCTGATATATCTGTATCAGCATGGCACCTAATAACAAAGGTCAGCTTCACAACAACAGATGTTATAGGGAGATAAATTCTCAAAAATTGTATGGTGTCCCATAGGGCTCCATTACTGTATATCTCAAATGCTTTTTAACATCTTCATGAAACTGCTGGGAGAGATCACCAGGAGATTTGGTGCAGGGTGCTATCAATATGCTGATGACACTCAGATCTATTTCTCCATATCAACTTCGTCAGGAGATGGCTTCACCTCTCTAAATGCTTGCTTGGAATCAGTAATGGGCTGGGTGAGGGAGAACAAACTGAAGTTGAGTCCAAACAAGGCAGAGGTACTCGTCGTGGGCAGCTGGCAATTAGGAAGTGGTTTAGATCTCCCTGTTCTAGATAGGGTTACACTCCCCCTGAAAGATCAGGTGTGTAGCTTGGAAGTACTCTGGACCCAAACCTCTCTTTGATATCTCAGGTGCTTTGGCTGATACACCAGCTACATCCATTTCTAGAGACAAATGACCTTAAAACAGTGGTGCAGATACTGCTAACTTCTAGGCTTGACTACTACAATGTGCTCTACATTGGGCTGCCTTTGTATGTAGTGAGGAAACTGCAACTGGTGCAGAATGTGGCAGCCAGGTTGGTCTCTGGGGTCACCTGTAGAGACCACATTATTTTTAAAAAAGTTACACTGGCTGCCAATGAGTTTCCAAGCAAAATACAAAGTGCTTGTTATTACCTATAAAGCCCTGAACGGCTTGGGCCCAGGGTATTTAAGAGAGTGCCTTCTTCATGAAGCCCACTGCCTATTAAGATCATCAGGGGAGGTCCGGTTGTGGTTGCCACCAGTTCACTGGGTGGCAATCCAAAACCGGGCCTTCTCTAGGGTTGCCCCGAGGCTCTGGAACACACTTACAAGTGAAATCAGTCTCTCCCCATCTCTGCCTATTCTTAAGTGACATTTGAAAATGCACCTGTTTTATCAGGCTTTTGATTTATGATGTTTTAAAGTTTTATTTATGGTAATTTTAATCTGTTTATGTGATTTTTAGGTTTTGATTTGATTGTACTGTAAACCACCCTGAGATTTTATTTAGAGCAGCAGTGGTCCCTCTAATTTTTTTCATCTCTGTGCAGAATGAATTTTGTTCTGGGCAGCAGTATCAGGGCACTGTGTGCGCACATGGATTCAGAGTGGGGCCTTCCTAATTCAACCTCAGCGGGATCTAAAGTTAACTGAGCAGATATCACAAAACTTATGAGTGCACGCATGTGCGCACGCCTTAGAGGGAACAATGTAGAGCAGTATTTTATTTATTTAGTTATTTATTCATCACACTTATATACCACCTCGAACTTGCATCTTTGGGTGGTTCACAATGATATAAAACAGTTAAAAACACATATAAAAACACATAAAAACCAATAAAAGCTAACAATTTAAAAACCAATCACAAAATTAAAACCTATAAATTATCCAGAAGCTGGGAAAGCCTGAGTAAAATGATGGGTTTGTAAACATTTTTTAAAAATTGTCAGAGATGCAGAGGATCGTATTTCAATAGGGAGCACATTCCATAGTCCTGGGACAGCAACTGAGAAGGCTTGTCTCCGTGTGGCTGTGTGGCCTCCAGATGAACTGGCAGCAACTGGAGACAGACCTCCACAGACAACCGCAATGGACGGTGGGGCTCATAATGAAGGAGATGTTCTCTCAAATACCCAGGGCCCAAGTCGTTTAGGGCTTTAGCACATAACTAACACTTTGTATTTTGCCTGGAAACCTATTGGCAGCCAGTGTAACTCCATCAGTAGAGGTGTAATGTGGTCTCTCCAAGATGACCCAGAGACCAGCCTGGCCACCGCATTCTGAACCAACTGAAGTTTCCAGACTATGTACAAAGGCAGCCCCATGTAGAGCGCATTTCAGAAGTCAAGTCTGGATGTTACCAACAGATATACCATTGTTTTGAGGTCACTGATCTCCAGAAATGGACACAGTTGGCATATCAACTGAAGTTGACAGAAAGCACCCCTGGCCACCATCTCAACCTGAGAAACCAGGGAGAGGTGTGGATCCAGAAGTACTCCCAGACTGTGAACCTGTTCCTTTTTGGGAAATGTGACCCCTTCTAGAACATGTAGATCAAAATCATGTCTGGAGTTCCGGCCCAACACAATATGTACCTCCATCTTATCTGGATTCAGCCTCAGCTTATTCTCCCTCATCCAGCCCATTACTGCTTCCAGGCAGGCATTTAGGGAGGATATGCCATCTCCTGAAGAAGCTGACATGGAGAAGTAGATCTGGGTGTCATCAGCATACTGATAACACCCTGCTCCAAATCCTCTGATGATTTCTCCCAGCGGTTTTATGTAGATGTTAAAGAGCATTGGAGAGAGTATGGAGCCTTGAGGGACACCATATTTAAGCTCAGATTTTGAAGAGCAGCAATCTCCAATCAACACCATCTGGAATCTATCTGAGAGGTAGGAGCATATAAATGCAATACATAAAAATACAGAAAGGGTAAGGTTAACTTTGCTCGGAGCAACCTCTGTTAGCACTAGGGATGTGCACGGAACCGCGGCTGGGCGGTTTGGAAGTGGTGGGGGTGGCACTTTAAGGGCGAGGAGGGTGCACTTACACCTCCAACCGCTTTTCCTCCACCAGCATCAGTTCTCCAAAAAGCCCATCGGGGCGGCAGCATACCGGGTGTGCATGAGCCCAGTACGTCCGGCCACGGGCAATGGGGCAGCAGGGTACGCTGCCACCCCGATGGACTTTTTTGAAAACTGATGCTGGTGGGGGGAAAGTGGTGGGAGGGATAGTGCACCCACCCCCACCCTTAAAGCACCCCCCCGGTGCTGAACGTCGAACCACCCCCCCCCGGTGTTTGAACCAGTTCGGACTTCAGAGGCCCGTAAAAGGGCCTCCGAACAGGTTTGGGCACGTACCTAGTTAGCACCATACAACCATTTAGGAAGTGGGACTGTACTGCGTCAGTAATTTGTGGCAGATCAGCACAGATGGGATTCTACATCTCTAACTTTGGCACACCCACAAAAACTACTGCTCTAGACGCATGCATTAGCTTCCCCTATACATATACTTCAATTGTTTATACATATTATATATAAACAGATGAAACTCCCTTGTTCTGAGTCAGAACATTGGCCCTGCTAGCCCAGTTCTGTCTACACTGACTAGCAGTGGCTCCCCAGGGTTTCAAATGGGGTGGGGGTGGGGGATTCATTCACAGTCCTACCCGCCGCAGATGCCAGGGATTGAAACTGGGACTTCTGCATGCAAAGCAGATGCTCAACCACTGAACTCCAGTGACCAGCTATGTAGAAAACTGTTGCCTGAACAAGCCCCACTGCCTGGGACATCAAGACCCAAGTATCTGGCACTTAGTTGAAACAGCCCTCAAGACCGCCTTTCTCCTGTTTGCAAGTCACAGCTTTGTATTGAATCAAGTTCATGCTCTAGAACAGGACTGCACAACCAGGGGCGTATCTAGGGAAAATAACGCCTAGGGCAAGCACTGAAATTGCGCCCATGTCCAAACATCTGACACCCATATTTCAAATAACCTTACCATAATATCAGCTCAAAAATACAAGTTCAGACACTTTTAGGAGAAACAGGTTGTAAGCAACACACACATGCATACGCACATACAACCACACATGTGGCACATATGTGTCAGTTGCCTTTCCAAGGAAATGCAGCACATTCATGTGCTGAGCATGCTTCCATAGAGCTAAGCAGTGAAAGCTCTCTTTAGCAAATGCTGTGCCACCTCAGCACACCTCACTACAGGTTGCTGCCTCCAAGAAATTCAGGGATGGTTTTTTTCTGTCCACACAGCCTTTGGCTTAAAGGGAGATGGTTGCAATGGGAAATCCTAGGGGCCCCAAACAATCTGAAATTATCCAGCAGCTTACAATAGGCTTGGATCCAGCAGCCTGAATCAGGAAGAAGGTGGAAGTTGCAACTAGCCGCAGAACAGCGTGATATACGAATCAGAAAAATGGTGTGTGTGTGTGAGAGAGAGAAAGAATTTATAACAATAATCTACCAATTTTCTGTCTCTGCCACACTGCAAAGGTTTGGTAAAAGTTTGCTCCTGCCCCATCCCCTCAAGTTCCTGGGTCTAAAGGTCAAAACAAAACCCCCATTTCTATTGCACACATATTCCATTTCCCATCTATTGCTGTGACATATTGACTATTCAATGTGTCTTTGAAAAACAATTGTGTTCAAAGTGAAAAGGGAGTTGCATTGATTTTTTAAAAAAGACATTCTAAAATATAACTTTTTTAGAAGGCAAGGAAACTTGAGCAAATCTACTTGGGATGCGAACAGGCAATAAAAACCCAAGTACAACTCAGCTAAATTGAAGGGAATAATTTGCAGCACGTTAACCACTTATTTCAAAAGACAAGCCATTTCTCAGTATAGTAAGACTGCACAACACAGGGATGGCAATACACTGGGTGTAAATTCTTACAACAGTTTTTTTTTTTAAAGCACCACACAAGTTAATGGCAGGCACTTTCCAAGTTTGAAATCTCACAAACCTTATAATCTGATTGCTTGACAAACATGCAGATAAAGATAGAGCTCCGTATAGAGAATTAAACAGCATGCGAGTGAATATTTCCATTTTATTCCTTGCCTCTCCCCCCCACCCTTCAGTTTTGCCAGCTTACAAGGTATTAAACCAACATCGTCTTTTTAAGGGATGTTTTGCCCACTTACTTTTGTGCCATTTATATCTGTTTTTTCAATGCTTGGGTCCCTTGCCAACAACTTTACATTCTTCTGACTCCCTAGATCAGGGAAAAATCTAGACTTGGGTCTTGCAGAAGTCATTTGAGCATGTGCAGTGGCCATTTTTGTTTTCAGCAGCCTTTTTTTTTACTTTAAAAAATGGCCACCGCACATGCTCAAATGGTCCGTGAAAGGTCCTATCCATTGTCAGGCCTCACAGAAGCCTTTTGAGCATGTGCAGCAATCTCCAAAATGGCTGTCCAATCTCCAAAATGGCCAAAGATCAAAATGATCTTTGTAGGCCTGAACAGGCCTGAAAATCAGCCCAGGACGGGCTGCGGTGGTGATCTAAGAGGCCGGCAGGGGGAGGGGGAACCCTTGCACACACACACACACCCCGTGACCTTTAGGAAGCCCCCCCAAAGGGGCTATGGGTAATTTTTTATTTTATTTTTAAATCCGTGAATTTGGGAGGGAGTGGGGGGCAGCATAGCACTGGCACACACCCCCAATGGTGCCTAGGGCATGTGCCCTGGCTGCCCCCCCTAGTTTCACCTATGTGCACAACCTTGGTCCTCCAGCTGCTGTTGGACTAAAACTCTCAGCGTCTTCAGCCACAGTGGCCAATAGGAATGATGGGAGTTGTAGCTCAATATCTGCAGGAGGGCCAAAGTCTGGGTGCACACAGTCCACCTTCTTCCCATCTTATACAGGTTAAATATAGGTGAAAATAAATTCCAGGATGCTTTCCCTCTCCTCCCTACCCTGCCTCCCACATTTACATGTCAAACACAGTCAGTGCCTCCAGGCCTGGTTGCTTCTGAAGCCCTCCTTTTTGCTCTGTTGGTGCCTCTGATCCAGACCCCCAGCACAGGGTCAGGACAGCACTCTGCTTAATGTACCATGCAAGTGCCCTGTTTGGCAGTGCCTGTAGAGAGCAGCTCCGTCTGGTGCTCTGTTGCATGGGCATTTCACTTTACAGCCTTAAATAAACAAAAAAGGGAAAAGAACACACTAGATAGTGCTTTAGTGGTTGGAAGGTCGGGTCCTTCCACAATGAGCCTTTGAGGATTTGGTGTGATGCCTCCTTTTCCTTCCCGCTCCCTAGCTCCCCACCCTATACCTTTTCCAAAACAATTTTGATTTGTGGAAACAGCTTTCAGATAGATAGATAGATAGATAGATAGATAGATAGATAGATAGATAGACAGACTAAAAGCCAGCAGCTTGTGCTTGATAGCATGGCAACTATTTTCAAATCATTTTTTCTGCTTGCCGAGCACAGCTCTTGCTTTGATTAACTACATAAAGGGAGCAGGAACATTTATTATGCCATAACAGACAGAAGCAAGCAAAAGAGTCCTCATGCACCAGCTCTTTAGTTAGCTGAACTGATGAACACTGTAATCCTATGAACACAAACAGAGAAGACAGACCGATTGGACAAATTGGGGTTTGCTTCTTAGTGAATCATCATAGGACTGGGCAAGTACTGGGGAAGGGAAGGGAGTACTCCAAGGGGTAGCAAGGGATAGCAAGTGCTCTCCCTGAAATATTTACTGCTCCCCCATCCACCAGCAAAGTGTCAGACAATACAGTCATAATATATTATGGTCCTGTCGCTTGAATTAAATATGTTAAATGGCCTCCATTGTTTAAAGAAGCTTCATTCACTCACTCCTCTACCCCAGAACAAGCAGCAGAAGCCAGTACCACCAGATAGGTAGGAGACTCCTCTAGACTCCCAGGAGCCAGATCAATCCCTTAGCTTCCTTCCTAGCTAGGAACTGGACTGGGTGAGGTCATGTGTGCAAGGTCATCTCCCCTGCAGATTTCAGCTGGCCTGGTACCAATCTCTTTCCCCACCCCACTCTTTCCTGCCACATGGTCCTGGAGAGAAAGAGAAAACTAGCCTGGAAAGCCGACTGGAATGTTTGGCCTAATCTAAAATTACAGTAGGGATGTGCATGAATTGTGATTCCAAGCGTAATTCGTAACATGTCCCCTGGCCCTTTAAACAGAGGAGAGCAGCTGCCTACCTACTCCTCCACCACTAGCCGCCACTTTCTGAATCGGCAGCACTCCTACAAACTATCTTTGTGCGTTGGCGGCACTCTCCCCCAGCTGCCCCTGTGTGAAGCCAGCATGATGCTGACCATGTAAATGGCCTCCACACATGTGCAGAGGCCATGTGCATGTTGGCATCACATGGGGCAGCTGGGGAAGATAGTTGGGTAGGAGTGGCGAGCAGTGGAGGAACAAGTATGCACCTGCCCTCCTCCATTTTAAAGGGGTAGGGGATGTGTTACGAATCACGCTTTGAATCGCGATCCGTTCACATCACTAAAATACAGTTATTTTCTAAGATGAATCTGGCCTATTTTCAGAATATGTTTGATAATGTCAAGCAAGCAATCATGACAGTTTCAGACCTTTTCAGGAAACAAAATGCAAAAAAGGTACTTGGCTTCATGGGTACTGAAAAAAGTTGTTCAAGTATCTTAAGATGAAGAATATTGTAGACAGATTTGCTTCTTGTCACAACTACAGGTGTATTCTGCTTCATTAATAAGGTATACAAATGAACAACATTAATTACCTTACCTCTGTAAAATCCTTGCTCCCCCCAAAATGTTATTTACCACTTCTCTTGCTCCTCCAAACTAGTTGCTCTAGTCTAGAGTCACCCCTGGGCAGAGGAGGGAAGGAAAGCGAAGGGAAGCACACTTACAACTTAACCCTTCCACCTACACACACACACACACACACACACACACACACACCCTGCTCATTTTCTTTGTTAACATTTTGGAGGCTGAAACAAAATGTATAGCTCTTTTTACACTACATGTAATCAGGAATAAAAAGGAAGCAAACTAGCAGCAATTTAACATTTATCTTGCAAAGTAAAAATAAACAAGGCAATATTCAATCATATCCAAAACAGCCATATAAGTCTTCTGCGGAGGAGTGCTGCTTGTCAGAGGAGTGCTGCTCATCATGTGATAAACATGGTCATGTTTTCTGAAGTGTATTGTATTAATATGATGCAATTTCAGGCCTGATTTGAGGTTCTACAGGTAGGAGAAGGAACAAAAAATGTGTTATGTCCCCCAGTAGTTTTCTTCTTTCAAACTCTGAATTATAAATAATAGATTTGTGCACACAGTCCGACCCGACCCAATATCCGACCCCCAAAATGACAGAAAGAGTCAGGACTGGAGTCAGGATTGGGGTTGGACAGAAATATTTTAAAAGTGTTAAAAGTAACTGTAGATATTCACTGTGAACCCGGAAGAAAGCTAACATAAAACCTCAGAGTTGTAGGGGAAGTGAGGTAACATCAGAGAGTCCAAAGGGAAGTTACCTCACACCAAATAATTGCAAGAGAAACCTGGAAATGGCTGGGGGCTGCAAATGTGAGTGAAAAATGGAATACACACTTGGGGGAATTTTTTTAATGCTATGATATGAACATGCAGGCAGGCAGTTAGAGGGCAGAAGATAGATTAGATTCCCCCCTCAGCCACAATCACTTAAAAAAAAAACCAACCCTCTCACCACCACTTGGAGCTCTGGAAAGATCCAATTTCCCCCCAAAGGGGGTCTGAGAAGTCTGATCTGAACTGGCAGTTTTAAGTTTGGATTTGGACTCTTTAAATTTGGTAAAACTGGACATGGTCTGATTTTACCAATCTGATTTTGCACAGGCCTAACAAAAATGGCCAGTGTTAGGAGTTAGCCAGTGCTGGCGTGGTGCAAAGCGCTGGGCTAGATGGTCCATGGCAGACCCCTCAAGCCCTGGTGAAAAAAGATGGTGGCCATGGAAAGCCTCCCTCAAGCCCTTGGGGAACTTGTCATTGAATCAGCAGCTCTTTGGCAGCCATGCTGGTGACCTTCATCTTCCTTTGCCTATAATTGCATCCAATGACAAAGTAGTGGGAGCAAGAGCATTGCATTGTTGGTTAAAAAAAAAAGAAAAAAAAGATGACCATCACCAGTATGGCTGCCTCACCCCACTTAAAAAGGCCCACAAAGGGAATGAGCTGAAGGCCCCTCCCCCCTCAAACCTGGTGACAGCACTGATTGCAAGATGCACTTGGAAAAAATGTGTCCTTGCAGATATCAGAGTGCATTGGGAAGCAGATGGCAAAGGGCTGGGCCTTAACATATATTTCTGTCTGAGACAGAAGCACACCTCTCAAGACAAGCAACCGGTCCGTCCAAACAAACTAAATTCTACTTTTATGACAATGAAAGAAACCACTCTACTGTAGTCATAACTGTAAATGACCATGGCTTTCTCTCCGGCAAAGTCTTTCAGTATAATGGAATTTAGTTGGGGGCGGGTTCCATTTCAGCTGAATAAGTGGGCCATTAACTGCAGAAGGAAGCCCTTACAGCCTGTTCTAGACTGTCCGGACAGAATGCATAATTTTGCTAAAACGCAGAGAGAAAGAGAAATGGCTGGGTAATTATAAGATAATTTTGCTGGAACGATTCATTTCTTTCTGTGATTCAATGTGGGATGGTGGTGGGTAGAACTTTGTGTGAGTCCCTAAGCAAGGGACTGAAGGCTCCCATCTCAGACCTGCCCCTCCTTCCCATAGTGAAAGTGAACCACTTGCTTAGTTCCGCAATCCATAATTTATTTTCTTCATTAGCGTAGAAAGGGCTAGGAAAGCATCAGAGAGCATGGACTGGAGATTCTAGCAGAACAGATCTTGCTATATGACATCACACCTGTATGATCCTGAATCTGCACTGTCTGCTGGTCTTTTGAGTGTTACACCTACAAAAAGGGTTGCTTGAGGATCATGGGTAGGCTTGGTTTAGTGAGGCCCTTCAAACAATCATGGTTCCTAGACAAACACCCACACTCACAATGCTTGGTAATGGCACCAGCCATGCCTGGACCAGGGTCGCCTTGGAAATGGAATGGCCTGGAGCTTGCTAATTTGCTAATGATTGCATCACCTTTATTCATGCTGAGACTGTACACTTGTACGTTAAAATTGGCTTTCTTTACACAAAAAAACATCCTAAGTCTTTCTTCCAAAGGAAACTAAAGGCTTCCTCTCACCATTCAGAGAAGAGTTTGTAAAACAGAACTTCGGATTCACCTTGCATATTCCAGAAAGGAATGGAGGCCAAAGGTGCTTATGAGATTGCAATTATGCTGCACTTATTTTTATGGATCTGATATTTATGCTGGCACTTTCTCATTTCAGATGAATACCAGGAAAGTGGCAAACTACTCTTGAATGTAATCAGATGGCCCCTATCTCTTCCCTAGCAGTGAATGTTCATAGACACAATTCTGGGGGCATCTGTGAAACACAAATACTGCACATTTCCTGTACAGAGGCCCAATTTTGATAGAGATCACTAAGCACCCATTGCCTTTCTAATTCTCCGTAAGTTAAATGTCATTTCAAACCACATGGAACAAATGTGTTTCCCAATTTAAAAACACTGCTGGGAATCATAGTGAGGGAGAGGAATTCAACAGTGCAAGTCCTCCACCTACAGGTCTTATTTGGTCTACAACCGTTTTTAAAAGGACAACACACAAATCTGGTACATTGACTCTGACGGACAGGGTGGATGTGTAAATTACTGACATGCTATGCCAATCTGATCAAAATGGCTGTTTATTACGAAGAAAAATAAAGATAGAAAGGAAAGGAAAGGAAAAATAAAATAAAATAACTGGACTAAGCCCTCTGACTCAGAATCTTCACCTCATACATATTTGGGAGCATTCCTTGTTACTTTGCATGTTCTAGGCCTGAGTTGTTCTACTGAAAATAGATTGCAGGGATAAACTCCAGTGAACCTTGGCTCAAATCAGTTTCTAAAGCAAAGCCCGCTGTTTCAGTGGATAGCAATGCTTTATTTTAAAATGAGAATATACAAAGGTTTAGCTTTGTTGTTTCAAAAATAAAATGATCAGTATCATGTTAACTATATATCATTAGAAACATTCTGAGTCTTCCTATTCATTAGTCTTTCTATTACCTCTGTGCTTTGCAGGGAAAATGTGCAAATGCAAATGGTTTTAGTGTAGCCATGAGCAGTGAAAGCAGTCGGTGATGCACTTGCAAATGATGGCTGACATCCTAACGAAGCGTGCACATTAGGAGGCATCGCAGGGATGCGACAGGGGCATTCACACAACCCACCCCATCCAGTCCTCCTCTGTGTGTGCTGCTGAGTAAGCACTCTGAGGGTCAGCAGTGTGTTTTCTTTCTTACAGAGCATGACTGGAGTGTGGACAGAGCTTGGAAGTTTGGCCCACTTGTACAACAGTGCTCACAGAGGACAGGGGGAGTTGCGTGCAAGCCCCCATCACAATCATGCAGAGCCTCTTAACACATGTGCCCTTTTTGTTAGGATATCAGCCACTGATGTGTGTGACAGAGATCAAGTGGGTGGAACTAAAGGCTCATCCCTGCTCAGCATGTATGTGGAAGTACACAAAAGGAATGGAAATAGCTAAAGGGGAAACCATCATATGGCCAAATGACATAGCCCAAATACTGTGCATGTTTACACAGAAGTAAGCCCAATTGTTGAAAACCTCACAATCGAGTGATGGATGGGGCTGTGATTGGCTGAATGAATGCCTTGAGGGAATGATGGTGTACAGAATAACAGAATTCCAAATGATGGGGAAACCATGCTTGAATTAGAAGATTTCACACAATTTCATGCAACGGAAGAAGTTGCAAAAGCTATGAAAGACGCATATTTCAGTATTTAAACACATCTGTAAATAATGGACTGGGATAAGGCATTCCAAGGGGCAAGCAGCGCAGTATCTTCAAAAGTGGTGCACCTTTCGCTGCAATATCTAGTTATGATTACATGCTGCTAAGGGCGTGTCTACAGGGCACTAAGGGTACACTTGTAGCTACCTTTCAAACATCTGTAGGGTACTTCCACGTTAAACTTCAATTCTACACTGCTCTGACTGGCACCTCAGTGGAGAGTAAACCAGGGACTCTCAAATTGGTCTCTAGATGATGTTGGACTATAATTCCCATCTTTGTGGCTTGGGTGACAGAAACTGCAGTCCAACATCTGGGTACCCATGTTTGAGAACTCCTCGAGTAAACTATAATAGGCCATCTCTGCTTTATCTGTAGGCTGACAAAAAAGGTCGTGGCCATCTCACAGTCCCATTAAGCATTAACAGCATATGGGGACTCCACTGCCTTTCAGAGAGCACAGTGTAACTATCTCTATCCAGGAACAATACAGCATAGTTAAATTCTGCTCCTGAACCATTTGCAGTCTTTTTCACGCAAAGAAAACAGCAATAAACCACAACTGGGTTTTCCACCAGTCATTTAACACCATAGCACTGATGGGAAATCAGTAAGAGCACATCCCACAGCTGTTCCAGCAATAAACCAGCAGTAAAGCACCAGGCATATTTATTTAATACATTTATATCTTGCCTTTCAAGTGAAATACTCTGCAAAAGTGGCTTAAGTTAACAACATAAAAACAGCAAATTAAAACAAACTTAAATTAAAATTAAATTAAAATTAAAACAAACTGAAAACAATTTCAGTTCTCTGTTACTGAAGACTGCCAAGAGAGAACAGAACATCAGAAGCCTTTTTTCACATGCAGTAGGCTTCTAAAACCGGGGTGTACAACATGTGGCCCATGGACACATTTCCTGCAAACTGCACAGCATAGCCAGCTTTAGGGCTTGGGAGCATTCTGCTCCTCTTCCCGTGCTGACTGGCGGCTGCTGTGCACTAATTCAGAGATAGGGCTGTGCACGAACAGAGGTTCATGCAGTGATCTGGCACCATGAGGAGGGGAGCAGCCAGTGGAATCTTTAAAAAAGAAGAGAGGGGTCTGCTCTCTGCTGCCACATGCAGCTTCCTGCTGCGACTGCGTTGCGCCCAAAAACCCATGCGTGGCACCGGCATGCACATGGCATCTGTGCACACGTGAGCACCATTTGAGAGAGCCAGCGTGGTGTAGTGGTTAGAGTGCTGGACTAGGACCGGGGAGACCCGAGTTCAAATCCCCATTCAGCCATGAGACTTGCTGAGTGACTCTGGGCCAGTCACTTCTCTCTCAGCCTAACCTGCTTCACAGGGTTGTTGTGAGGAGAAACTTAAGTATGTATTACACCGCTCTGGGCTCCTTGGAGGAAGAGCGGGATATAAAATGTAAAATAAAATAAAATAATAATAATCAGTTCATGCTCATCCCTAGAGATACGGGGAGGCCATTCAGGCCACCCAGCTTAGAAGACAGGCCAGTTTAAGGGTTCAGGAGCACTTCTGTTCTTATGTTGCATAGTGGCTGGCTGCTGCCATCCACCAGCTCCAAGATATGGGGGCAAGGGTTGCTCACTGAGTCATTGGGCCACATGCCGTGTTTAGTGGGATTTAAATTCCAAGGTAAATATGTCTAGAATTGCAGCCTTAAACTATCAGTGCTAAAAGCAAGGTAATTCAATGGCTCCTTAAGTGTTTGGCCCAACCCCTGGACAAATCCCACAACCATGAGCCCAGAAAGATCAGCCCACCAGGTGAGCTCTTGCCCTCAGAGTAGCTTGGCTGTCTGTGCTCCCATTCAAAGCAAAATTTCACTACAGATCAGGAGCAGCATGTGTATGACAAAATGGTCATCTATACCACCCAAATAATTCCCACCCCCAAGTTTGTTCAAGCACCAATGACACTTGTATTTTTCACAAGTGGTGGTGGTGGTGGGGCACTCATTTTAAGACTGTGATCAAAATCATTAGCAATCCACACTTTTGGCTGGTCTTGGTCTCCAAACCAAAACTGTGACTGCCTCCGCGCCATGCGGGTTCACCTGAGCATAAGGCAAAAAAAACCCTCGTCAGTTGCCAGTTAGCCACAGGCCCAAATACCGCAGCTGAGGAGCATTTGAGAATCCTACTGCCACCGTTCCCTGCTTTGAAGCAGCCGAGTGAAGGGGTGGAGCATCCACCTTGGCTGCCACTCCACCAAGGTGCCTCAGACGAGGATCTCCCTGCTTCGAAGCCGTGGAGGGGAAGCCTTGAGCAGGCCCATTCCATCCCAGACCCTCCCCTGCTACAAAGTAAGGGGGAAGTGTGGAATATGCCTGTTCAGCTGCCACTTGGCTGAAGTAGCCCAGGCTCCATGGCACAGCAACAGCTGAGGACCCTCCCCATTTCCTTTCCTCACTCTGAAGCAACAAAAGGAAGCAAGGAGGAGCCAGAGTGTAACCGTTTGCCTGGCACTCTGCCATGGCAGCTGAACAGGCATACTTCATATATCCCTCTCCCACCCTGAAGCGGTGGTGGGGAGTGTAGCCGGCTTGGCCCTACGTGTTGAAAGCTCTCAGTATCTTGGCCACACAACAGTCAAAGAACCCCTAGCCTTTTTCCCAACCCCAGAGCCAGGGATTATCACCTTCATTCAGTCTGCTGGGCTGTGCAGTTCAGTGGCACATTTTGCTGTGCTGTAACCTGCAGTGGAATGGCAAGAGCAAAACAGGACCTATCACATTGACAAAGGATACTATAAATGTTGGCTTTAAAAAGTTGCAGCAAATTTTATTTAGTTCATATTTAGTGAATGTTGATGCAACATTTCTGGTTACTTTCACAATGGAACCCACTCAGTTCTGGCAAAGGTTTAGGCCATAGCTCAGTGGCAGAACAGCTGCTTTGCAAGCAGAAGGCCCCAGGTTCACTCCCTGGCATCTTGAGGTAGTGTTGGGAAAGACTCTTGCCTTGAAGAAGCTGCTGTCAGTCAGTGTAGACAATACTGAGCTAGATAGACCAATGGTCTGACTCAGTATATGGCAGCTTCCTATGTTCATTTCAGCCTACACAAAAAATTTGATTGGTGCATCACTGTTCTAGAAAAACAAATCATCAGTCCCTTAATTTAAGTTATATAACCTGAGCCGAAGAAACCAGACACAAACTTTTTTTATTCTATTTTTTTCAAAGAGAAGTGATGAAAATACTTTATTGTGTTGAGCAGACCTGGGAGAATCAATTGTAAAGCCATTTCTGATAACATTTTGTAGTCACTGAACATTTTGTACATCAACAGGTATCTTTTACGCATCATGGTATTATTGAATAGGAAGAAAAAGCAAAAGCTATATAGATCCCTTAAAAATCTTTGTCTGTAGAATTTTATGTCCAATAGCTAGCTAACAACTGTTTAAAAAAAAGAAGTTATGTTGTGAAAGAATAGCTGAAACCAAATCACCCACTTTAAAACATTCACTGTGAGAGGTAGCAGAAATTACTGCAACGAGAACAATTTCAAAACCAAGTTTGGAAAACTGATACATCATTTAAAAGACTCTCCTTAGCACTCTAGCAACATGGAAAGGGGTCTGTCTCTCTTTGCAGTTATGGTACTCTATTTGGCACTCTGTTGGTGCTATAGAAACAATAAAAAAATAATACTGTAACAGTCTCCATCATTATCTAACTGAACTTAATTATATCCAATTATTGGTTGTTTTCCAGGAATAATAAGTAGGTAAGATTAGAAGTGAGCCTACTTGAGTAGTTTTTATTCTCAAAGTAATTCAAGTTCCCATTATAGAAAGCACAATTCTTCTATTAAAAGACAAGAGGTTGACTGGCCAAACTGAGGAATTTACAATTACCATGAGCAGAAACAAGGCAGAAACATTAGGCACTTGCATACTGTAGATCAGAGGTTTTCAAACTTGGGTCCCCACCTAGATGCTGTTGCTGTATAACTCCCATCATCCTCAGCAACTATGGCCAGTCATTTTTACTGTGGATGATGAGAATTGTACTCCAACATCATCTGGGGACCCAAGTTTGAGAACCCCTGATAAAGATCAAATTGCTCAATGCAGCTAGTCCAGACCCCTTAGTTTTGCTGTTCATCTCACCCTGTCCATGATGGACTTAACCTGCCCTACATAAAAGTCTGATGGGCTCTCAACTGGTCCAGCTATCCAAGAGTGTTGGTGGGCGGGTGGTTGTTTTCTTAATTTCCCCCTCTATGTTCAGGATGCTTGCTTTTTATCCTGGAACCTTCCCCTATGTGGACTTCTTATCAGCTTACCCCACCAGCTTGAATGCCAAACTTCACTGGAATCTTTCCTCTCTCAGGCCCTAATTCCTATCCCCCCACCAAGTCTCCCCTGTGGTCATTTTGCAGATGCTTTGGTATTTGTCTTCTTGGTAGATGAAGCTACTCAGAGAGATGTTTTAAGTATAAATTACGTGTTTTAATTTATACAATACCACTAACTATTCTTCAGCAAATATTTATCTGAGGGCAGATCATCACAACTAGTCCACCACCCTGACAAGGGTAGAGGAGTTGTAGTATAAGGGGGGAAAGTCACATTGCCTATCCTGAGAGAAGCATGAGCTTGCCAGTTTAAAAAACATTGGTTTCAATTTTCTTTTACTTCCATTTACTTGACACTCGAGCAAACTCACACACATAACTGGAATATATGTTCTGTTGAACATAAAAGAATCCTCTTTAAGAAGCTTAATAGGCACATAAAGCTGTCTCAATAGCTTCAGCCAGTTTAATAAATCGCTTTCAAAATGCCTTCATTTTTTTAAAAAAATGTACAGCAACATTATACTTTATGCTCCATTGGTGGTACATATTTCAAGAAACTGAAGTCCAATTTTTTAAAAAATTTCAAATTATGTTACCTCCAAGCTCACAAAATAGCTAGAAAATTACACAAGTTTCTTCTGTAATTAAAGAATTATTCACTATTAGAGGTTCAGCATAACGCTCTGATTAGGACATTGATCAATCGTCACATTGCATTACATATACCATATTTCAGAAGGTAAGTGTGTATTCCTCATTTACCATCAGCCCTCCGTACATTCCCACGAGTTGTGCAGTACAGATAAAAAGTTGTATGCCAGCTGTATGATCTTATCTACAAGTTGGACAGACCTAATCCTGAGACAGTAGAGCATGCTTAGTGATCTGCATGACCAAGTATTGATCAGAAGGGCAGTCAAGAGTGAAGTGAAAAAAATATCTACATTGTACAGAGAACATAAGATGTGGTGCAGTTATTTGTACCTTTATAAAACTGAGATAAATTCATTTCTGTTGAGCAGATGTTGCCCATTCCAGGTTACTTAGACTGTGTTTCCCCTGCCCCCTTTTCTATATGGAGAAACTGAAGGATGCCCCTCTCCTATTTCGTAGGTCATGACAGATTATTTTTGACGTGCACTATATATTTGACCAATAAGCAGACTATAGACCATGTAGCACCTCTTTGAGAATGGTACAAAGCAGTGCTCGGGGTATCCTGTCTTGAGGCATACGGTTGGGCTGAATGGCTCCCTGGCATCCCTTCCAAATCTATGAAAGGGATTCTATGAATTGCTGGAAGACTATGATTGTTACTTGACCAAATGGAATCTTTGCCAATGTGATTATATTTAATGTTATGACCACCTCTCTCTCTCTCTCTCTTTGCTGCTAGTGACGGATGTTAACAGGTACTACAATCTGGCCTCTCCCCTCTTTCTCTAGGGCCAAGGCTTTTTATGATTTGGAAGAAAATATACATAAACTATTTAGTGGACAGCAGCATTACAAGTGATAGACTCTTGGCCAGTATATTCTGGCACTCTTTGGACATTTTAAAGTTTAAGTAGGCCTGGAAAACTGATAACACCACATGACTAGTGCAGAATTAAAGTGCAAGTGCTGGGGCAATTAAATTATGCTCAGTATCATGCAAGAGTGGGGAGATGGCTGGGAAGCCTATGAAGAGCCATGTTTTCACCAAATACTCTGAGAATCTGTGAAGTTGGCCAGTTTCTAACTAACTGGTATGCCTTATCTCCTCAGGATACAATTTGGATTTCAGAAGGGGCAGAAGTGTCTGCTGCCTCCTTTCCAAAAGTAGCAACCCCCAGCTTTAGTTTATGTTTCCCTGTCCTCTCACCACAACATAATTTCACTCACATTCAATAAGAAAGGGACACATCACTTCATACAACGAGAGGAAAAGGAACATTTTGACTTGCCATAGATTCCCATCACTCTGGAAGTCCAGAGGGCAATCTTTATGACTCAGAATACACTTCCTCCTGTTTGGGGGGAAAGGTCAGTCTTCTGACTTCGCTATGGGGTGGGAATCTCCTCTCTTCCTAACCAGAACTGGAAGAGCAGACAAACTCCACCCTACCAGTAGAAAATAAACATAACTGGAAATACAATTTTGTCAGTCACGGAGATGGGAACCAACATGGGAAAGAGCAAAGGAGGAAAACTCTCTCTGAGGCCCTACTTATTTACCACATGTGTGCCTGAGTTTAGGATGATCCTTATTCAGGCATACATGTGGGGAACATCAGAGAATTATGAAAGCTGTACAACTTTTCTTGGACATTCAAGCCAAAGAAACCAGCTCCCCTGTCCCAGAGGCACTTGGTCTATTTTATTTTTTTCACACAAAAGTTAAAAATAATGTAGATGTCAGGACCATCCTAAGAAGGCTCGACAAAAATCCAGAAGAATAAATGCAGGCCTGTTTGAACTTTTCTGGATGTTTTGCTTTCCATTGCTTTGGCTGGATCAGCAATGGTCTGAATTGGAAAAGGATGAGTTGGGAACTAGAGGAAGAACACTAGCAGCAGCAGTGTTTGTGCTTGGAGTGGCTTATAGGAGTAGCTCCTGAAAGCAAGATTTTGATTTGTGCACCACTTGTGTCCTTTCTTCCAATTTCCATGCTCCTTAAGAAAGAGAACCTCCCCTATTAACTTTGCCACCTTTAGATCCCCTAGCCTCTTTGGTGACTAGCTGCTTAACCCATTCCCAGAAACTGGCTTTGCCAGCTCTATAGATAGGGTAGGAGGAGCTGGAGTGCTGAATCTGACTCGCGTGTGGATTACAGAGAATCTCAACATCCTGTCCATTCACTACCTTTGTGCAACACAAGGGGACAGGTTCATGTGTGGATTGGTAACTGGTTGAAGGACAGGAAATAGAAGGTAGGAATAAATGGACAGTTTTCACAATGAAGTAAAAAGTGGGGTCCCACAGGGATATGTACTGGGACCAGTGCTCTTTAACATATTCATAATTAATCTAGAAATTGGGATAAGCAGAGAGGTTGACCACATTTGCACATGTTACTAGACTATTTAGGATAGTGAAATCCAAAACAGGTTGTGAGGAGCTCCAAGAGGTTATCTCCAAACTGGGTGAGTGGCAGTGTTTTCTCTAACTTTTTTCCATCTCTGTGCGGAATGAGTTTTGTTTTGGGTGGCAGTATCAAGGCAGTGTGTGCGCACATGCATGCAGAGTGTGGCCTTCCTGATTCAACCTGAGCAAGATCTAAAATTAACTGAGTGGACATAAAAAAATATGTGAGTGCACACACGTGTGCACACCTTAGAGGGAATGCTGGGTGACAAAATGGCAAAGGCAGTTCAACGTAAGCAAGTGGAAAGTGATACAACTTGGGGCAAAGAACCACAACTTCACATATACACTGATGGGGTCTGATCTGTCACTGACTGACAGATCAGACAGCTCATTGAAAGTGTTGGCTCTGTGTGATGCAGCTGTGAGAGGGGCAAATTCCATGCTAGGGTCATTAGGAAAGGGGTTGAAAATAAAAATGCTGATACGATAATGCCCTTATACAAGTCTCTGGTGCGACCACATTTAGAGTACTGCGTACAGTTCTGGTTATCATTATCTTAAGGAGGACATTGTAGAACTGGAGAAGTTGCAGAAGAGGACAACCAAATTGATCAGGTGCCTGGAGCACCTTCCTTATGCTACAGCAACTGGGGCTATTTAGTTTGGAAAAGAAGAGACTATGGAGAGGCATGATAGTGTATAAAATTATGCATGGAGTAGAGAGACATTTTTCTCCCTCTCTCACAATGCTAGAATCAGGGGTCATCCCATGAATCTGAAGCTTGGGAAATTTAGGACTGACAAAAGGAAGTACTTTTTCACATAATGCATAATTTATCTATGGAATTGCCTGCCACGGGATGCGGTCATAGCCACTACATTGGATGGCTTTAAAAATGGGCTTAGACAAATTCATGGAGGACAGGTCTATCAATGGCTACTAGTCTGATAGGCCACATCAAGTCCCAGAGGCAACATGCTTCTAAATACCAGTTGCAAAGGAGCAACAGCAGAGGGAGAGCATGCCCTCAGCTCTTGGCTGTGGTCTTCCCAAAGGGTTCTGGTGGGCCACTGTGTGAAACAGGATGCTGGACTAGATAGGCCTTGACCCTGATCCAGCAGGGCATGTTCTTAACACAGAGTAGGCTGTAAATCCCCCTTCAGGAGCTACAGCTCAGGCATCAGATTGTCCCATATGGTGTACAGCAACCTCCCAGGAAGCCACCCACTTCCTTTCCAGCCATAACTTTTCCTTTGCATACTGCCTAGCCATGGAAATGAGCTGGAGAGCTGGTGCCTCAGTTTTGGAAACCTGATCTAGCCCTCTCCCAGCTGCAGTGGGGAGGGTGTCTTGCTTGTGAAGCAGCTGCCCCCATCCCAATCCACAATTCCTCTCCCAGTTAGGAGAGCAAGGGGCACGAGTCTGTGCCAAAGCAGGGGCTTGCTCCCAATGACACAGCTCAGGGGATTAGGAGTCAGTAGGACCCCCTGCTAACTGAGTAAAGTGGTGATTCTCTTATATTTAGCAGAGGGAGAGCAGTTGGCTCTATCTAACCATAGCACAGGATCCCTCCAGTGGCTGTTGTTGGTGTTTTTAGACTGTGAGCTCTTTGGGGACAGGGAACCATCTTATTTATTTATTTGTTTCTTTTCTATGTAAACTGCTTTGGAAACCTTGTTGAAAAGTGGTATATAAGTAGTCGTAGTCGTGGCAGGGAAGGAGAAGCGGGGAGAAACTTTCTTGCCAGCCTAAAATACTCTTTTAAAATGTCCCTCCCCAAGTGTCTCCCCCAGATTGGTTCCTAATTGGGGCAGTGAGAAATGGGAGAAGTGAGTGCTTTGTGGGGGACAGGGGGGAGGGCAAATAGACTGAGCTTGGAGTCTAAATCACCAGGAGTCTAAACAACCCTATTGCCTAGCTATAAGGTGGGGCTGGTCTGGGAGGGAAAGGATTTCCTCCCACTAGTGAAGTCAAAAGATTGAACTTATCTCTTGACCAGGAGGATGTGTTTTTCAGGTTGTAAAGGCTGCCTGCTTGACTCTGAGGGAAGAAACAAATAACACAAAAATTGAAGTCACACTTTTGCTTCTAAGTAAGTCTGCCCATCTGCAACACATTTAAATGACTTTTGCCTAGAAATATTTGCTAGAATCTATTTCTGCTTTAAAACAAAGTGCTATGCTTCAGACTTCAGTACTCCTGCAGGATTTTTTTTCTACGCAGCAGAACAAACTGTGCAGTTTCTTCGGCATTCTAAAGAGAAAGACTAATCTAAAAATAGTTTCACGAAGTTAAAATGAACTTGAATAAATATCTAGACATTGGGTTTAGAAGAAAAGCTGGTCAATAGCTGTAATTATATGAACTCATAATAAAAGTATGAATGCAAAACTGACATTCATAATTCCCTTGTTTGTGGGTGAGAACTGAGGGCCTCTTCTTAAAAATGTAGGATTTGGTATGATCTGTAGAGGCAAGACTTCTGTCATGGCAGAATCTATCACCACCAACTGATTGGCTTTAATCCTTCTGGCCAGGGAAATTTTTATTAAAAAGCAAACACTTCTCATGGTGATTTGACAAAGACGTCACAATCACCAGGAGTTGCTTCAGCTCATCAGGCATAGGGAACATTTGCACGGAAGCAGCTTGTTCCAAATGAAAGGCAAAAAGGTTTGATTAGACACAAAGAACTAAAGAAACTCCAAGATCACTCATCCTCCAGAGATCTTTATAAAGAGCACAATCTGTTCTCTGCACCTGAAACAGTGAATTCAAAAACATGTGAACAAAAGAGGAATCCACTGGCAATTTACAGCAAAGAGCCTAATAAGGACCTGAGAGAGGAGAGTTAGAGAAAAGGTCTAGGAACGCTAAGGCTTTATTGACCTGACATCACACTTATCTTTGAGAAAAATAAACTTATGAAATTTACATATTCAAAAAGTTTCCACAGATTTGCATAAACCAAGTACATTCATGAAAAGACAAAAATCACAAAAGTCATAATGCCCTAATAATTTTGCAATCTTCAATAACTTTGAGGGAAGATATTCTCTTTAAAAAAAAAAAAAGTTGGGTGCCACACACGGTTTGCTTCATTAAAATATACATTTATTTGCAAATGTATATTTCTGAAGTCTGCTGACTTGCTCTGACATTTTGTTTTACAATGAGTTAACACTTCTGATATTCACAATGTCTCATTTTAAATAAAAGAATTTCAGTTCTTATACCAGAATCAAGGGTGTCATTAAAAAATAAAGAATCCATTTGACATCTGCAACTGTGTCAGTCAGTCCAAGGCATGAAACCAAGCCCTGTTTAAACCTGAAAAAGTTGGCTCTGCCTCAAACCCTGAAAATGAGACAAAAATGCCTAAGTAATACTCTCAGAGTTTTGCCCACTCTCCGAGTAGCGCCCTGGGCTCTTGAGAAAGATAGAGGCAATGATCAGAATCTTGATGACCACTTGTGTACTCTGCCAAAAGCTAGATGAAGAAACTTTTCAGTGTACTTCAATTGTTAGCAAAATTCTGCATTCTTCTGTGGGCTCTTCCATCTCTTGCAGGTGCAAATAAAACCAGTTACACTCGTTCCAATCATCCAGATCCTATTCCATTTGCAGATATCAACTCAATCGCAATATACATCACCCCCTGCCTTAGTTTACTCAGGAGTTTTGCAAGTATACTAGAAAAAAAACTAGCATTTGATAGAAAAATTGTCTATGAAATAGTCTCACTTGGTTTGTTACTATGGATCATAATTCCGTATGTGCTGCCGTATCTGTAGAAAAGGAGAGGAAGAAGAAAAAAATAATCAATAGAAAAGTCACATGTAGAGATAGGATAACTGTCTGCTCTTTTGCAGGGACCTGGCTTAAAGCCAAGATGACATCTTGCCAGAGGGTCAAAATAGCTGAGGGACTGACTGCCAATCCTTTTGGTGCCCTCCTTCTGAATAAGCAACTCTCATCCTCAGTATGGGGGGAAAATGTCCAGGCACTTAGCAGGATTCTGCTGTCCATGGCTAATATGGTACTTTCCATTGCAAAGCCAGAGGCTTGCAGATAGCAGAAAGCATAGCAAGCAAAGTGATAATTCGCTGCTGCCTGGAGCCGAGGACATCTCTGATTGGGTTATCCTTCCCACGTGCTCCCAGGCAGGACTAATTAAAAAGTGTTACTAGCCTTAAGAGCCCAGGACGGATAACCCTGCCTAGTTCTTTTAGTCCTGCTGCGCTCCTAGGCAGATCTGGGTGTAAACTTGTGGGTGTAAACTATTTCAGAAGCAAAATTCACAAGCATTGTCAAGAAACAAAGTAAGCAACAGTCCTACATTTTCTTTTCCATGGAACTCAGGTTTAAATGATCACAACATCAGAAGAGTGTTGTTGTTTTTTCTCCATTAGGCCTTCAAATGGTCCCAAGTGAGCTTCTGTTCCCCAGGAAATGGGTAGACAGCAGCTCTGGTGCCATTTCACACTGTCAGCATGCCCAGATGTGCAACAGCTGCCTCTTAAAGTAGCAATGGGGGTGGGGAGAACTACCTTCTTGATTTTGTTGTTTTGTTTCATTTGTTGTAAAAAGTGTTCCTGATGCTTTCGCTTGATGGAAACGATTGAACAGCTGCTTAATTTCTTGATCATAGTCCTGCCACTCAGGGACAATCCTCATAGCTGCCTGAAGTTTCGGCTCTTTGGTCATGGGGTTGTTGCACTGCAATATAATGGCAGAAGTCAATGAAAATAAATGTGTGGACATTCATCATACAAGAAGAAAACGTACTCAGCAGTGCCTCTGTAATTCAAGCCCCAAATGTGATTGGCCATGAAAACTATACTGTAATTCTCTTTGAATTCCACTATTACCATCATCAAGGATTACTGTTTTTCCAGAGACTAAACAAACTTTACGGCATTCCATGAATTCAGGAAATGGGTCTGAAGACTCAGAACACTGTCAACATCCAAAAGCTTAATTGTTATACCTTAAAGTTTAAAAGAAGCACATTATAATCAAACTATAGTAAGAAGTTTGCCCACAGATTCACTCAAATAGAAAACTGTCTATTCCATACTTTAATGTTACAACACTTATAGATTTTGTATGCAATGTGTAAATAACATGCAAATTTCATTTGTATGCAATGCTATGCCCAAGCATATACGATACACAACTGTGGAGCGCTTGCTACTAGTATCAATTTTAAGGCCGTCACAATGCAGCACTACACACTTCCAGTCCCCAGGCCAGTGTCTGGAGATGACAGTAGGTGGCCACCCCTTATCCAAGTGATTAATACGATAAGTATTTATATACCACTTTTAAATCAATGTTCCCAAAGTGGTTTACATCAATATGGTATGATATGATATAAATAAATAGGCTCCCTGTCCCCAAAGGACTCACAATCTAAAAACAGAAATGTAAGATACGACACCAGCAACACTGGAGGAATGCTGTGCTGGGGATGGATAGGGCCAGCTGCTCTCCCCCTGCTAAATAAAGAGAATCACCACCTTTAAAAGGTGCCACTTTGCTCAGTTTGCTTTTTTTGGGGGGGGGATGAAAGCAATACAAATGGCAAAGAACAGTTCTACTGTTTTTACTGTTTACAGCAAGGGTAGACAGCAGGGTGCATTAGGATGTACTGGTAGATCTCTAGGCAGTTTGGAGTACTGGCCTGTTTAACAACAGGAACAACAAAAGGCTTCAATTCTGAGTGATGCTATTACTACAGATCACAGAGTCTAATTTAGTTATAGATTTGTACTTGTTTATGTGGGTAATCCCAGGCAATGTTCTCTCTAATTTTTTTCAACTGTGTGCAGAATGAGTTTTGTTCTGGGCGGCATAATCAAGGCACTGTGTGTGGAGATGCATTCAGAGTGGAGCCTTCCTGATTCAACCTGAGTGGGATCTAAAATTAACTGAGCGGACATTAAAAAATATGTGAGCGCACACATGTGCGCATGCCTTAGAAGGAACACCGATCCCAGGATATGGCTCATGGGATGCAGTTGCTTTTTTACGCGTGGTGAACCTCTAGGTTCTAGTCAAAGAAGCAAAGAAAGTAGATTCTGCATGCCTGAAGTTTGTCCACAATATGATAAATACATATATACACACATTTATAATACATGAACACATTTAAATATGACTAGGTTCTGGCATGTCTACCACTTCCCATTCTGTATGTACAAGAAACCTTACCAAATCAATGGTTTTTGCTCTCTTCTTTGAAGCATCATCACACCATGTTTCACACCAAAGCCATTCTTGTGGGAGCGATTTAATGGGTACTTGATGGATCATGTTGTTGGGTAAGTCCTGTCAGAAGAAAAATAGTTGCTGGTTTTTTTAACATAGTAGAATTGTTTCCTTAGTGGCCTTTTGAAGGGCTTTCATGTAGTGTTACAAATCAGATTAAAATTAGTCCAAACTAAATGTTTTTCTGTCCAGAAAGCTGAAAATATATGCACACATAATAAGTACAGATCAAGACATTCTACTGTGGAAGATAATTTAGTTCCTTAAGATCACCGCGTGCAGTTCTCAATGTAAGGTGGTTTATGAACAAAAACTAAGCACAATGGATTGTGGAAACACAGAAAAGTCACAAGACACTCAGTAGATGTAGAAGCCAATAGTGGAGAATGTCTAACTAGATATTCTAGTGATTCCAAGTCTGGCCACTACCTGAAATTTTTATTTATCTATTTAGCACATGTATATACTGCCAAAACAAATGTCTTAAGGTATTTTACACACAGAAAATTTTAAAAGCCACAAGAATTAAAACAGTCAAAACAATTAAAAACAATACAAACATTTTAAATGGTTAACATCTACAATTGTAAGTGGTAATCATTTAATTGAAAAGCAGCTCTAACTTTACTGAGATGTTTCCATACAACACAAAAGGCCCATTGAGATTTTGAGCCTCCTTCATCCACTCACCTGCTATTATGGCTTCCCTTCAACAGGTCATCCTCCATATCAATCTTCACTATTTGTTTTTCCTGATAATCTGTATCTATTTCCATTCTTATCTCCTTATGCTTCATAGTACAGCAACTCTATGGTTTCCCCAAAACTAGAAGATACCTTAAAAAAACAACTCTGAAGATGCCTTAAGAAAAGAAAGTTCCTTAAAAGTGATACCTACCCGTAATAAGCTGTCTGAAAAAGCAATAGCTTCACCCCATAGTATGTGAGCATCATAAGGCTTTATGAGCAAGAGATGGATGTTATTAGATTACTGTGTTTCCCCGCAGTAATTCAAGCATAACAAGTACCTGATCAAGATTGGAGAGACTGTTGGGATCCTGGCTAAGTCCTTGGTATTGCCCTCTGAGCCGGTCTCCTGCAGCTATCTTCCTGAACTTCTTCAGATCCACAACATAGAGAGCACTAAGAACAGACAGAACAGCTGTTTGAGTCATTGTATCCAAGAGCTATATTAATGGGCTAAATCAAAATATATTCAAAATGGGTCCTCAGAATTATTAGATCAGAAATAGGGATGTGCTCAAAACATGATTCGGTGTCCGAATCACAGCACAATTCCTTTAAAACTGTGCATAGCATGCGTGGAGGCCATGTATGTGCCAGCATTGTGCAGGGGCAGCTGGTAGACGCCCCGCCGGCACACAATCATAGCTGAGGGGAGAGCAGAGATTATAGAAGTGGCTGCGAGCAGAGGAGGAGCAGGTATGGACCTGTTCTCCTCCATGTTAAAGGGGCTGTGTAAACCCTCAGTTTTAAAAGGCTTGTGCAGTGATTTGGATGCTGAATCACGTTTCAAGCACATCCTTAGTCAGAAGGGGCTAAATTACCAGAGCAGAAAGCAACACTTCAGTGCCTTTCATATTTTTTTGTTTCTTATTACGGTCAAAAGCTAAACCCAAGTCCTCTGACAAAATAATTTTTGCAGTCATTCCAAAATTTGTGATGAAATGCTCAATGGAAAAATGCAAAGCCTACAATTCACATGTTAACACGTGCACATTTCAACATGAGATCACCAACTCCACTGACAGTAGTACTTAGTGATGCAGTTTTCAAGTGCGTTAAAAAAAAAAAAAAGCAACAACCATATGAGCACCAGACAGGAAAAAAACTTCTGTCACCTGATGTGGTATTTTCTTCCAGCCAAATGACTCGCCCAGTATCCTGATTTCCAGAATCTATAGCCATCCATCTCTCTTCGGCTTTCACAGAACGGCGTATATCCATAAGGTGCCCCGTCCAAGTTGAAATCTCTTAGCTCCTTGAGGTCTGTCCGCACAATCTGAGGAAAAGGAAATGCAAAGCCTACCTTCAGCTTCAAGGTTAGATATTCTGGTGGAGAAACCTGAGGCTGGGACCTCCACAGTCATGATAAAGGCCCATTAGATGGAGGGCTCCATCCTCAAAGCCTGCTCTCCCCCATCACATCCACTAATGAGAACGTAACCATGGTGGAGCAAACCCAATTTGCTTTTCCAAACCTGGACCCAACCCTGGAGCTGTCTTCAAAAAGCGAAAGAAGAACCATGTGCTCTTGCTGCCTCTTCTCTTCCCCTACACCGCACAATCAACTAATAGAGGAAGTATAATAAAAGCTGCCCTGAACCCATAGCATGCTGTACATATTTTAATCAACTGAATTAAAACTGACCTGTTCAGCTCTGTTTATATTACAGAAGCCCTCTCTAGGAAAACGGAAAAGTGGGCTGCAAATCTAGACAGAAGTCAAGTGTGATGACAACTGTCCAGTTCTGTTACACATGGTAACCATGGCTCTTTAAAAGTGAGGAGCGGAGTGTGAGAAAAACAAAACTTGGTTGATAGTGAAATCTCATGTCAGTGGGGATTGCAAATAGGCAATATAGGGGTCAGAGATGTGGGACTTGTCTACTAGCTGCAGATGTCACAAAAGCTCTATCGTCTGACTTGCTCCATTTTTCCACACTGTAATCCCTAGGGGCAGGGAACATTTTAAGGGCTCTCTCATAGGTGAAAAGTTGCAAGTTCTCTAAATCAAGCCTATTACTATTCATTAAAGATTTCTGAGGATGCTGTTCCTGCACAAGCCAGCAAAACAGTATAGAAAGAAGAGCAGGGGAGGTATTCTGTGTCATGTATATAAATACTGCAAGCCATGTGTTTCCTAGCACCAATCTAGGAATATCTGAGGCTTCAAGACTGCTTACCTGGTCAGCATCTACAAACAGGAATTTATCCACAGCAAGGGGGAAAAGCACATCCAGAAAGAGGATTTTGTAACCCCAGATGATACGCTGCTTCTCCGTTTGCTGGTGAAGCCATCGTGGCCATTTATATTGGACTAGTTCATACTGGAAATTGTATTCAGCAGCCATATACGGGATGAACTCCTGGAAGGAAAGTATAGTTACTGGTCCCCAGAGCTATATAAAGACAACATTTAAAGCAAACTTTATTTTTAGAGCAAAATATCTTCCAACAAAAATCCTTGGAAATAGATATTTGGCTGTAGAAATATGGGTAAGGATGGAAGTGCAAGCTTAAGATCAGGAGTCCACACATACTGACTGGGCTTAGTAGCCAATAATTGTTTCTAGTAGCCAGGGAGGCTTTGCTTTCTCATTTCCTGTAGGAGTGTGCATGGTTTTGGTCCGGCATAATTGAACAGACCGCCGGACCGGTCCGGAGGTCCGGCGGTCTGGCTGGGCGGGGGACTATGACTTTAAGTGGGGGGCGTGGTAGTACTCCCCCCCCCGCCGCTCTTCCCCCTCCGGCGCTGGTCCTTGAAAAAATCTTGGGGCGGCAGAGCTCCTCTCTGCCGCCCCTGCCCCCGTCGTTGTTTGGAAAGCCTTAACAGAGACGAGCGCTAGCGGCACGCATGCGCCCTGCACGCACGCTCGTCTCTGACGCTGCAGCGCGCGTGCCGTATACGTCACGTATACGGCGCGCGCTGCAGCGTTAGAGACGAGCGCGCGCGCTGCGCAGGGCACATGCGCGCCGCTAGCGCTCGTCTCTGTTAAGGCTTTCTAAACAACGATGGGGGCAGGGGCGGCAGAGAGGAGCTCTGCCGTGAAGATTTTTGCAAGGACCAGCGCCGGAGGGGGAAGAGTGGCGGGGGGGGGGAAGTACTACCACCCCCCCGCTTAAAGTCACAGTCCCCCCCTGCCGGACCAGGGGGGGGGGGCTCCGAGCCATGCACACCCCTAATTTCCTGCTACAGCAAGTAATCAGGGGTGTAGCCACTATTGGGTGACTGGGTTCAAAGAACCTGGGCCACCACGCCTCGCAGCCCTGACACCCCCCCCCCCCGCGTCTGATGTCAGATGCAGTGGGAGCCAGACGGCCCCGTTTGGGAGTTAAATGGCCATTGTTGCATTCACAGCACAGCTAGGAGCAAGATCTTCGCTGCCTTAAAGGCAGGGAAGAGCCACTCCTGGCCGCGTTGCGAATTCAGTGCTGGCCTGAATCTAACTCCCGAACGGGGACGCACAGCCCCGTTCGGGAGCCAGTCCATGCCCCCCACGTGGTTAACCCCCACATCTGGTGTATGGCTAACCCCCACGTCTGGCATCAGATGTAGGGGGCGGTTGTGAGCAGGGCTGCCACATCGGCTGGACACATCGGCTGGACACATCGGCAGAGCCACTGGTCTGGCTCTGCTACCGCAGGCAATGTATGTGTTAGAGTTGAAGGGGAGAGGTTGCTACAGTGATGTGGTGTCCTGGTGCAAGATTCAGGCTGGCATCATTTCAAAAGATGCAGTCTTTGCCTCTCTGAGCTGCAAGAAGCATTTGAAGAAAACAAAAAACCTTATTACTCCTATATTAGATGCTTTCCTTGCTGGTCACTAAAACCAAGTTTATGGTTACCTCTGGCAACTAGCTAATTGTATTTGTGGATCCCCTTAAGAGATTTAAAGATGACGGTATCTTGATTTTTAGGCTACCATGAATGTGGTCAATCCCTATCTAAAAATTTTAATCATTGCTTTTAAATATGCCAGCAAAGTCCCACATTTAACTTGTGACTCAAGCACATTATTGTTAGAGCACTGAGAAAGATTCGTTACAGCAAAACAAGAGAATATTTGGCACAGACCTCCACCTTGCAATGTTCCTCTGGCACAAGAACAGAGTCTGTTCTCTTCTGAAACCCCAGTGTGACTATTCTGATTTTTTTTTCAAATGGTACAAGAGAAAAAGATGAAGGCAGCTCACATTAACATCAGAGTACTTTGAGACCACAATGACGATGGACAATGAAAAGTCTATTTCTTTCCCATGCTCCACCTCAGTGAACTGAAAGGGTAGAACATAATCCCTTACAAGTCTCAGTGTACTCTGCAGACTGCTAGCCAAGGCAAGCTATTGTGAGATAGACTATACTAGTAAATACACCAGGACTTACATGTGAACTGCCTCACTGCAATGGTTCTCCAGTGAGCAAACTTGTTACTAGGCCATTCCTATAAGGCAGTGCTCTAGCCAGAATCTTAGTCCTTCTACATATTAATATAGAAACATTCATTTAGAACCAGGAGTACCCAAATGAGATTGGATAACGATTCATCTTGAACAGTGTTCTCTCTAATTTTTTTCATCTGTGTGCAGAATGAGTTTTGTTCTGGTGGGGGAGTATCAAGGCAGTGTGTGCGCACGTGAATTCAGAATGGGACCTTCCTGATTCAACTTGAGCGGGATCTAAAATTAACTGAGCAGACATTAAAAAAAACTTGTGAGCACAGGTATGTGCGCACATCTTAGAGGGAACACTGATCTTGAAACATACTATGAACTGAAAAGCTGAAGCTCACTGGCATTGTTTGTTTATATTTGTACACCGCCCCAAATTTCCATCTCTGGGTGGTTTACAGCAACATAAAAAAATTAAAACAGAACTAAAAACCTTAAGACAATTTAAAACCACAAGTCTACTTATTTCATCTGGTTTCCCCCCGCACCCCCTTCTGGATTGGGAGAGGGGCTGTGATTTCTGTGCACTTCTCCATTGGGCTGCTAACTGTTGTTTTGCTCACTTTTAATTACTGTACATCTTGAACCTGGGCTGGATTTGCCTGATGAGGGTGGGGTGAAAGCCACAGCTGTTGAGCTTTTAAACTTTTGGCCCTTATGAAGGTTTTTCCCCTGGAACAACACCGGGGCGCTGCCTCCAGCACAGCGGGCAGCCCCCGTGGGAGTGGGGCACCAGTGACCTACTGCCCACTGGTGGAGCTGCCCACCAGTGGGTGGCCCCTGAAGCCAGCTACCAAAGGGGGCTGGCCTAAGGCCAAATGTATTGTTTTGGACTCTTGTTGGGGGAACCATTCCAGTGGTGGTGGGGAATCAACAAATATATGGTGCTGGTTGGTCAGCCAATAATTGGGGAAGGGGACTCAAAAATGTAATTGCTGTTTCTCCTTTCAGCAGGCTTACAACCTCTTTGACCTTGGAGAGCAGTGCCAATTACCCACAGAACCTCACCTTATTACTCTGTAATGCCAGGTCAGTCCAAAATAAGTCTGAGATCATCCATAACTTGATTGTGAAGGAACTGACCTGGTATGCATTATGGAGACCAAGTTGAGAGAAGCTTGCGTCCGGTTTGCTCCCAGCTTCTCCTGGTGGTATACTCCGTGGTGGAGCATGTGAGAGGACATGGGTGGAAAGGTGGGGTGGCTGTGTCTGTGTCTACAGCAATACCATCCCTTACCAGGATCCCTGTCAGGGAATTGGCCTATATTGAATGTGTATACCTAAGCCTAGGGACCAAGGATAGACTGGGACTTCTGTTAGTGTACCACACTGCCCAACAGAGTCCCTAACTGAGCTGATGGATCTGGTTGTGAAGTTGGCATGGGAGTTGCCCAGGTTGTTGTTGGTGGGGGACTTCAATGTTCATTTTGGAACTGGGTTGTCAGGAGCAGTTCAGGAGTTCATAGCAGCCAAAACAGCTATAGGCCTATCCCAGCTGGTCTCTGGACTGATGCATGATGCTGGATCACTCGCTCGATTTGGTCTTTTGCTCTGATCAGGGTGGTGTTCTGTGGGTGGGGACTTCCTGTTATCTCCCCATTGTCATGGACAGACCACCATCTGGTTAAGGTAGGACTTGCAACCACAACCCACCTCTGCAGGGGTGAAGGACTTATTAGGTTGGTCCACCTGAGAAGGTTACAGGATCCAATAGGATTCCAATAAGCCTTTGAAGGGTTTAGAGTTGACTCTGCTAGTGATTCTGTTGATACTCTGGTGCAAACATGGAATAATAAACTCACTAGAACAGTAGACACAATTGCTCCTAAGCATTCTCTCCAAACCTACTTCAAAATTAGCCCAGTCATATTCAGAACTATGGGAACTGAAGCAGTGAGGTAGACAACTATCGCGCAAGTGGAGGAAGACTCCGTACAAATCCAATGGATCACAATACAGAGCAAATGTGAGGATATATGCTTTTTGCAGTGCAGGCGGCAAAGAAGCGGTTCTTTTCTGCCCCCATTGTTTCTGCAAATTCACGTCCAGCTGAGTTGTCTAGTATGTGTCCTCCCACCTCACCAAATTTGAACTTGGAACCATAAGTCACTCGCTGTGACGTTTTCAATAACTTTTTTGCAGATAAAATCTCTCATATTTGGGCCAAACTAGATTCCACGATTACTGCAGAGTCTACTGTAGAGATGTCTAGCAACTCCTCATATAGGATTAGAGTAGGCCACTTTCAGTTTGTGACTCCTGAAGATGTGGACAAACTGCTTTGAACTGTACATTCTACAACCTGTTCTCTTGACCCTTGCCCCATCTGGTTTATTTCATCTGGTAACTGTATTATCAGAGAGGGTCTGGTAAATATTATAAATGCTTCTCTGAGGGAAGGCAGGATGCTTCTCTGAGGGAGGGTGTTATTAGACCTTATTTGAAGAAACCTGCATTGGATCCCTCAGAGTTAGCTAATTACAGAACCATTTCTAACCTTCCATGGTTGGGTAAGGTGATTAAGCGGATGAGGTCTGGTTACAGTTGCCACTAGCTCGTTTGCTGGCAACTCAGGACTGGGTCTTTTTTGTGGCTGCCGCAGGGCTTTGGAATATGCTCCCTGTCAAAACTGTGTACACCGCCTAGAGATACACATATCATGCAGTATATACATATGATAGATAGCCAGATAGATACATAAAATGGCATGGATCACCATGGCCATGTCCGCTTGCCCCAGTTGTGGAATGTCCTCCATAAAGAGGCCACCAAAACCTTATTTTATTATTATAACCAAGTTCCCCTTTGAGAAAGAAATAAGGGATACAATGAGGTTGTTCTCACAACCAGCTCTACCTGGGCTAGCACAGCCCTACCTGGGTAATGCTCCTCGTGAGAACCACTAGGATCAGTCCCGATCCTAGCACTTCTCAGCTGATAGCCCAGGTCTTTTACCTGGGCTAAAAGTTAGGTAGGAGCACGTGCACATGCCCTCCTCCCTCACCGCCTGGTTGGGTGGGCAGCCGGGCTGCCAGCAGCTCTTTATAGGCCGCCAACAGCCATTTTAATGATAGAGGTTGGGGGAAGGAACGACCTATCCTCTAGAATTTCCACAATGCACCACGCTGCTCGTGAGGTGCACTGTGAGGTTCCTGGAGACCAGACTCCGCTTCCCCAGCCTCCCGATCACCATGCCACTAGCCGCAGCGGTGATCACACAGGCGGGCAAGTGGTGTGGCTGGGAGAAAAAGGAAGTTGTGTGGGGGAACATAGGTGTGATCTTGCCTTCCTCCCCGCCCTCCCCATCCACAGTGGTCGTGTGAACAACTCTAATATGTGATCATCAGCTTTGACTGAAAAAAGGTTCAGATCAGGGGTACGCAACATGCATCTCTCCAGGCGTTGCTGAACTACAACTCCCATCATCTCTAGCCACAATTTATTACAGCTGGAGATGATGGGAGCTGGCATTCAGCAACATCTGGAGAGCCACATGTTGCCTAACCCTGGTTTAGAAGAAACAAAAGGCATCAGTACAAAGATGTGAAATTATTTCCTGCAACTCTCTCAATATTTCCTTTACATACGAACATAGGCAGCTGCTATATACTGAGTCAGACCAGAATTGTCTTCACAGACTGGCAGCGGCTTCTCCAAGGCTGCAGGCAGGAATCTCTCTCAGCCCTAACTTGGAGATGCCAGGGAGGGAACTTGGAACCTCAGATGCTCTTCCCATCCCCTAAGGGGATGTATTTATATGTATTTAATTAATTGCATTAGCTCACCTCACATGCATTTATATTCACTGACTGATCAGTCAGTCAGTCAACTGATATTTGGGGGAGAGAATATTTTTAAAGTGCTTCAATTTTGTTTTGTAATTTTTGTTGTTGTTATTGTTTTAACAAACCTTAAATGTAGGTGACAAATAGTTCTTCAAGAACCAGAACTTCACGGGCGTCTGTGTGTTTTTTAGCACAGATAACATCATGATGCTGTCAAAACAAAAAAAGGAAAAGGAAAAAAAGAGAACTGTTTTAACTAGCTGGAACTAGCACAAATCAACAGCACACATACTACAATATAACTGGTTCTGCTCCTACATCTAGTCCTTCATGCAGTTCGTATTGGTGAAATTATTAATGACTGTATATTGTGTACTGTATATGCTATTTTTGCAGAAAAAATATACACTGGCAGATGTATATTAAGAGATTACATGGGTGGGCGGGGGGGGGGGAATAGCCATCTTTTAAGATTAATTAAATTAAATTAAATTAATAATCTATTGAAGAACCATCATGACTTGAAGTCACAGGAAGCTGCCATATACTGAGTCAGACCATTGGTCCATCTAGCTCAGTATTGTCTTCACAGACTGGCAGCGACTTCTCCAAGGTTGCAGGCAGAAATCTCTCTCAGCCCTATCTTGGAGAAGCCAGGGAGGGAACTTGGAACCTTCTGCTTTTCCCAGAGCGGCTCCATCCCCAGGGGAATATCTTGCAATGCTCACACTTCTAGTCTCCCATTCAACTGCAACCAGGGCAGACCCTGCTTAGCTAAGGGAACAAGTCATGTTGCTACCACAAGACCCGCTCTCCTCTCCCTTAGGATGATGTTTATCCTTCTCAAAACTGAAAATGTAAAGGCTCTTGATCAAGGGTTCTGGAAATGTAAGAGCTCATTACTACCTGCACAGAATTCAGAAGTGTAGGAAGTTGCATTTTTCTACATTACTTCGGGATGGATAGAATTTAGATATATCCACCTCCATAAATAAACAAGCAGCTCTTTATATATGAAGAACATAACTTTGTAATGATGCAGCAGTGGGAGTAATCATAAATGTGGATCATGTTGACATTGGCTGGAATTGACCTTCTGCAAAGCAATGTAGTTAATGCCAACTTATATACAGTCTCCCAAATTGCCACTTACAAGCAGCAACACATTTTCCAGTTTGAGTAACATACTATTGATCCTAGACTAACCGAAGGAATCTTTCATATAGATGTCCTGATGCCACTGAAAATATGTTGATCACATCATCTTTATCTTGTTTCACTTCTTCTTTCTTCTGTCCACCTGTAAATCCCCTAAAAAAGAAAAGGGAGGGGGAGCAAAATGCTTATACCAATCTGCAGTATCAAAAAAGACAACCAGATTTCTGCTTCTCCTCAATCCAGAAGATACAGACTATGACATTAAGCATTAAAAATCCCAGTGTCCAAAAAAGCACAGTGTCATTTGAATGTGAAACATGTAATTCAGACATAACAAATGCATCTGATAAGCATTCATAGCACTTCCCTATGAAAACCCATCCCACCATACATTAGTCTGTTGCAGATGAACAGTTCTGCAGAAATTCAAAGATTAATACTCTACTTCTTCTTTCAGGAATTAATCCAGAAATGAATTCAGTTGCAAATCAATTCCCATGTCATACCCCAATAATTAGCAATTGCAGTATGGCCTATTTTTAGCCTAATTTCCAGTAGGCTTATGAATTTACCCAGCATTCTGCGTGTCCGTCCACATGTGTGTGTCCCCCATCAATTTTGCAATGCCTGGACCAATATGAACCAAATTGGGTATAGTTACAGGGACACACAGAGACATCTCAATGGTGTAGTTTGTGATGATATCATCCACCCCAATTCAATATGGCAAATGCGTAAACATTTGAGGCATGAGTGGGCTAACCGCCTAACTGATTTGAACCAAATTTGCTACAGGTCTAGGGACACAAAGGGATGGCTCAAGGGCATCGTTTGTAATGATGTAATCCACCCTGAATCAAGATGGTGAATATTTGAGGTGCATTTGGACCAAATTTGGTACAGTTGTAGGGACACATAGGGACACTTCAAATGCATAGTTTGTGATGATGTCACCCACCCCACTTCAAGTTGGTGGATGCATGAATGTATGAGACACAAGTGGGCTAACTTGTAAACTGCCTAACAGATCTGGACCAAATTTAGTCCGGTTCTATGATAGTGATAGTGAAAGGGATATTGAAAGAAAAGTAGGCAATTAGTTCTTTCAAGAACAACTTGTTAGTTTTTAAAGGCTTCATATCAATTGCATGTTTCTCAGCAGCTACATTTAAAATATCAGGGAATTTTCCCACCTCAAATATAGAAAAGCAGGGTGGAAATTGGTTAAACAAATATAATTCAGGTTCTAGAAAGACATGAGAAGAGACAACTCTGCTTACCATTTAAGAGACTCCCAAAATCCAGACTCATTCTCATTAGTTCCATCACTTAGCAAGTCTTCATTTAGCATATCGAGTTTTTTCTGAACCTACAGAAAGAGAAATAACACAAGTCTCTTATTAATTGCCGGTTGATCAGTTGGTGCGAAATAAAGTCATACTTCCTGATGACCTACAGATATCCAATTTCGCATATACTATCCTGCCACTGAAATTAGCTGAATGCACTTTTTACACTGGAATATGATGTTGTTGTTATTTTTTAGAAGAAATTCTATAATCATGTTTTAATGCTTAGTGTTCTCAACAGATTTTTAACACTCAAAAATCAGATCAATAATAATGAACCGAGGAGAAGCAGAAGATCTTTCTTAGATTCAAATTTACCATATATGGTAATTATTCAATAAAATGAATATTTGAATTTGAAATCCTACAAATTTCAAACTGTTTTTACTTTCCTTTTGCAAACACATCAATAAACAATTCTATGACATATATTTAATTTCTTGAACTTTCCTATAGGTGTAATCTATGCAAAATGACTTTGCCCAATCTACAATAGGCCTCACCTACATATACAAGGTCCCAAAAGCCAGTCATCCATAGCTCCCTTCTCACCCCCACCTGTGCACTTTGCTCCATGTATGGGAATTTATTTCTTGAATGTAGCCCTCTTATGAGCACTTATTGGACAGCTACATGTGCCTAATGAGATGCCTAAGGTGTAGCTGGATAGCTCATAAGCTTCTAAACATTAAATACTGTCCAAGGGAATAACAACAGGGCAAGTGACATAACTTTTAAAAAGGAGGGGTGTGTACCTACTTTGCACCTTTAATTACGGCCACTAGATATCCAACTCTGTTTTGTTTCAATATATTTATTAATTTTAGGATGTCATTGGTATACTGTTGGCCCAATGTGGAGGGCAAGGAATGGGAAAGAAGACACAGTACTCCAAATTAAAAACTTGGCAACTTTCAGCAAGTTCCTTTACATAACTATTTGGAAGTAAACTTCACTGTGTTCAGTGGGACTTACTCCCAGGTAAGCGTGCATATGCCCACAGGCTTTGCCTTCCGTCTCGCATTGCCTCCATTTCCTAATCTATGGGAATAAGAATAGTTGTTTTCTTCCACAAACAATTTTCAAAGACCAACTGAAAAGTATTACAGGGTAAGCTAAGAATTTGGTGGAAGAAGCAAAAGCCTCTCTTTCACTCTTTCCACAAAAGAAAGAGCAAATCCTGATAAGAGACATGTGATTATATTGTTGTCATCCAGTTCCCTTACTATCCATCTATGGGTTTGCTTCGCCCATAGGGCCCTCTATAAGCCAATTATATGAGTGCAACAAGGGCCTCTCCTCTTCCCATTACAAAATAATTTTTTCTTAAAATAATGCTTTGCCATGTCATTTTTGAACTCACCTTCACTTTAATAATTTTGCTCTTGAAATTGTTGATAACAACAATAATGTCACTGGCATCTGGAGGAGAATCTGTACCATCATGGCTAAAACAAATTACAATAATTAAAACATTTAACTCAATAAACACTCTAAGAGAAGTGCTACTTTGTTTCCAGTTCTGTCATTTCTTTTCTACACACAATCCTGTTTAAAAAAAGCTTTCCCTCGCATTCAGTCTGTCCTCCTACTCAGTTCAGATATCAAAAAACATTATTTCAGAAAGGATCATATAAACCAGGCCTATTCAACATAGGCCCCCAGATGTTTTTGGACTACAACTCCCATGATGGCCAATAGCTAGGGATTATGGGAGTTGTAGGCCTACATCTGCAGGAGGGCCAAAGTTGAACACCCCTAATATAAACCTTAGTATCGATATACACATTTACTTATGCATCAATAAATCTTGGATCTTACAAGGCAGTATACCCAACTGCTTATAGACTTCCAATTTGTTAGCTTAGGGAAATTAAAATAAGTCATGTGTGCTGTTGGATGTTGTATCACCAATGAGAAAAACTGATGAACCTGACCATGCCACTGAGGTAGGCTATATGGGTCAGGATGAGTTCTGACCAGAACAAAAACACAAAGCAAAACAGTTGTTCCTAGTACTCTACCTATAGATCCTGTAGATATCTTCAGACCTCCCCTTTCTGAGTCTCAGAAACCAGGCACCAGGATTGGCTTTTAATTGGAAGTAGCCCTATAAAGCAGGAGAAAGATCAAATACAGACATGCTAGACAATGACAACTTCTCAGCACCACATTTAAAAAGACACCATGAGCTAAAAGGTTGTTGCTAATTAGCATATCTTATTTACACAAAAGTAACACAGTAAAAATGTTACTCTCAGATACAGGCAGAATGAAAAGCTACAGTGGGCAGAGAGGTTTCACTGACAACAGATGAGGTAGGGTTCTAAAAGTTACACAAGTTCAACAACAGAAACCAAGCGTTGAGGTGGGTTAACAGATGTCAGTTCAAAAATGGTAAGCAGGGCTGACGAAGCCAACATTGGCAGGTTCAGACAACACAGCCAATGTTGGATTCCTGCCCCCCCACCCTCCACTGGAACTCAGACTGCTGTAGAACTCCAGGAACCAGAGTTTCAGCTTCTATCATATCGTGTGAATCCACCCTAAGAATGGCAAAAGATTAACTTCTCTGCCACCAAGGGGGCTGGGAGCAATGTTTTAAACACATATAAACTAATATCTGCAAGATTCTCATATGAGCCAACAAAGAAGCATTATGCAAGTTAGGCATAAATGATCATGCCTAAAGGACATGAGTTTCTTCATATGGAAAAAGCTTTGGAGGAACTACATCCTCCCAGGCATCTCTGCATCTCCCAGTCACCTCACCCGAGTACCCAGCTTTCCCTTCAGCACTCCCTGCCTGCCCCCTGCACATTTCGCAGCAGCGACGCAGCTGCCCAGCTCTCCCCGTGCCAGAGCTGGGTGACTTTTAAAGAGCCCCGCCCACTCCCTTCTTACACTGGGGCAACTGCCCCGTCAGGCACTGCCTCCTTGTGGTGGGGGCTGGGAGTTCCAAAAACAGAATTCCAACTTTTAATGATGTGCACAGTCCTATTGCCGTCTCTTTCACACAGATAAGGGTCTCAATGCAAAGTCTCAGGATTTGAGAAAATATTTGATGGCCCATAGAAGGTCAATTGCCTGGGGTGGGCAGCTATTTGCAAATCTGTTTCAAGTATTCTACTTTAGTTTGGTTAGCAATGTAGTCACTTACTAAGTTGGCCATTACAATGGTGTCAACAACAACGGGGTTTGTTGATGTTCCTAGCGTGAACTGAAGTCCTCGGGGGGGCTGCCCTGTGGTGATATCATAGCAGTGCCCTTCCAAAAGGAGGTGCTCCAATTCATACTCAGCTGCCACAACACTCTCCACCTGAGAAAAGAAATAACCCCCTTTAAGTACTCAGAAGGTATAACCAGTTACATTTTTAGTGGCGGATTACTTTGTAATTTGAAATGAGATGAACTCTGAGAAATAAGACACACTGGCTGACATAGGAACATAGGAAGCTGCCATATACCAAGTCAGACCATTGGTCTATCTAGCTCAGTATTGTCTACACAGATTGGCAGTGGCTTCTCCAAGGTTGCAGGCAGGAATCTCTCTCAGCCTTATCTTGGAGAAGCCAGAGGGGGAACTTGGAACCTAGATGCTCTTCTCAGAGTGGCTCCATCCCCTGAGGGGAATATCTCACAGTGCTCACACTTCTAGTCTCCCATTCTTATGCAACCAGGGCAGACCATGCTTAGCTAAGGGGACAAGTCATGCTTGCTACCACAAGACCAGCTCTCCTCTCTCCATCTTAATGTTGTGTGTGCACTTCTAACAAAAGCATATGCAAAGCGCTAACCCCTGCACTTCTGAAGCATGGGAGCTCTTGTGCAAGGGCGTGACCATTTTTGCTGTGCTCCCCTTGTACCAGAAATGCTTTTTGTCCCACAGAAACACATCCTTGAGGATTGCGCAACCTCAGTATTTCTGTCGGTCAAAAAGCACTTTTGGAGCAATGGGAGTGCAGCAAAAATCATTGCCCTCTTGTGCAAGAGCGCTCATGCTTTTAGAAGCATGGGGGCTAGGGCTGTGTGCCCACTTTTGTTAGATGCAAGTGTGCACTGTTAGGATGTCAGCAACTGTTCTTGGTATGCACTTCACAATAGTACAATAAAATAACAAAAGAAGCCCTTTTCTCCCTCTCACATAAAATCCAATATATCGTATCTTTTCAAGACAGCTGATGGCTCAGGATTCTTAAGTGTACCACCAAAGCAGGTGTTGGATGCCGATTGTAAAGAATTTGACAATATTTTCGGTATGAGTGTTGGGAATTTCTTTTTCGTTTGGACCTGCTGCTGTTCGTGTGCCATCTGCCGCCGAGAAACTGTTCCAGAAATACAAGATGAGGAGCTCTTGTCTGTGCCAGTGGAATTAGTCACAGTCGTGTCTGCTGAAATGTTGCAGACGAGCTTTGCTATTCAAAATATGAATATTTTGTTTGCTTCTGTAATTACTGTGGTATGCTTGTCACAGAACTCAAGGACAATCGACAAACCTAGCTATGTTCTGTTGCTTTAGTAAGCAACAGCTTCATGAAGTTCCTGTAAATATGATACCATTATGTCTCAGTTTTGTTGAGAACGGCAGATATTTCCCCATATTTCTCTCTTCCCTAACAAAGCCTCTAACAATGACAAAGAACCAGCACAGTGCAATGGTTAGAAAGCTGGGCATGGATATAAGACACTGGGTGCGTGCAGGAACACCAGCAACTTCCAGTTATGTCTGGAAGACAAGGGCAATGGGGCAGCAGGGAAGTATTCTGCCGCCCCGATGGGCTTTGAAAAATATGGACGCCAGCGGGGGGAAAGCAGCGGGAGGAGTAAGTGCACCCTCCCCCGCTCTTAAAGATAGACCCCCCACCGCCTTTGAGCCTCCACGCCGCAGTCCTGTGCACATCCCTACTGAGAGAGATACCTGCCTGCAACCTTGGAGAAGCTATTGCCAGTCTGGGAAGACAATACTGAGCTACATAGACCAATGAACTTACTCAATATATGGCAGCTTCCTATGTTCTTATATTCCTAGAAGGTATCATGAGCCTCTGGACTGTGTGTCCTAAAACCTGTACTCTTGACATTTGCCCAACTTGCTTATCTCATCTGTTAATCATATTATCAGAGAGTGTCTGGTAAATATTATAAATGCTTCTCTGAGGGAGGGCAGGATGCCTCCTTGTCTTAAGGAGGCTGTTATTAGACTTTATTTGAAGAAACCTGCATTGGATCCCTCAGAGTTAGCTAATTACAGAACAATTTTAATCTTCCATGGATGGGTAAAGTGATTAAGTGGATGATGGCCTCTCAGCTCCAGGCAGTTTTGGATGATGCAGATTATCCCAGTTTTTGAGTGGGCTTTGGAGTTGAGACTGCCTTGGTTGGCCTGATGATGATCTCCATTGGCTACTGACAGACGGAGTGCAACTCTGCTGATCCTTTTGAATATCTCTGCAGCTTTCAATACCATCAACCATGGTATCCTTCTGACCTGAGGGAGGTGGGATTTGGTGGCACTGTTTTACAGTGGTTCCGTTCCTACGTCTCTGGGAGATTCCAGATGGTGCCACTTGGAGACTGTTGTTCTGCAAAGTGAGAACTAAAGTGTGGGGTTCCACAAGGCTCCATACTGTCTCCAATGCTCATTAACATCTACATGAAACCGCTGGGAAAGATCATCAGGAGGTTTGGCGCAAGGTGTAATCAATATGCTGATGACACCCAGATCTACTTTTCGACTTCATCAGGAAATTGCTATGCCTTCCCTAAATGCCTATCTGGAAGAGGTAATGGGCTGGATGAGTGGTAACAAACTCAAGTTGAATCCAAATAAGATGGAGGTACTGATTGGGGGGTGGTCTGGATCCGAGAGATTGTTTAGATCTGCCTGTTCTGGATGGGGTTACATTCCCCCGAAAGATCAGGTACATAGCTTGGGAGTGTTCCTGGACTCAAAGCTCTCCCTGGTTTCTCCGGTTGAGGCAGTGGCCAGGAGCAATGTTAATCAGCTTCAGCTGATACATCAGCTACGTCCATTTTTGAAGGTAAAGTAAAGTTGTGCCATCAAGTCAGTGTTGACTCCTGGTGACCAAAGAGCCCTGTGGTTTTCTTTAGTAGAATACAGGAGGGGTTTACCATTGCCATCTCCCATGCAGTATGAAATGATGCCTTTCAGCATCTTCCTATATCGCTGCTGCCTGATACAGATGTTTTGCATAGTCTGGGAAACATACCAGCAGGGATTCAAACCAGCAACCTCTTGCTCCCTAGGCAAGTTATTTTCCCGCTACAGAAGGTAAATGACCTTAAAACAGTGGTACATATGACTACTGTACTGCACTCTACGTGAGGCTGCCTTTGGACGTAATCGAGAAACTACAATTGGTACAGAATGCGGCAGCCAGATTGGTCTGTGGGACAACATGAAGGGATCCCATAACACCAATTTTAAAAGAACTGCACTGGCTGCTGCTATGTTTCCAGTTGAAATACAGAGTGTTGGTTATTACCTATAAAGCCTTACCTATAACCTATAGGTAACCTTAAATTACTTATAACCTTAAATTACCTATAAAATGGCTGGGGCGTTTTTAAGAGAGTGCCTTATTTGTCATGAACCCTGCAACCTGGATTACGAACTTCTGGAGAGGTCAGTTATGGTTGATGGCAGCTCATCTGATGGCGACCTGGGACCGAGCTTTCTCTGTGGCTGCCCCGGAGCTTTGGAATATGCTCCCCATTGAAATAAGAACATTTCCTTCTTTGTTTTTAGGAAGACCCTCAAGACTCACCTGTTCTTGCAGGCTTTTAATTAGAATTAATTTTAAGAATTTTTTAATAACTGTTTTATGTGATTGTTCTTATTGTGTTTCGTGGATTTTAATCAGTGACTTTTTATGATTGTTTTAAACTTTGTACACTGCCTAGAGATATGCATATCAGGCGATATAAAAATATGATAAATAAAGGTATACTAAAACTCACCCAGCACAGTGCATGTTAGCAGCCTAATTGTAACTATCCCTTCTATAGACCAGTTTAAAATTCATATTATGTTCATATTATTAAAAATCTTAATATGCATGGGTAGCATCCAGACCAGTCTTGCACTGGTATGAATGCTGTTGCACTCATGTAAGGATGCAGCAAATGCTTATGTAAAGAAATTCAGCTGTGTTCCAGGACTAGGTCTTGCATTAGTGCAACAAGCTGCAAAATCTCTTCAACAAGAGAACTCCCTGAACAACCTTTTGCACAAGCCCATATATGTGCAAATGGGGGACTCCTTGAGCAATATGCATTCAGGTGGTTCCTCTTCCTCTAGTGGTAGTGCAACTTTGTGGAGCACTGAAACCATAAAATGTGCTACCTCAAGTGCCACTGTGGATGCTACCCCACACCTTGTGGGTAGTACTGTATTTATCTGAATCAAAGATGACTCTGAATTTAAGATGACCCACCTTAGAAAGGAGAGGTTAGATACAGGTTATACCTGCATTTACTCAAAAGGAACAGAACACTGAATTTAAGATGACCTGATTTTTTAAAATAAAAAAATATGGGGGAAAACCCAGTCTTGGATCCAGGTAAATATAGTATTGAAGAAAGGACATAGTTTTTCTTAAGTATTAAGAAACTTTATTCGTGGAATTTTAAATTATCAGACAATATTAGTCATCATTAATATTTTAGTTTTTCTTAAGTACTACCTCCATTTATTAAAGTTTAAATTATCAGTCATCTTTAATATTTTCTCTTATATCCATATGGGGAAATGGAATATCAATATAAGACATACAACTGATGCAAAAACTATTTTTAAAATTATCAAGTTGAAGTCTCTTTTAAATCCTGAAAGAAATCATCCCCTCCAAAAAACACCAGAACACACAACTGACTGGGAAACAGTCAAGTCTCTTACCTCCTCTAAATAGATATTGTCAAGATCATATGATGTTCTTACAGACTCCACCATCCAACTTTCAGGAGTGTTTAGATTCAGAGTAAACAAGGGAGACTGAGGCATATCCAAGAATTTGGCAACTGGGCCAGGAACAAGTAGTTTGTCATCTGTGAAAGTGGGCTCTGGCTCCAAAACATAGCGATAGAAACTAAAATTTAAAATAGCAAATATTTTAATAGTTCTAGTGGAAGACTCTGCAATGCTTACAAACAATTTTCTTCATCCTGTGCATTTTAAGACCATATCTCTGACAGCGTCCTCCACCCCCACTTTCTGAGTCAGCAAAAAATACTACTTTGAGAAAGTGTACTTGGACCCCTCAGACAATAAGCCTGCTGGATTCCAGTGTATCTTGAGGCACTGCAGTTCTTCATTTTCCATCCAAAACTCAAGAAAAAGATTTTAGAAAATTATGCCCCTTTCATATTACTCATTCCTTGTCTCATTCTTTCATGCATCAACCAAGAAATGGTGGCACCAGAGGAACCAGAAAGCAGAGGACTGAAATGGAGTAAGAACTACACTGTTCAAAAGGTTCTACCAAATGAGACAACACAGAACAGGTAATACTTGTTTCCTTCTTACATAGGATCAGTAGTTTAGTAAACTACTAACTACTACTTGCAAGCTTTCAAATCACACAGGGCCCTCAAACAAGAGTAGCCTGCATCCAGACTAATGTTAATGCTGTAACACTAGTACAATGGGACTGCACAAACGGACATCTGTTAGATTAGTTCTTGAACTAGCTAGCAGAAGATGTTGACACATTGCACAATGCATTGTACAACCTTGTATGTGCCCTAGAGAGTATCGTCCAGTAGCAGTTATACAACACTGCAGAACACCACTGTACCACGCAGATCCGTAAATTTCTTAAGGATATGCAATTTCTCCTGCTGCACTAGTGCAACACTAATCTGGATGTAAGCAAATATTTGGAATAAAAAACATCATGCGAATATATATCTTATCTTACCACAAGCCTGTGTGATAAGATAGCTAAGCAGAAAAACATATTTTATATCAGAAGATTATGGACATTTTATTAGGAACTTGGCCAAAGTTTGATTTTTCACCATGATTAGCATGAGCTAATCCATTTGCTTGGAGCCCATGTTATAACTCTGCTCACAGTTCATTGAGAAATGAAGCCTAAAGCTTTCTGACAGAAGCAACATAAGACAGACTCGTGGTGGTGTTCTTTTCTTTTAAACAAGCATTTTCTGTTCTGTTTCATTACTCTTTATAAAGCTCATCATTCCTTACCTTTTCAAAGGCATGTCAGAGAGTTTGGACTGGCAATTCATAAAAACTCTAAGGTTCATGTTTATTAGTTTATTCAACACCTAATTTTTAAAAAGACACAAATATACAGTTAGATTTAGAGCAAGAGAATAAATTTCTTGCAATTTCCTGCCACTCCCTTACCCCCAAATGTGTGTAATTTTACTAGCTCACTAAGGCTGAGATTTTCAGATTGTTGCTCTGGAACAGTTCTAATGAAGTTATATAAAATGTGGAGCGAGGGGGAAGGTTACAAGGGGTTCTAAAGAAGAGAAAAGCCTAAATATGCAGATAAACTGGCATAAAAAGAACAAATAAAAAAAACTGGAAACCTTGCTTCTTAATATGTGTAGACCTTCAATCAATAAGTTAAATTTAATTCAAATGAGCTTCTTGGAAATTTTCATTTTCTCCAAATAAAAAGATATACACTTTCAAATGTGAAATACCTTAGATACCCTATGTTAAGCGTCGCACAAGACAATAGGTTTTCAAGAGTTTTTGCAGCAAACTAATAAAGACGGGGGGAATGATATTTTGTATTTTTAAAGCTTTCCAGTTAAAGAATGCAAGTACATTTTGAGTACAAATACCACCACTACTACTAAAAGGTGAACTCTTTTGTGAAACTGGTCCCAGCCCATGTACAAACATGTTGTTAGTCAAATATATATATATAGTTTACCCATCTTTTGACTTCTTAATTTTGGTTAAACAGAAAGAAGTGAACACTCAATGACCCAAGTACCATATTTCTTATCGAATCTAAGATTCTCTTTGACATACTAATTTTTATTTTTATTTTTTATTTTTACAGCAGCAATTTTTCTGATGGCCATTGGCTGGCAGCCACTGCCCACTCACCCCAGAATGCCCCTAGGATTGATGCAACATCATCATGTGAAGTGGCTTCACACAATTGCCCATAAGTCAATGTAAAGTAAGTAAAAGGGAGCCAGAAGTTCACATGGTGTACACTTTCCACTTGGGCATGTTGTCCAAACCTGCCAACATGTCCCATTATCAACTTCTGCCCGAGACTCTACCAAGAATCTTGGTAATCTTATATTCTGTGGAATTTGTTTTGTAAAATTGCAGGCTTTGTACACATTGTAAATAACCAGGGTGCCTCTCATTAAAAAGAGAGAGAAGGAAAAATAAAACCCCTAACTGCAAAAAAATGTTCAATTGTCCCTGAACTGCTGACTATTACGAACCAATAATGTATTCACACCATAAGTAATGGAGCGAGTCTTTGTGCATCTCTGGTAGCAGGGTCAACAATAGCCAGAACATCAAAATATGTCTCTCCCTCCTTTGGTCTTAACTTAATTGCACTAAAGGGAAGGAAAGAAAAAAGTGAGAGATATTTTTACAATTAGATATATACATGTAAGTATAATGTTAAAATAAAATGTTTCCCCTCTTTACCCCATAATGGAAAATGTCAGTAAAGGCCCCATCAAGGAGTTCCTGATATATTTTAAAGTATGTTTATTAAGGCCCTTTAAAAGAAGAGGCTAAATTATCAGAGTATAGAGCAACAATCTATTATTGATTTAGTTATTCCTACATCGCAAATAATTTATCACTATTTAATTATAACAAGTAACTAAACCTGAGCTAAGACCTTTTAAAGAATATTTATGACAGTTTACAGAGAAAGGGAATTTAAGTAGCTCACATACATGAAATCCAGAAATAAACCAATGGGAGTTAATTTTTTACCTGTATTTGTCTTCAAAAAAGTAGTATTCTATTCTTGCCTCTCCTTTTGGCTGAGCAGACAGAAGAGCATCCACCTTCATTACAAGATCACTGGCTCTAAAATAAAAGAGGTTTCATTACTTTCTAGTACTGCTATCCCTCATCAAATTACATTTGTATACAGTACATAAAAGTGCACTAAGTGCTTGTGCAAATTTCTGGGTGTGTTTTTTTTTAACAAGTGCTCCCTGGGCAACATGTTTAGAGTCAATGGCTTGGATCCAATGGTGTCATGAATGAGTGGAAAGGCACTTCTGCTCATATAAAGGGGTGATCTACAGTTTTCATGACTTCCCCTTCTCAGCTGCAGCCCCGCCAGCTGCAAAAGCCATTCTGGAGGATCTTCTGACACTCAGGAACAGCTTTTTAGGGAGTGCAGGAGGAACTGCAAGAGAGAGATGGCAGGGGAAGAGCCACTCACAGTCTAACTCATTATGAGGAACAGTCACCTAGAATCTAAAGCCTTCCAAAGTGGGTCATGGTGCCAAAAAAAAAGGGGGGGGAAGGAAAGGGAGGAAGGCAAAAGCTCCAACATTTACACCCTTTAGACCAGATGACAATTGTAAAGACCAAGTGAACAGAGGAATCCAGCTTCCACACTGCTTATAAGTTGCTCATGTTTACTTACAGATCTTCCTCTACTCCCAGCTGCTGAATATGAGTTTTTATTTTCTGCCCAGATGTCTTTAATATAATATTCTCTAGCAAGTGGAAATCATCCTGGTTAAAAAGCTCACCATCTTCCAATGGACCAATAATCTGAAGCGGGGTGTGGGGCGGGGGAGGAAATAGTGGAGGTAGATAATGAAGAAAGCAATAATGAAGAAAAATGCAGACATACCCGAAGAACTACACACATTAAGACCTGTGGCATAACCAAGACCAACTCATCTCACTATTGAGCAGTAGCAACTGGTATCAGTGGGACAGGTGTGGTTTGTTTAGTGCCCCCTGTCTCAACCGCACCAGCCACTACTGCTATTAAGAGCGTAAAAATCAAATACCTTTAAAAGGAAATTTGAACCTTTTGGAAAGTCAATATTGCCCCAGTCACGCGAACAACAATATCAACCACTTCTTGCCTTACAAACCTACCTGCTCACTCAGGTCATCATTTGAGGCCCACTGCAGTCACATAAGATAAGGCTGTTTCTGTAATGGCCCCCAGACTCTGAAACGCTCTCCCACCTGTTTGGCTCCTTCATTGCTTGGGTTTTGACACAGCAAATACAGGTTTTCTTTCAGAGGGCATTCAGGCCTACTGATAACTGAAAATGTCTTTGTTTTTGTTGTCTGCTGACCTCACACTTTTTTAAAAAAAATCATCAGATGCTTGATTTATTTTTTGTAATAGTTTTAACTAATTTGTATTTATTATGGCCTACATCCCGACTAGTTTTATTCTAGCGCAGGAGTTCCCAACAGGGGACACTATGCCCCTAAGAGCCCTCCAAAACGCAAGCAAAGGCAATCATGGAATCAACCAAGCAAAAAAAAGGGGGGGGGATATTCCACCATGACTACGGCAAACATATATAAGAATAGTATAAAGCAGCCAAACAATGAAGATGTATATTGACAAACAATGGACCAATAGTTAAATAATCTCTAATTGCTAACACTAATGAACATTAAATCATTAAACCTGACATAAGGGGGTTAAGTCATAGAGGATGCAAGTCATAGAGGATGCCCTGCTAAGATAGCTCAATGTAAAAAATTGATGCTTTGCTAAAGTATGCCATAGTAATCAGTTTAACCAGCAGGTACATGTAGTCACAGTACCAGATGTAACTATCTTGAGTGTGGATAAGATTAGTCCTTCTTTCCTTGCAGAGAAAATTGTGTGCAATATTAATGTGTTTGTTGCAGCTGTGGAGAAATAAAAAGATATGGAATTGATGCTGGATACTGGGTCAGCAGGTGCTATATTGACAGAATCAGTCTGTTTTCAATATTTTGGGGATGCATCGTAAAGGTAAAGTGTGCCATCAAGTTGATTTCAACTCCTGGTGCCCACAGAGCCCTGTGGTTTTCTTTGGTAGAATACAGGAGGAGGGTTAGCATTACCTCCTCCCACGCAGTATGAGATGATGCCTTTCAGCATCTTCCTATATTGCTACTGCGTGATATAGAACCAGCGGGGATTCACACCGGCAACCTTCTGCTTGTTAGTCAAGCATTTCCCCGCGGTGCCACTTAAGGGGATTAACCACTCACTAAACTCAAACTACAGTTATCATTTACAGGTGAAACTCGGAAAATTAGAATATCGTGCAAAAGTCCATTAATTTCAGTAATGCATATTAAAAGGTGAAACTGATATACGAGACAGACGCATTACATGCAAAGCGAGATAAGTCAAGCCTTAATTTGTTATAATTGTGATGATCATGGCGTACAGCTCATGAAAACCCCAAATCCACAATCCCAGAAAATTAGAATATTACATGGAACCAAGAAGACAAGGATTGTAGAATAGAACAATATCGGACCTCTGAAAAGTATAAGCATGCATATGTATTCAGTACTTGGTTTGGGCCCCTTTTGCAGCAATTACTGCCTCAATGCGGCGTGGCATGGATGCTATCAGCCTGTGGCACTGATGAGGTGTTATGGAAGACTAGGATGCTTCATTAGCGGCCTTCAGCAATTCTGCATTATTTGGTCTCATGTCTCTCATCCTTCTCTTGGCAATGCCCCATAGATTCTCTATGGGGTCAGGTCAGGCGAGTTTGCTGGCCAATCAAGCACAGTACACTGTATACTTTTCAGAGGTCCGATATTGTTCTATTCTACAATCCTTGTCTTCTTGGTTCCATGTAATATTCTAATTTTCTGGGATTGTGGATTTGGGGTTTTCATGAGCTGTACGCCATGATCATCACAATTATAACAAATTAAGGCTTGACTTATCTCGCTTTGCATGTAATGCGTCTGTCTCATATATCAGTTTCACCTTTTAATTTGCATTACTGAAATTAATGGACTTTTGCACGATATTCTAATTTTCTGAGTTTCACCTGTATTTATTATTATTTATTTGATTTCTATACCACCCTTCCAAAAATGGCTCAGGGCAGTTTACACAGAGAAATAATAAATAAATAAGATGGATCCCTGTCCCCAAAGGGCTCATAATCTAAAAGAAACATAAGATAGACACCAGCAACAATCACTGGAGGTACTGTGCTGGGGGTGGATAGGGCCAGTTACTCTCCACCTGCTAAATAAAGAGAATCACCACATTAAAAGGTGCCTCTTCGCCAAGTTAGCAAGGGATAACATGTTAGCATGTTATTTAATAAACTGGATTCCTGTGAAGGGATGTTTACCTTTAAAAGTAACTTTTGGGTCATGTAGTACAGTTGCAGAATTCTATATTGTATCTAACAGTACCCCTGTTCTTGGGAGATAGTTATTTGCTGCACTGAATTTGGAGATAATGGATGGACAGTCCCCAGTTAAAGACTGCTGCAGTTCAAACATCAGCTGCAACAGTAGGGGAGGATCAAGAATGAAGTGGGTTGCCCTCAGGGGCTTGTTCATTGTTAAGGAGTTGGTAGGAAAGGATGTTATTGAGGAGGGTGAGTAATCAGAAGGGTTTCACCTATTGTCATGACAAGGAAGAAGGTGGTATTCATCTGAGAGAGCCAAATAAGGTCATTGTGGTTGATGGGCATCTGCTCCCACGCCCTATTAAAGGCGCTTCTTCACCCCCCACAATTTTTTTTTAAAACCCCAAGATGTCTAGGAAGGTGTGAAGCAGAGCCAGGAGCAGAGTGGCAGGCAAAAGGAGGGGTGATGCTGGTTGTGGTGGGCGATGGCAAGAGCGGTCTACCACCCGAGTCATCCCCATCCCCTGCTGATGTGCGCAGGCTCTTCTATCAAGAGGAGCCTGAGCTCACAGTGCAGCCTTCTGTGGTGGCTGAGGTAGAAGTTGAGAGGAAGTCCTCCCATATCATGGAAGTTGCTCTTCCCATTCCTGAATTGGCTGCTGCGAAGAGGAGACTTACGACACTGAGAGAAGAACACCAAGAAAAAGCAACAGGTAAGCCAATTCAGAAACATGCTAGCAGTGGGGATGGCTGGGCGGATGATGTGATTGACCATGGATCCCCACAGAGATAATCTGTTACAGGTAAGCATAGGGGTGATAATCTGTTACATCCTGCATAGGGGTGGGTGCCAGTGATTAGAGTACTTTCTTCAAAACCGCCCAACCAAAGTTGGCCTCAGAAGCGGGGCGCAAGTTCATCGCATAGTGTTTAACAAAAAGCAGGTCCGAAGACGAAGTGGCAGCTCTGAAAATGTTAGTCATGCTGATGTCTGACATGTGGGCTGCTGAGGGAGCCATGGTCCTGGTAGAGTGGGCCCTGACCTTGGCAGGAGGCTGGACGCCTTGCTTTTTGTAACATAAGAAAATTAGTGGCACAAGCCAATTCAATAGTCTCTGTCTGGAGATGGTGTGGCCCTTGTGAGGCCCAGAGAAAGAGATGAACAGCTTGTTTGAGCATTGGAATGCCTTTTTGCAGTCCAGGAAATATAGGAGGCACCTGCGAACGTCTAAGGCATGCATGGAGCATTCCAAGGGTGTAGACAGACTGAGGAAGAATGTAGGTAGGATAATGTCCTGATTTATGTGGAAATCATAGACAATCTTAGGACAGAAAGCAGGATGAAGAACCACCCTGTCTGGGTAAAATTTGGTATAGGGAGAATCAGCTCTCAAAGCAGTGAGTTCGCTGACCTGTCTAGCCGAAGTGATAGCAACAAGAAAAGATGTTTTCAGGCACAACAGTTTCATCGAGGATGTAAGGAGTGGCTCAAATGGGGCCTCTGAGAGTGTGGATAGCACAAGTGAGAAGCTTCATGGCTCCACCAGGTCCTGAACTGGGGGGTAGAGATGCTGATCCCCTTCAAAAAATGTTTAGAGTCATGGTGGACAAAAACTGACTTGCCATCCCAGTCGGGGTGGTGAGCTGATATAGCCACAAGTTACATCATACTTTAAGGGATGTATTAAGGTAAGGTAAGGTAAAGTGTGCCATCAAGTCAGTGTCAACTCCTGGTGCCCACAAAGCCCTGTGGTTTTCTTTTGGTAGAATACAGGAGGGGTTTACCATTGCCTCCTCTCGTGCAGTATAAGATGATGCCTCTCAGTATTTTCCTATATCGCTGCTGCCCAATATCGGTGTTTCCCATAGTCTGGTAAACATACCAGCAGGGATTCGAACCAACAACCTTCTGCTTGTTAGTCAAGCATTTCCCCGCTGCACCACTTCAGGTGACAAGGGAAGTATTAGAGAGCCCCAAACCTTTGAGAGAGGTGGGGTACAGTAATATTTGTCAGATAGATGCCTGGAAGGGTTCAAAACCTTTCAAAGACAAATAAAATAGGAAACACTTCCATTTGCACTTATAGTCTCTTCTAGTCAAGGCTTTCCTCTCATTCAACAGAATCTCATCTAAAAGTTCAGCCTCCACGCCATAAGCGAGAGAGTGTGAAGAACATGGTGCAGGACTAAGCTCCCATCTCTCATCAGTAGGTCTTTCCACAATGGGAGACGGAGGTAACTGCCCTTGTAGAGTCTTAGTAGAGCCGGGAGCCTGGGCTGCCTGGGCCACCAGACAGCCAGAATGCATTGACTCTGTTCTTGAAGAATTCTTCCCATCACCTTGGACATTAGCGGGAAGGGGAGGTGGGGAGGGAGTATAGCCTGTCCTTCCATTGTAACTGAAAGGCGTCTCCTATGGAGTTCATGCTGATGCTTGTCCTGGAACGGAATAAATTACATTTTGTGTTTTGTTCCGAAGCAAAAAGATCAACATCAGGGATGCCCCAAGTGTCAAGAACTTCGGAAAGAATGGAGGCGTTCAGTTCCCACTCATGGAGGATCGAAAAAGAGATATCCCTACTAAGTGAGTCAGCTAGGATATTATCCTCCCCTTTAATATGGAAGGCAATAGGATGGATCTCATGTAGTAGGCACCATTCCCACAATTGTAGGGCTAGGTAATTCAGGGATATCGAGACAGTCCCTTCTTGATGGTTCAGTCAGGCAATAGCCATGGTGTTATCAAGATGAACCTGGACCACCTGCCCTTGTAGGACAGAAAGAAAGGATTTAAAAGCAAGGGAAACTGCCAATAGCTCTAGGAAGTTAATGTGGAGTTCCTGCTAATGGAGGTTCCACAAGCCCTGTGTCTGTAGGGGACCACAATGTGCACCCCAGCCTTGCAGAGAGGTGTCAGTGATGACTGAGGTTGTGAAGGTCAGGACATGGAAAGGGACACCTTGTGACAGGGAGTCAGGCATAGCTCACCAAGTAAGTTCCTGGAGAACAGCACCAGGTATGACTAACCACTTCATTTGATTGTCCAGGATCGGTCTGAATACCGAGAGCAGCCACATTTGAAGTCTCTGCATTCGAAGATGGGCGTTGGCCACCATCGTGGTGCATGAAGCCATCATGCCCAGAAGGCACTGTATCGAGTGGGCCCTCTACTTGGACAAAGCTTGGAATGCTGCAATCAGGGCCGAGATGGATTGGACGCGTTCAATGGGTAAGTAGGCACGCCTTGTGACCGCATCCAGGACAGCACCAATATACTGGATTGGGTGTCAAGGGGCCAGGACAGACTTCTTGAGGTTGACAGTGAGGCCCAGATCTACTAGGAGAGAGAGAGTGAGCTGAAGGTTGTACAACAGGATCAATCAGGTGACGATACTGATCTGCCGGTTCTGGATGGGGTCACGCGCCCACGGAAGGAACAGGTTCGCTGTCTGGGGGTGCTTCTGGATCTGGACCTCTCCCTGGTGTCCCAAGTTGAGGCAGTGACCAGAGGTGCTTTTTATCAGTTTTGACTGATATGCCAGCTGCATCCATTTCCTGAGATGAACGACCTCAAAATGGTGGTACATATGCAGGTAACCTCTAGGCTGGATTACTGAAATGCGCTCTATGTGGGGCTGCCTTTGTATGTAGTCCAGAAACTGCAGTTGGTCCAGAATGCAGTGGCCAGGTTGTTCTCTGGATCATCTAGGAGAGACCATATCACTCCTGTGTCGAAAGAATTACACTGGCTGCCAATACATTTCTGGGCAAAATACAAGGTGATGGTTATCACCTATAAAGCCCTAAACAGCTTAAGCCCTGGGTATTTAAGAGAACGTCTTCCAAACCATGAGTCCCACCACTTGTTGAGATAATCTAGAGAGGTTCGCCGGCAGTTGTCACCAACTCATTTGGCGGCTACTCGGGAATGGGCCTTCTCCCTTGCTGCCCCTGGACTTTGGAATACGCTCCCTGTTGAAATAAGAACCTCCCCATCTTTGGCAACTTTTAAATAGGCACTGAAGATGCATTTATTCATCCAGGCTTTTAATTAGATATATGGTTTATATTTTTGATGCTAGTTTTAAATGATTTTAATGTTAATGTTTTTAATGTTTAAATTATTTTAATTGTTTAATTGATTTGGTTTTCATTTTAACTGTTAATTGATTTAATTGTTTTTATTTGTTGTAAACCTCCCTGAACCATTTTTGGAGGGATGGTATATAAATCAAATCAATAAACAAACAAAATCATATCTCTCTTGTGGTGATAAGCCAGTCATCTAAATACAGAAAAATCAAAACACCCTGCATGTGCATATATGCAATCACTGCACCCATACATATGATAAAAACCCAGGGGGCAGTACAGAGACCAAAAGGGAGCACCTTGTATTGGTATGCCCGTGTACCTAGACAGAAGCTGACAATGGTGGGGCTTTACGGAAATGTGGAAGTATGTGTCCTTTAAGTCAAGGGAGACAAACCACTCCTTTCCCCATAGGAGCGGGAGGATGCCCTGCAGGGATATCATACTGAACTTGCTAGTCTTAACAAACTTGTTCAGTCCCCTTAGGTTCAAAATAGGACGAAGTACTCCATCATGTTTAGGAACCTGGAAGTATGTGGAGTAAAAGCCAGAATACAAAGAGCAGGAAGGAACAGGTTCTATGGCCCCCTTTTGGCTCAGAGACCTCTTGTTCAAGGGTAGGAGTTGAGTGGGTGTATTTTATTCCTGCATAAGCGGAGAGAGTTTCAAAATCTGTTGCATAGCCGGAGGCAACTATGCACAACACAACACGAATTCTGATGTTATATGACACCAGGAAGGGAGGAAAGGAGCAAGGCGGATGGAATCAAGGGGGATGGACACAGATACTTCCAGAACCTCTAGGTTAAAAAGCCTGCTTAGGCTGATCCTATCGTTTGGATTTTTGCTGGTTTCTCTGGTGGTGTTGGAAGAAGGTCTGGAGAATTGCCTGGAGCCTCGTCTAAAGTTGTCGCTCTCTTGAGAAGGTTTAGGTTGGTAGCGGTGCTTGTACTCATAATAGTACCTGTTCTGGAATGCAGCCTGTTGAGGTGGAGCCCAAGGCCTTTGCCATTTCCTGTATTTGAACCCTATAAGACTTTGTCTCCTTGGCCAGGGAGTTCGAAGGAGGGTTCACCACATTGTCATCCATAGAGGTGCCAAGGGGGACGTCAGTGATGTCCAAGCCAGGGACAGAGGGATCTGTAGACTCAATATCCATGTCTTCCAGGCCAGGAGCCTCAGGAAGTGGTTCCACCGGAGTTGGAGGGACTTTAGGGCAGACCAGTTCTGGAGGTGCCACAGGTGGATATGGAGGAGATGGAGGGGCCCTCAAGGCTGACATCGGTGGCCCTGAGGGATTCCTGGGTGTAGGTCACTTAAATGGGTTGTTGGCATCAGGGGTAGGGGGAACCGAGATAGTAGCCCTAGGTTTCATAGACTTCCACAGCCCCTACTCTTCAAAGTTGTAGGGGAGGCCAGGGCATCCATAAAGAGAAAGGGACCTAAAGCGCCCCCCAGCACTCAGTGGCCTGAGTCAAAGGCATCAGAGATCTTATGGGGCGATGTGGCACCGAGTAATGGTAGCGTTCTCACCATGGCATGGAAGGAGAGCACACAGACATCCCCCCTGTAGGGGCACCGGAGGGCATCCTAGGAATTGGTAAAGGAGATCTGGAGTCATTATTGTCTAGGCCTTGAGAGAGAGCAAAGCCTTTAAATGTGATATTGGAAAGTGTGGAGTTAGCTGATCTCACCAATCTTTCCAGTTCCTGCCTGGGTAGGGGTGACAAGGCAGGAGATTATTTTGCAGGGGTATTCCCCTTCAGTATTTGACTAGGAGACAGTCAAGCTGGGGACTGAACAGGTGAGATAACAACAGGCAAAGGAGGTCGTGAATGAACTGGTGAAAGCCCTGCAGAAGAAGCCTGGGTAGGACCTTGTGGAAATGCAGGCATTGGGGGCATCCTCAACACCGAAGCTGTCGACGTCGGAACAGTTATCTTCGGCGCCGAAGGTGCCAGTGGCACTGGCGCTGGAGCAGTCCTTGGCATTGAGGTCAGGATCTTCTACGCCAGAGTGCCATTTCCGAAGATCTTCTATCCCCCGACATCCCGGTGCTTGGCATTGAGGTTGCAGCTTTAGAAGTCAATGCCTTAGCACCTGAGTCCTTAGGAGAGTAAGAAGTTCCCGGTTGCGCAGAGGACAGCGCAGGAGTCTTAGCTAACAGCAAGACATATGCTGATCCTGGGGTTGATGTCGACACGGTTTTGTGTGGTTTTGAGCCTGGCATCGATCTTGATGTCAAGGTCAAAAAACAAGAAGCTCTGAGTGTACTCTTGATATCCTAGGTTGCTGACTTTGAGCGCTTTTTGTGCACGTGTTTGGAGGAGGGAGAGCAGTCTCTATCTCATTTATGCTTGCAAGAGCCTTCATGTCCATTATCCATAGGCTTCTTAAAAATGCCTTCCCCATGCTTATCAGGAGCCAAACGAGATGCCGTTGAGGTGGATGGCAATGAAGGGCCAGGCATCGAGGTCCTTGGCAGTGACGGTGGGCTTAGTCTCAGAATCCCGGGATGCAAAATATTTTCATAAAGAGAAGCTTTTAAATGTAACTCCCTACTGAGTCAGGTTTTTTCCTTAAACAAGCAAACCTTGGAGGTGCTGGTGTTGTGGCCAACACCTGGACAGATAAGGTAGTCCGCAGGGTCATTTGAAGAGGGCATGGTGCCTTTGCATATAGCACACCGTTTAAAAGTTTTGGAGTAAGACATAATCAAGGTCAAAAACAGTCTGAGTCAGTCAAAAAGCGCACGCGAGAAATTCCAAAACCAGAGGACTAAACAGAGAATGTCCTTAAAGCAGTCTGAGGTCACAAGTTTGGAGGGAAAAAATATCAGAGAGCAATCAGTCAGTCTGAGTCAAAAATGAAAAATCAGCAAATTTTTTATCTTACTTTTTTCACAGGAATGAGGGGAAAGGAGCATACCCTTCACGAGGCAGCACAAGCGACGGACAAGAAGGAACTGAAGAGGAGGAGCTCTACAGCCTGCTTTACAGGCTCTGGTATCCCTACACCTTAAAGGGACAGACAGAACCTAATTGGAGCTATGGATTCCTCCGTGGGATTCCTGCGCAGGCACAGAAGACCAAGTTGTGAGGGACCATGGATCCCTACAGAGATCTTAGGTTTGACGTATAAAGTCAATTCAACCCCTTTTGACCCTTCTATAGGACAATGTGTGTTATCTGGGGCTCACTTCAGTGGAATTGGGGTGAGTCCATCCACTAACTCTACCATGAACAAAGACCCAGAAGACATTGGTATCTTTTAGTGCCAACTAACCTTCAGTCACATTTAAGATCAAAGGACACATCCCAATTTCATTTTATCTGTATGTGTGTTAGTTCAAAATTCTACACTAATCTGAGCATATGAAATGGGGCAGACTAGACATGTAAATAAATATTCCTGTAAGTGAAATAGTTCCTCTTTCGTATTTTAGATACAACTTCCTTAGGTTGCTTACCCTTCCATTGCTGATCACTGCCCTCTGACCTTTCTTCAGTTTAAGAACATCCCTTGAGTACATGGTATGTGAAAGAATAAAATCCACTTTAGGAGATTCAAAGGCAGCCTTAAAAGAATTGATATCCATACCCTGAAAAGGGGAAATGTATACATTAAGAGACAAGACAAAACATCTCCACTTAAAAAAACACAACCCCCTGGTAAATCAAAAGTTACAAAAATTAAGAGATTGAGAGAGAAAGAGAGAGATCCCTCACATCCTAGTTTTCAAGAAAGAAGCCTTATTTTCTTTGGACAGTCCTAGCTATCTGAACAGTTTACTTTGCAAAGCTTATTGAAATTAAGTAGTAAACTAACAAATGTCATGCTTCTTAAAAGAGAAATCCAACAGAAATAGGAACACCTCTTAATACTAATAAGTAACTTTATATAAATGGGTGTGGAGCCTTAGCTCAGTGACAGAACACATGTTTTATACATGGAAGGCATCAGGTTCGATTCTAAGCATTTCTGGGTAGGGCTGGGAAAGACTCCTGCCTGAAACCTTGGACTATAGACAAGGTCACTATAAACCCAGTCACTATAGACAATATTGAGCTAGATCAGGCTGCTCAACTTAGGCCTCCCAGCTGTTTCTGGACTACAACTGAGCCATTTTTGGAAGGGTGGCACACACACACACACACACACACACACACACACACACACACACACACAGAGAAACTCCCATAATCCCCAGCCACACTAGCCAATAGCCAGGGATTATGGGAGTTGTAGGCCAACATCTGCAGGAAAGCCGAAGTTGAGCAGGCCTGAGCTAGACGGACCAATGGTCTGACTCTGTATAAGGCAGCTTTCTAGGTTTCTTATAAAACTATTATAAGATTGGAGAACTCTCTTACTTCAGCCTTTCAAAATGGACCCATTGCAGCCCACCCACAATGGCTGTTGGAAGGCAGATGAAGGGAGACTGTACAAAATAAGAAAGAGGATTCCTATATTCCTCTAATTTTGTGATGTGTCAAGTACTAATGCAGACCATTGTCTCCTTGTTAACAGTAGCTAGTCAAAGAGGATGACACATTGATGGCCCAGTCCTGATGCCAGCAAATCAGTCCTTAGGACTGGGCACATTCTTTGCACTTGCTATTAAACTGTCACAAATTTTATGTATGAACAGGTTTGCAATTAGATATGCTTTTGGCATGGTATTAAAATTCACACTTAATGGCTTTAAAATTTTATAAATATTAATATTTAATAGCATGGTGTTAAAATTCATATTGCCAAATCCAAACAATCCCACAATGGCCCTAAAGTCAGGTTGCTTACCTGTAACAGATGATCTGGTAGTGGTTCCATACATTCATAAGTAGTGGGTTCTGCGCCTGCGCAGATCAGCTTCGGAAAGAATTCGTTAGTTTCTCGTGACACCAACCACCTACTGCACGTGACTGCAGTACCCTCTAGTGGTGGTTAGCATCTAAACGTTCAGTTTCTAGATGGCCGACATAGCAGCCAGGTCTGGTTGGCATAGTATCTTGCATAAGATGTACAGAGTACAGTGGCTTGCCAGCGGGGATGAACGGGCGGGTGTTATGAATGTATGGAACCACTACCAGATCATCTGTTACAGGTAAGCAACCTGTTTATCTGGATAGTGGTTCCATCATTCATAAGTAGTGGGTGAATTACGAGCTACCCAGTAGGAGGTGGGCAAGCACCGCAAGTCACTGTAACACCCTTGTAAGGACTGCCTGTCCAAAGTCTGCAGCCCTAGCCGTATGCAGATCCACGGCGTAGTGCTTTACAAATGTCTGGTGAGGTGACCCCTTTGCTGCTGTGCAGATATCAGTGAATCGAATGCCTGATAGATGTGCTGCAGACGTGGTGTAAGCCCTAGTGGAGTAAGCCCTGATGGTAGCTGGTGGACTGACCCCTTGCTGGTCATACGCCATCTTAATCAGTACTACTAACCAGAAAGTCAACTTTTGGCGAGTTGGAGAATACCCCTTACATTTGCCTTGCAAGCCAATAAATAACTGTGGTGTCTTACGAATATCCTTAGTGGCCCTCAAATAGTAGAGCAGGGCCCTTCAAACATCCAATGAATGCATCACCCGCTCGAGCACGGTCGATAGATCCCTGAAAAAGGTAGGCAACACAATTTCAGTATTAAGGTGAAACTCTGAAACAATCTTTGGATGGAACTCAGAATCTAAACGCATGATGACCTGTTCTGGATAAAACTTTGTATAAGGCTCATCTATGCAGAGCGCACGCAGCTCACTCACACGCCTTGCTGAGGTGACGGCTACCAAGAAGAGTGTCTTCAGGGTTAAGAGCTTCAACAACGCAGCTGCCAATGGTTCAAAAGGCGATTCCGTCAGTGACGAGAGCACCAAAGAGAGACTCCACTTTTCAGCTGGCAGCCTAACTGGCAGGTATAGATTATTGATGCCTCTCAAAAAGTCCTTACATCTCAGATGGGTGAAGACTGTCTTTCCGTACCACCCATCATGGTGTGCCGATATAGCAGCCACATGCACTTTTATAGAGACATTCTCCAGGCCACTTTGTTTCAGAGAGGTTAGGTAGAGAAGAACTGCCTTAAGGCTTGCTTCTTTGGGGTCAAATCCCCTAGAAGTGGCGTGCACTTTAAACCTATGCCATTTTGCTCAATAGCTGCACCTCGTGGACAGCTTACAGGTGTTGAAGAGAATTCTCCTTAGCAGCCGATCCTCCACGCAATGAGATTCAGCACAGATAAGTTGGGGTGAACCAACTTTTCTTGGGCTTGAGTAATCAGATCTGTCCACTGTGGTAGACATCTGTACCTGCCTTGGGACAGTCTGAGTAACTGCGTGTACCATGGCTGCCTTGGCCACCATGGGGCAACCACTATCGTCCAAGTCTTGTCTTGTAGAAGCTTGGCCACCACTCTGTGGAGCAGCGGAATCGGGGGATAGGCATAAAACAGCTGTTGGCACCACTGAAACTGAAATGCATCCCCCTTGGTGTTTGGGCCGACTCCCATCCGGGAGCAATAGAGGTCGCACTTGCTGTTCTTGGATCAGATCTTGAACAGATCCACCTTAGGTCTGCCCCATGCTTGGAATAATTATTCTAGTATCATGGGATTCAACTTCCACTCGTGCTGGTCCAGCACAAGCTCCCTGCTCAAGAAGTCCGCTAAAACGTTCATGGTGCCCTTGATGTGAATGGCAATGGGATAAATTCTGCGTGAGATGCACCAATTCCACCGTTGCAAACTGAGGCCGCATAACGATCTGGACACCGTCCCACCCTGCTTGTTGACATACGCAATGGCTGTTGTATTGTCCATCTGCAGTTGGACGGTTTGTCCCATGAGCTCCTCCTGGAAGGCAATCAGGGCTTTGAATGCGGCCAACAGCTCCAGGAAGTTGATATGTAGAACCTTCTCCTTCTGCGACCACAGCCCTTGCACCCTGTGATGTAGCAGGTGGGCCCCCCAGCCCTGCAGTGAAGCATCGGACGTCACAGTGGCCGAAGGCCTTAGCGCCTCGAACTGGACGCTGTTGAGGATGTTTGATTCCTTGGTCCACCACGTCAATGAGTCCAACACTCTCTTTGGAAGCGTTACACGCTTGGATTTTGGCTCTAGTCCCGGTTTGTAAGCTTTTAGAAACCAAAGCTGCAGCTTGCGCATACGCAGCTTTGCATATAATATGGTGGTGGTGCAGGACGCCATCAGACAGAGTATCACTTGTACAGTTCTTGCCTTTTGCACCGGCTGCCCTTGGCACAAAAGGATGAGCACTCTCAGGCGAGTAAACCGTTCCTTTGGTAGAAACGCCCTCTGGGCTGACATGTCCAACAGCGCCCCGATATATCGAAGGCGTTTTGCAGGCTGAAGAAAGGATTTCTCCCAGTTGATCCTTATGCCCAGGTTGTCCAACAAGGATGTCACCAAATGCACATCCTTTTGCAGTTGTTCCCGTGTACCGGCTGACAGCAGCCAGTCGTCCAGATAAGGATATATGGACAGCCCCTTTGTTCTGAGATAGGCTATTATTACTGCAACACACTTCGTCAATACCCGTGGAGCGGTGACCAGGCCGAAGGGTAGCACGTTGTATTGATATATCTCGTTCCCCATGGTGAAGTGGAGGTACTTGTGATGGTTCTCTTGGATGCCTATATGAAAGAATTGATATATGAAATCTTTCAAGTCGAGTGTTGCAATCCAATTCTCCCCATAGAGGAGTGGAAGGATGGCTTGCAACGTTGTCATCCTGAATTTTTGTACCTCGATGTATTGGTTCAGGCCCCGGAGATCCATATTTGGTCTTATGCCCCCATCGCGCTTGGGAACTTGAAAATAACGGGAATAAAATCCCGACTGGCTGAGAGCCCACTGGACCGGTGATATAGCCTCCTTCATCAAAAGCTTTTCTACCTCCTCCCTCAAGACTGGGGTTTCCGGAGTGAACTTCACACCCAGAAATGGAGGAAACTCCAGAGCATAGTCCGTCGTTACAATGCGTAAGACCCATTCATCCGATGTTATATGGTGCCATGCTTGGGCATGGCCTGCCAGTTTGATGGTTACTCTGGCACAGTTCAAGGAGATGGTTTTCCTTGCTGTGATGTTGGTCATATAGCTTTGTTAAGGCAAGTCGCAAGTTGGTAGTGGGCCTACCTCCCGATCAAAGTTGCTGCTTTGATTGTGGTTTCCTCTTATTTTGGTTGGATTGATTAGCCCGTTTTTTTGGATAATAAGGCCGCTTGAAGTTGCTCCGAAACGTTGGTAGGATCGCCTGAAGTCTCGCTTAAGGGTCTGCCAGTAATTGTTCTGGCGCCTCTGGTACTGATTGTACTGGTTATATGGGTGGTATCTGTTGCTAAACCGCTGGTTGGTAAAGGTCCATGCGGTGACCTGTGATTTTTTCCACTGCTCCATGTTGTCATTGGTCTTGTGCGAAAACAAGCCCACTCCGTCAAATGAAAGAGTCTCAATGAGATCACACAAATCTTGCTGGAGACCTGTAGCTCGCAGCTAAGCATGCCTCCTCAGAATTATAGATGACGTCAACGTGCAGGATTCAGACTTGGCTAAATGCTTGGCATTAGCCAACTGCTGACGGGTAGCCGCTGTAGATTTTGCAAAAACAGACTCAAATTTCTTCACAAACCTGCCTGGTTCCAGCTTAGCACGTTGATAGAACAAAGCCTCCCAGAGGGAATGCGTATACCTTGCTTGACAGGCCACATAGTTGGCAATCTTGATAGATAAGCACGCCGTCGAATACATGCGCCTCCCCAGGACGTCCAGTTTATGGCCCTCCTTGTCCGCAGGTGTGGTGTGCCTCTTGCCACCCTTAGATGTCGTAGCACAGTCCACCACCAAAGAGTTGGGAGTAGGGTGACGCACCAGATAAGCATTCTCCTCCTCTTGGATACCATACAGAGCCTCTAAGCGTTTCGAGGTGGGTGCCGAAGTCTGGAGCACCTCCCACGCTGATTTCGCCGCCCTGGTGATATGAGGCAGTATAGGCAGGTAGACCAGTTTCAAACCAGTAGCTGCTCGCATCATATTATAAACCGGGTCCTCCAGATCAGTGGTCTTTTCCTTCAATGACAGGCCTAAAACCTGAGCCATCTCAGCTACCTGCTGATGGTAGCCCTTCATCTCTTCACTAGGCGATGTTGATGGAACAGTCGCGACATCCGAATCAGGATCAGGTAAAGCAGGTGCCTCGGGATCGTATGGATCAGGCGGAGTTGAATCAGAGGTATAGTCATCCTCATCAACACCGTCATCCAAGGGTGCAGGCGAGTTGCCCACAACAGTAGATATATGAGTACGCGTCGTCTGAGTTGCCACCTGGGGTGGTGCGGGTGCAGGAGGCAGCTGAGGCCGTGGCACATTAGCTTGCAAAGAGACGGTACGCTGCCATGGCAACGGCGCTGTAGCCTGAACTGCCATCTCTGCGTGCTGCACAGGTGCAAAAGCTGTCTGGACAGCCGTCTCCTTCCTGACCCTGAGGGTCTGTTCTCTCTGTCGCAACCACTCCCTAAACAAAGCGTAGTCTCTGCCTGACAGGTGAACCGAGTCACCCCAACCAGCACTGGGTAAGTCCTGTGACTGGCGTGCCCCTAGCCAAAAAGGACGGTGTCTTGGGTATTGGAGTCCTGGGTACTGGCCCAGGGAGGTAGTCAATCTCCTGAAATCCTGTAAAGGTTCCCATAGAGGGTGTACTTTCCTCAGAAAGCAGCATCCGGTTTAGGCAACTAGCATCTCGCTCCTCCACACCACCAGGTGTCGTTGGAGATGGCTCCGTAATAATTTCTTCTACAACAATAGGATCAAAAGCTACGGCATCATCCTCAATGTTGAGTTCGATATCGGGGTCTGCGTCGAGCTCCATATCCAAAATGTTGGCGATCGTCGACTCCAACGCAGTCGCCGATGTCAATGTCTTTGACATTGATGGGAGAGCCATGTTAGCGGTCACTGCAGCATCATCTTGATGTCGAGTCCTCGATTCCAAAAAGTGACCTCCAGACTTCTGCCTGGACATCTTCGAAGTCGACTGGTCACGATGTCGAACGGTGTGCGCTCTGGGCCCAGGAGTCAGTGGTGACTGATAGGGCGTCAGAGCTGGAGATAAGGAAGCTGTTTGACGCTGAGGGATCACATAGTCCTGCAGCCCCAAGGGTGAAGGAGTAAGTTCCACAGCCTGGTCCCAATGCTTATGTTTAGACTTCTTGTGGGTAGATCCGTGCGCCGAAGGATCCTCCTTGTGCTTCCTCTTCTGACCAGACCAGCATTCCTCTGGACACTTAAATGTTCCTGAAGGGTCCAATGCCGAAGTACTCGATGCCGTGGCCCTCGACGTTGAAGCGGCAGATGGCGAAGCGCCAGACGCCGAGATTTTCTTTGACTTTCCAGGGTCCTTTGATTGCGCACTCGATGCTGGGCCCGTAGACGCAGGACCCGCAGCCAAAGTCACCGGGGCAGCTTTTTTAGGCAGTAAAGCCTCCTCCAACAAGAACACTTTTAGACGTGCAGCACGATTCTTTAGAGTCTGTTTACTAAAAGTTACACAGAGGGAGCAGGATTTCATATCGTGCAACTCCCCTAGGCAAAACTGACATAGAGTATGGCCGTCTGTTGAGGGAATCTTTCCGCGGCAATTAGTACATCGTTTAAAGGTAGTCTTGCCGGAATTACTCACCTTACCAGGCTTCCCCGGGCTGCTCATTTTGAGAAAAACAGTAGTCATTCCGTTCCTAGGTCGAGGGGGGAGTTCCGAGATCGCGGTCAAATCCAAAGGAGTTAGAGAAAGAGTAGTAAAAAACATTCCAAAATTCAAATCCGAGTCCAAAGTACTGTCAGAACCGAGGGAAGTCCGTGAGAATAGTCCAAAGCCGTAACCAGAAGTCTAAAACCTTTAAAACGAATTACAAACTTTCCACACGAGGAGCAAACAGCCTCCGAGCACTGATCGCTATGGCGGTCAGAAAGAAACTGAACACTGAGACGCCTAACCGCCACTAGAGGGTACTGCAGTCACGTGCAGGAGGCGGTTGGCATCGCGAGGAGCTAATGAATTCTTCCCGAAGCTGATCTGCGCAGGCGCAGAACCCACTACTTATGAATGATGGAACCACTATCCAGATCTTGTATTTGAGAATATCACTTAACTTCTGATCACAATTATTAATGAGCTACTCATGGTATATCAGTTGGATGAGGCGGGTGAATGGAGCTGCATGCAAGACTCCTAGACAGAACTGGAGGAGTTGGCATTCCACATCCATACAGGGATGGGGCAGTAGCTCAGTGGCAAAGAATCTTGTTCTGCATGCAGGAGGTTCTAGGTTAAATCCCTGGCATCTCCAGGCAGAGTAGGGAAAGACTCTTCTCCTGAAATCTTGGAGAGCTGCTGTCAGTCAGAGTAGACAATACTGTGCTAGATGGAACAATGTATTAGGCAGTATAAGGCCTTTTCTTGGTGGGACCTGGCAATCCTAGATATGGGAATGGTTAGCAGCTAAAAGCAAAGTACTCAGGCATTCCCTGCCACTAGGAGGAGGAGAGAGGAAGTGGTTGCTGTGTCTGGACATTCTGAAATCCCTACCCTGTGCTAATTCTAACAGCACAGGTTCAACTCTGGTCCATAAAATTCAGAGACCCCAGTTCTACTCTCACTGTGGTCACACAAACACACACACACACACACACACACACAAGCTTTGCAGCAGGTCATCTGAACAGCTACTACTCTACCTCACAGTAGAAGTCATCTTCCATACAGTACTTACTCCAACAGCAAATTCTACAATATCAGCTCCAGCCTCCAGAGCTTTTGCATTTTCCTCCTTAGCCAATTTTGTGATGAAGTTTTTGGCATTGTTCGATGTCTGTGTCTGCAAGGCCGCCCATATGGCTCTGGCAATGATTGTGTTCTTGCTGTCTGGTTCTTCACTGGGGTTGCTAATCATACCAATCCGGACATGGTTGCTGGATTTCTGCACAACAGTGAAATGTACATTAACAACGCTATACCTAGACAGCTATGAAGTCCAGCAAGTAAAGAGTACCATAAGAACCAGGGAGTGAGCATTAAAACCCCACCATCTACACACATGTCCTCTTCCAACTTTTAAATTTATCAATATGTCTTGCAATATGCATAATCAGAAGCCATGCTGCTGTGAAATGTTTGTATTAAAAAAGCATCAGCCATAATGATGTAGAAATTACTTATTGTGACTTACAACTCTCAACAAAGACCTTTATTGTGCAAAAAGAAATTAAAGATCGTATACAAAAATAAAATAAAAGATGTTTAGGTGTAACACACCATCATCAGTTAAACAAACAGACACGCGCAGATAAAAACCTCCTCCATTCCCCAGCTGTTAAATTCCATAGACCTGATAACCTCTTCCGTGACTGGTGGAGAGACAACGAGGGATGGGGGGAGAAAGGGAATCACCTGATTTTTCTCAAAGGCTAATGACCCTAATAGCATCAGCCAGTGCCTCCCGAGCATTAATATCTCAATTTCTCTATAAATAATGCTTCCTTTATTTTCCCTTTTTGTAAATTCCTTTCAATATTCATTCAGTTGCTCTCATTTTTAAGGCTTATCATGGGCCTCCAAACAAAAATGCACCTTTGCATTGACCAACAGGAATAGACTCTAACAGCAGATCTTTGTTAAAGTCCTGATCATTAATAAAGCTTGTTTGTTCTTTGTGGGAAATGGATAGCACAGCAAAACAAGCATTTCTCATATCACTTTGGAATGGTTTCCCTTCAATGTAACCTGAGTCACCCCTTACAAATCTTATTAAGTTATTAAACTGAGCAATTGATTGGGGTTTCTCAATACTCAATGAGAGCTAGAAGCTTCTATTTTAAAACACACACAAATTGAGATTGCATCATCAATTTGTAGCAATAGCAATAGCACTTACATTTATATACCGCTCTATAGCCGGAGCTCTCTAAGCGGTTTACAATGATTTAGCATATTGCCCCCAACATTCTGGGTATTCATTTTACCGACCTCGGAAGGATGGAAGGCTGAGTCAACCTTGAGCCCCTGGTCAGGATCGAACTTGTAACCTTCTGGTTACAGGGCGGCAGTTTTACCACTGCGCCACCAGGGGCTCTAAACAAAGAGCCTGTGTGTGTGCGTTGCAGACCAACTCACGATCTCTGATATCAAAACTGTATATGCACAAAAACCCTGTTTGCTCTTGTTGGAAGCAAGACAGAAATACAAACCAGTGGAAAGTCAGGATTCCCCTCAATAGTGGTAAATGCTATCATACGACTTGTAGGGATTCACCCTGCCTAGTGCAGCCCCGCACGCCACATCCCTGAGAGTCTCCTAAACTCAGGAGCAGCTCTTGGGGGGTTTAAGAAGTGGCCTAGGGAGGAAGGGCAGGGAAGAACATTCGTGCAAGTGCCATTGTGCTCACGCTACTTAAATACAAAGCATTATTTGTAGCTCAATGTGTTTCAGGACCAAGAGTTCCTAATTTTTTTTAAAAAAGCAAACAGCAACACTTGTTGCTGCAGTAGGGTAATATCTTTATCAGGACTAGCTCAAAAGTTACAAAATAGTGATCAGGCTTTCAAGTTTACTATAACTTTCTTTCAAGATGGATGTTGAGCAAAGGCAGTGGGGCTGAACAGAAAATAAATAAATGATGCTGGGCATAATGAAGAGCCCTGTCTGCAGTAGTCTTAAGATGGAACAAAAGAGATTCAATTAGGTTAGGCTCAGCATGATGCAAAAACCAAAACAAAATCCAAAACCCCAAGTCAGGCAGGCTAGAGTGAAGGAGCAATAACTACTCTCCCTTTTATTTCTACTCTCCCTCTTATATTTTAAAAGCCAGCACTTATTTGTCTCTAAAGCCGTTATAAAACAAGCCAATGGTGACCCTCAGTTCCCTGTATATTGCTGACAATACTGGGCAAGCAAAAACAAGAGAGCACATCCTCCTTTAGTGCTAGTTCTACAGGGGTATTTGCTACAGGGATATTCATGACTTTTATATAACTTTCTAATGCATTTTTGCTTTTATGCCCTTATGTCCTTTTATGATGCCTTTTATGTTTTTAATGAACTTTTCATAAACATTTGTACCCACTTTTTACCATTATTAACTATTGTTTACTACATACAGTCTTTAGATCTCAGCCATTAAGGGCCAATTAGTTTGTGATTTTGCTTTTTGTACTGGACAGCCATAGTTTTACTCTAAATTGTATTTCTACTTCTGATTTGTATAGCCTTTTATAGCTATTATAATTCTATAATAACAGTTTTGTTTTATTTTTAATCATATGCTTGTATTGTGTCACTCATATCTAGGCTTCTAATACATCCGCTGTCGTGTTTTATTGCTTTTATGCTGGTCTGAGACTGAAATAAAGATGATTGGCTGATCGCTGACAATGCAATTTCCCTTTAATAAGGACTGCTACCTACCTGGTGTCTGATTGCATCATATAGCAGTTGCCTTCCAGATGGTTTGTCAAAGTCTCCAACAATCCAAAAGGTCACTGGTCTAACAAAAGCATCATCTGAACAAGGAAAAATACCACCATCAAGGAAGCATACTGAATTTCTGAATGCTATCACAATGTATTTTCATTTCATGCTGGGCACATCATGCGTTCTTTTGGGGGGAAAGGAAACTTAAAGCAAGACACACGTGAAACTTTCCAATGAAGCTAGTATGTGCTAAGGAAAATACTATTAACGTTAAATTAGGTTTAAAGTGCACAAAACAAGCACATGCATAATTCTGTTTCTAATTTGGTTTACTATTTGCCTAATTACCTAAGAGAGAGTTTTAAAGACCTACAAAGAACCTGTAAGCAACTTAAAGTTCAGTTCATATGCATAATGGGAATAGTTTTGATCCAAATATGATGGACTCAAATTTTATACATTGAAGTATAAGCAAATGCATCTATTTTTCATTCCCTACAGGTTCTAAGGCCCATTAATAAAGGGGAGGAGATATCCCAAAAATTATCCAAATATATTAATGTAATAGTGTGGGGTTGGGGAGAGGAAGTGCTCAAGCTCATTACCATAGATTTCCTTGGAAGACATTCCTGAACAGAAGTAAAACAGGAGAGAGTGGGAAAAGAAATAATTAGTTTATAAAACAGTCCTCATATAAATAAGCAGCATATACCCTGTGCAGTGCTCCCATAAGCAACTACTAAAGTCAAGGGCAACTAAGAATGGCCAACATCCTGATTAAGGCTCCAAGCACACTGCAGGAAGAAATGCCATGCTGCAGAAAGCTTCCAAACTACTACAGCACCAGCATGGTGTAGTGGTTAGAGTGCTGGACTAGGACCGGGGAGACCCGAGTTCAAATCCCCATTCAGCCATGATACTAGCTGGGTGACTCTGGGCCAGTCACTTCTCTCTTAGCCTAACCTACTTCACAGGGTTGTTGTGAGGAGAAACTTAAGTATGTAGTACACTGCTCTGGGCTCCTTGGACGAAGAGCGGGATATAAAATGTAAAAATAATAAATAATAATACAGCACCAGCACTCACATACAGGTTGAGGTGATGGTGGTGGGGTTGGGTTTGACAGTCTCCCCTTCCCTTTCAATGATCATCCCTTGCACAACCCACAGGGTCATATTTTCAGGTGGCACAAGGCACTTCTGGTAGAAGGGGAGATTGGAGAAAGGGGCTTTGGAATATGCTCTCTATTGAAATAAGAGCATCTTCTTCTCTGTTTGTTTTCAAGAAGGCCCTCAAGACTCACCTGTTCTCACAGGCTTTTATAATTAATTTTAATAATTTGTTTTAATAACTGTTTTAGGCTATTGTTTTTATTGTGTTTTGTGGATTTTAATCTGTGACTTCCATATTGTTTTAAATTTTGTATTCCGCCAAAAGATGTATATATCAAGCAGTATAAAAATGTGACACATACATACATACATAATAAATCCACTCACCTGTATGCAAACCACTGCATTTACGGTATGTTTATTTTTTGTGTAAACCTCTTTAGAAACTTTGGTTGAAAAGTGGCATATGTATAGTAGTAGAAGAGTTAATAGAACTGCCTTTGACTGCACAGGCACATCTCATGTAGCATGCATGAAGCCTTAGGATGTCAGCCAATGAATTCATTTTCAGCCAATATCCTGACCAGCGCTGCATGTGTGCTTCTAACAACTGCCTGCACACAGTGCTAGCCCCCATGCTAGTCTCCACACTTTCAAAATGCAGGCACTCTTGTGCATCCCACTTCTGAAGCATGGGACCTAGCGCTGGGTGAGCTAGCACTGTGTTCATGCTGTTAAGATGTCAGTCCATATTTTATGAAACCATATAACCATTCTAAACTAAGTGGATCTTCCATACTTTTGTCCCTTCGCCTAGAAGCCTCACTGGTATACCTCCCAGGCTCCTGAAGCCCATCTGACTCTCCACACAGTCCTCCACCTACACCACTTTGTTTTCTGCCTGTTGTGATAAGGCCTGCAGCAGTCAAGGACTCTTGAGCTCCATTTCAGTTTCCTACACTATCGGATACTTAGAATCTTGACTAATAAGGGCAATGGGCATTTATTTATCATTTCTTAATATTTATAACGTTTGGTTAACTGTTTATTTTTTAACTTTATATTCCACTTTTATATGTGGTTAAATAAACCACTAAAGGTAATGTGTGCCGTCAAGTCGATTTAGACTCCTGGCGCCCACAGAGCCCTGTGGTTTTCGTTGGTAGTATACAAGAGGGGTTTAACATTGCCTCCTCCTGAGGTAGTATGAGATGATGCCTTTCAGCATCTTCCTATATCGCTGCTGCCCAATATAGTACCAGAGGGGATTTTAAACGGCAACCTTTGGCTTGTTAGTCAAGCATTTCCCCGCTGTGCCACTTAAGGGGACTGTAAAATAAACCACTACCACACATTAAAAAACACAAAACACACAACACTAAAATCTCAGTCAATAATAAAATAGCACTTCTCCAGTTAAAGAACAGCTGCCACAACAGAAGTTAAGTTCTGGAAATGGACCCTGGAACAAAGATATTTTTGTCAGCATCTAAAAGTAGAAAAGGAAGTGGATACGCTAGTCAGGGAATATCAAAACGGGGGTGCCACCATCAAGGAGGCACTAGAACTTATAGCTTTTTGTCACGCTTCAGACAGCAGTAACATTTATAAAAGGACATCCTTGGGAGATCTTGGTACATGAGGAGGTGTTCCTTTAAGTAAACAGGGCCCAAATCTTAAGGAGCATATTACAGCTGTCTTTAAAGAGTTGCCTTGCTGACCAGGGCAACTCTTTAAAGATAGCTGTAATACGTTCCTTATGGCTAGGTTCTGTCAGAAGTATGACTACTATATTCTAGACTCACTGTAATTTCCAAACAGTCTTCAAGGGCAGCCCTGCACAGAGTGAATTAAAGTAATCCAACTTAAATGTTCTCAAGACATGAATTAGGGACGCAAAGTCTCAGCTGCCAAAAAGAGGACACAGCAGGATCACTTTGAACATTTCTGGCCACAGCCACCATCTGAAGCTCAAAGTAAAGCTGGGTCCAAAGCAATGATCCCTGTAAAAACAGGCTGCTCACCTGTAACTTTTTATCTGGTAGAGATCCATCAACATCCATAAAATGAGTACTGTCCCTGCGCAGGATTCTCACGGTAGAATGCTGCAGCTCATCAAGGTGACTGAGCCCTGCCTCCATGCCCACAGTGTGCTATTTAGTTCTTGGACGGCCGCCATAGAGGACGATAATCCAGAATCAGGTGAGTTCATCATCAAAGGAGAATAGTGTGCACATTCAATATGCACATAGCGTAGCACTACTGCAGATGGTTGGCTCTGGAGGGTCTTATGGATGTCGATGGATCTCTGCCAGATCAAAATTTTCAGGTGAGCAAACTGTTTATCTGGACCAAGATCCATAAAAATGGGTGTTTAGCAAGCCCCCAATGGAGAAGGGTGCACCAGTAGCTATATTAACACTTGCTTCAAAACGCTTCTCCTGAAACTCGCCTCGGCAGCAGAGTGCACATCTATGGCGTAATGCTTGATGAAAGGTAACTCAGTGGACTAAGTTGCAGCTTTACAGATGTCTGTGAAGGTTATTTATTATTATTTCTTTACTACATTTTTATACCACCTTTCTGCCTTGACAAAAGGCACCCAAAGCAGTTTACAATATTAAAAGAAGCAAATTACAGAAGGTTAAAATAACATTATCTCCGGCTGTTGGCCTTTTCAGGAGCTGAAGACAAGAGCTCCCTGGCCTGGGTGCCTCCTTTCATGCCAGGTTACAGTTCAAGTTACAGTGACCTGGCCAAGAACATCTATATAGGCCAAAGAATGAGTAAGAATTTGGCCAGCGTAGGGAGACTTAGGGAAATATCATAAGAATAACAATATTCATGAAAATAACAGGAGAATAACATCTGGTTGCTTTGTGCACACAGTCAGAAAAGAATATGTTTTGCTACAGTTTTGCAAACTGCACAGCTGTGTATTGGACAAGGCTCGCAGACTTCAGTCTAACCAGCACTCTGCACATGCTCGGTATGGGAGCAAGGTCACCGTGACATGGAAAGGACAGGATCTATGCATAAGCAGAAAGGGGAATTTTAATGTCTGTTTTTCTCAAGATTCTCAAAGGCTATGAATGCCAACTTCTGTCAAAACAGGGATTGTTTTCTGCTTTTGCTCAAACCCCGCTGAACAGAAAGATGGGTATAAATGCTTGCTGTGTACTTTGGTACCTTGCCACTCAGCATTGACATCGAAACTAAGAGAGTTTAGTTTCGGTGTCCCTATCCACCCCCAGCACAGTACCTTCAGTGACTGTTGCTGGTGTCTATCTTATGTTTCTTTTTAGATTGTGAGCCCTTTGGTGACAGGGATTCATCTTATTTATTATTTCTCTATGTAAACTGCCCTGAGCCATTTTTTGGAAGGGCGGTATAGAAATCGAATGAATGAATGAATGAATGAAGAGAGAGATGGTGTGCATGTAGGCTAGCTGATTGATCAAACGATCTCTCCAAGAATTTATCGCCCCTGATCAAGGTTCATACCTGGTTGTAAGTATACCAAATCATGAGACTAGATATTATTTTTGAGATTGAGTATGAGGTACCGGACTTGGTGCAGGGGAACTTAGAAATGTGATTTGTGAGACTGCAGTCCATATTGGAAAGTTTAGGATTATGAACTGGGTGTAAGTGAGCTTTGAAATTGTTTTGCCTTGTCATAGACTGGGGGATCTAGCCTGAAAAAGGACATCAGCTTCTAAGAGAAGCTTAGTCTTTGAGACACTTCCTTTAAACAACTATTTTAACAACCATTTAAAACTGTATATTAATTGTATCTTTTAGCTATTTAACCAATACAACTATCTTAGTATTTTTAAGAACCTTCTCTGCTTTGTTATTAATTAATATCAATCTCTGAAATGTCCGGTCTGTTCCAGAAACTTATTTAAAGTATGTAAATTCAAAAACCATTTACATCAGCATGGGTAGAGTGGGCCTTGATTGCTTCAGGTGGTTTCATGTTCTGTGACTTGTAGGTCAGCATAATGAGCTCAACTAGCCAACTGGACATTCTCTGTCTTGAAATGCAGGAGCCTCTCACAGAGCCCTTACATGCCACAAACAAATGCTTGACGGATCTAAAGTTCTTAGTGTGGTCTAGGTAATATAAAAGCGTTCATCCAAAGAGTGCATTGCACATTCTAAAGGTGTAGAGGCGTCCCTAAAGAACATAGGGAGAACAATGTTTTGGTTGAAGTGGAAGTCGGAAACCACCTTGGGTAAGAAGTTTGGGTCCATACACATTAGCACTTTATCAGGATAGATCCTGGTGAATGGTGAATCAATCCATAATGCTGTCAGTTCACTAATGCATTCAGCCGTAGTAATGGTAAGCAGGAGACCAGTTTTCAACATCACTAGTTTGATGGATGTAGAACTCATTGGTTCAAATGGGGTTTTGATTAAAGTTGAAAAGACCAAGGATATGCCCCACAGTTCTACAGGAGTGCAAATGGGCAGATATAAGTTCATGAGGCCTTTTAGGAAAGCCTTACTATCTGGGTGTGAAAAAGGAGTCTTTCCATAATAGCTAGGATGTTTTGAAGAGAGTGCTGCTAGATGCACTTTCAAAGATACATTAGCCAACCCATGTGACTTTAGTTTGAGTTTAGATAAGTCAAGTAGAGGAGCACATCTCTGATTGTAGCCTGCTTAGGCAAAAAACCATGCAACCTTGCATAAGATCTGAATCTGAGCCATTTGCCAAAATAATTACGTCTAGTGAAAGACTTCCATTGGTTAAGTAGGATCTTACTCAAAAACCGATTCGCCATGCTGTCAAGCAGCGAGTAAGAACTTCTGGATGCAGGACGTTGCCGTTGTCCAGTGCCAGGAGATCTAACTCTTGTAGCAGTCTGTGGTACTGGTTCCTTGACAGTTTGAGTACCTGTGGAAACCATGGTTGCCTTGGCCACCATAGAGTCACCAAGACACATGATGTAGGAGCAGTCTGAAGGTGGACAACCATTTGGCTGATCAGTAGTCACGGAGGAAACATATACGGGATCTCCTGCTGCGAATCTAATTGGAAGGCGTCCTCCAGTGATAGAGGGTTGTGAACCGCTCTGGGTCACAAGTGCACTTTGTGTTCCTTGAGATGGCAAAGAGATCTATGGTTGGTTTTATCCAACTTATGAAGAGAGAAGTAATATAATTTGTTTTGATTTCCCATTCATACTGTTATTGATGTGGGAAAACTCTATTTAGGTTGTCCACTAGGACATTGTCCAGTCCCTTTATGTGGATGGCTATCGGGTAGACCTGATGTCCAATGCACCAATGCCATAGTTGTAGGCTGAGTGCACACAGTGTTTGAGACACTGTCCCTCCCTGACAGTTGATGTAAGCTAGGGCAGTGGTATTGTCTAATTGTACATGTATAACGTTTCCCTGCAGAAGAGGCAGGAAACTTTCACAGCTTTGAAGACAGCCAGCAAACCCAGGAAATTGATATGAAACTGAGCCTGTTGAGGGGTCCATTGCCCTGAATCTGATGCTCTCTGCAGTGGGGCCCCCAGCCCAGCAGAGAAGCACACATTGTCAACTAAGACAGAGGGAACTAGCATCTGAAAGGGGACCCTTTCCAGTAGATTCGTGCCCATTGATCACCAGGTAACTTAGCGTAGAATCTGATCCAAGATCATTAGATGCAGGTGTTGGCTGTCTATATTTGGGTGGAAGACCGACAGAAACCAAAGTTGTAACTTGCACATTTCCAAGAAGGCATACTGCACCTCTGTGTTGCAGGATGCCATGAGTCCCAGGAGTCTTTGAATGTGTTGGGCCAGTTGAGAGAGATGTTGTTAGAAATCGAGAACCAGGTCCCCCTGATGCACTGGAAGCGTTCGAGGTAAGTAAGCCTTCCTGGTCTCTGTGTCCAGGACTGCTCCAATGTAGTTGATAACACGAACCGGGTCCAGTTTGGACTTTTCCCAATTGACTTGGATCCCCAAGTCTTGGGAGGAGAGATAAAACTCGCTTTGTCTAAGAATGTAACTCTTCTCTGTCTCTGGAAATCAGGAGCCAGTCGTCCAAATATGGATAGACTGTTATGCCCTGAGTTCTTATGTAGATCACCACTGCAGCCATACATTTAGTAAATACCTTGGCGGTGTGGGGGGGGGTAGACAGCCCAAAGGGTAAGACTGTGTACTGATACACTTGACTTCCTATCGAGAATCTCAGATATTTTCTGTATTGTGTCCTGATGCCAATGTGGAAATATGCGTCTTTGAGATCCAGTGTCACAAACCAGTTCTCCTGACAAAGAAGATAGCTTGTAACGCTATCATACAGAATTTTCACACAAGGACAAACTTGTTGAGGTGGCATAGATCCATGATGGGTCAATTCCCGCCATCTCTCTTCAGGATCAGAAAGCATTGGGAGTAAAAACCCTCCCACCTGGAACTGCACTGGGGTGATAGCCCTCCTTGCTAACAGGTTCTTCACTTCTTCTAGTAACGCTTGGGAGGGTTGAGAGAACTGCATCTCTGAAAACTTCAGGGTTGTCTTGAATTCTATGGCATATCCATACAATTACTATCTTCAGGACACAACAGTCCGATGTTATGTGGTGCCATGGGAGAGAGGCATGGCATGCCAGCTTGATACTGGATGCTGATATGAGTACAAGGTTTGCAAGGTTGGTGTTGTCCTTCGCATGCCAAGATGTTAATGCCCCTGGTAGCAGGAAGGGAGAGGAGTGTAGTGGTGACAGTGGGTGGACCTGAACCTCAAAGATGCTTTTGAGGCTCCACCTGCTTCGTATGTTGGGACTGATTAGATTTCCCTTCGCCCTGTTAAGTGTACTTATGATAAGGATTATATTGCTTCCTGAAGTCATGGTGCTCCTGCTGCCTGAAAGCGGGCTTCTGTCTTGCATAAGAACAATATTTGGAGCCGTAGGAAGAGGTTGATGTTGAGGTGGTAAAAGTTTTTTCAGAAAACTTTGATTTTTTTCATCCGCTCCATAGTGGAGTCAGTATCCTGAAGAGGCCCTTACCATCGAAAGGTAGGCCCTCAGTTTTTTCATTCATGTTGCCCTGAAGATTAGTGGAGCAAAGCTAGGCGCACCTCCTCAGAGAGATCACAGCTGTCAAGGAACGCGATTCCAACTCAGCCAGGTGTTTGGTGGTACTCAGTTGTTGGTGAGTAAGTGCTGCTGATTTGTTCAGAGTCCACCTCAGAACCGGTTCCGTGCACATCCCTAATCCCCAGCTGTAATGGCCTTTGGCTGGGGATTGTGGTAGTTGTTGAGTACAACATCAGGGAATCTCTGGTACAGGCAACAATAGTCAAGAGAGCAGGCGATTCACCTGCTTATTGATCAAGTGAACATCCTACCATCAACAACTCTAAGACCAGTAAACTTAGCATGTCAGCAACTAGGCTGCTTCTGTGGGCCAGCATCTTAACCATCAACCAGCCCTGAGTCCACCTTCTGCTCCTTCTGTCCAATCCCTCTGGATGGAAGAGCATGTACTATGAGTAGTACAGTACATAGTAGTCTGTACATAGTAGTCTGTACTATGTAGATAGTAGTCTGTATTATGCACAGACCAGAAGACTCTGCCATACATACGACATGGTTTTCTGTATCAGCAGCAGCTGTAATACTTTGCCATTCTCAATAATAGTTACCAACTGCCATCAGCTGTACTCAGGCAATTTTCAAAAGCAATTAACAAAATTATTTTATATTCAGAAAACTTAATGCCTACATACCCCTATGCCTGAGTAAGCTGAGAGAATGAAGTGAGAAGTGTGAGTTAAACTAGGGGGACCACAAAACTAATGTTACCCCATGAACAGAAAGACTATGGCTGCATTTACTTAATACTTGCAGCAGGTGGTAGAAAAGCACTCTTTGCAAGTCAAAATTAGACAGCTGGGAGGGGGGCTGTTCAAGAACCTCTGTCCCTGCTGTACCAGTTTGCTTACATGGAAGTGCTTTTGCTTATGTGGGGGTGGTTATCATTCAAAAGATATCACACTGTTATAGGCTGAATTCTGCGCTTTCTGGGTTCTGCGCCTGCGCAGGTACCATGCGGTAGCTATGTCGAAGCTTGTCGAGGTGTCTTGACCATGCCTCCACGCCCTGTGCGTGCTATTTAAAGGTGGGCAGGACACGCATTCCTCAGTTCTTGGATGACCACTGAGGAGGACGATCACCCAGGTAAGACTGAGTTTTTTCTTGAAACAGTGATGAGTGAGCAGAGTGACACCACAGTGACGAGGGCTGCACACCTAAACATACAGCCAGAGAACCACACTACTGCAGAGGGGGAGGGAGGGAGGGTCTTGTCGATGTCGACGGATCTCTACCAGATCATCAGTTACAGGTGAGCAATCTGTTTATCTGGATCAAGATCCGTCGAGATCCATAAGAAGTGGGTGTTTAGCAAGCTCCAAATGGAGGAGGGTGCAGTAGTAGTTAGGGCAACACCCGCTTAAATACACTCCTCCCAAAGGTAGCCTCTGCTGCAGAGCATGTGTCTATGGCATAATGCTTTACAAAGTGGGCCTCAGAGGACCAGGTTGCTGCCTTGCAGAGGTCTGTAAAGATCACTCTGGAGAGGTGTGCAGCCAAGGAAGCGTGTGCCCTGGTGGAATGGGCCTTGATGGCTTCCAGTCGAGACTTGTTTTGCAGCTTGTATGCCAGGCATATGAGCTCCACTAACCACCTGGATAAGTGTTGGCGTGAGATGCAGGTGCCCTTGGAGGAACACGCACAGGTCACAAATAGTTTCACTGTGGTGCGAAAGTCTTTTGTCCATGCCAGGTAATAAAGAAGTGCTTCCCAGATGCTATGGCTATACTTTGCTGTACAGGCAGAGTAGTTAGCCACCTTGATTGAGAGGCACGAGATTGAATACACTTTTCTCCCTATGAGGTCTAGCTTACGACTCTCTTTATCCGGCGGTACTGTGTAACGTTTCCCTGCCTTCAATGTGGAAGCGCAGTCAATCACCAGACTGTTTGGTGCAGGATGTTTAAGAAGATAGGCATTCTCCTTGACTTGGACGCGGTACAGGCTCTTGAGGCGCCTTGACGTTGGAGTGGAAGTGTGGAGAACCTCCCAGGTGCACTTGGACGCTCGTGTAATAACTGGAAACATCAGCAAAGCCACCAGAGCCGTTGTTTGGGTCTTCTTAAATATGAAATTATAGACTGGATCATCTATGGTTGCTAACTCTGAGCGGAGCTCCAAACCTAGTGCTGCAGCCATGACCCGGATATGTTTATGGTATGCCTTGAGTTCCTCGTTAGGTGATACGTAAGTAGTAGGGGTGACATCTGTTGGAGGCTCCACAACAACTTCCTCCTTCTCCTCTTGGTCTGACTCAAAGTTGGATGAACCATAGTGGTCAGAGCGGTAGGCAGACGGTGAAGGGGGAACTGTAGTCTGAGTCCCCGCCATTGCGCCTTGTGTTGGTGTTTGAGTTTTGGGTGGCCACCAAAAGTGTTGTGGCAGATTCAGTCTGGTATGCTTGGTGTTGCAGAGACGCAGAAAAGGTCTGGGTAGCAACAGAGACACCTTGCAGATGTGGTGTAATGGGTACTGGTGCAGGTGGGCGTTGGGACACCGGCTCCCATGTTCTGTTGGATTCACTAATGCAGGCTGTTAACAGTGGAGAAGAGCCCGGTGGCTGTGCTGATGCCGCGTGGGTGAAGTTACATGTGTGCCATGCAAGAGTGTTCTGCAGGTGGGCGGCTGACAATGCAGGACATACTGTCCGTCGTCCTGTTTCCGACGGGAGAAAACCCAAAAACGTCGACGTCGATGGGGTGCTCGAGGGTGAGTCGAGCAACTTCAGGAGTGCGTCCATCTCCCCTGGAACAAGAGTTGATGTAGCATCAGCATTGTCACCATCCTCGATGTCGAAGGATGGAGGTGGCGGTCGACATCGAGGAGAAACTTGCCTGGAAATGGAGATCACCGGGGTATGTAGAATGGAAAGAGATCGGCCATTTACCATCGGTGTTGAAGGTGTGGAAGACGGTGTTTGAGCCGGTGACAAAGAACGGGCCCTCGATAAAGTGACGGTGGATGTTGAAGGCAGGTTCGTCGGCATCCTGGTCTACTTTGAAAGCTCGGTACCCACAGGAGCCGGGAGGGCGACTGGAGTGGTTAACTGCATGTCTGACAGGGAAGGAGTGCATTCTACCGTCAGGTCAATGAGTCGTTGAGGCTTCTCACTTGGTGTTGGGCGATCCGAGCCATGGCGCTTCTCTGGCGTCAATGTCAACGAACCGCTCATAGTCCCTTGATGTGGAGGCGGCTTCAATGTCAATGAATGAGCCCTTTCCTTGCGTGTCGACATCGATTCAGTGGCAGGAAGCTGCTTCGATGATGAGGTCGACAAATGGTCTATTATTTGACGTGTTGGGGTCGACTCGGCTGTAGGCATTGACATCGATGGGGACTTCCCCAATGGTGTTGAGCTCGATGTCAAAGACGTGGTCATGGCTGACATTGAGGACTGCTTCTCAGGCTTTTTCATGGTGCCGTCCTTATCCAATGCTGAAGAGGAGGCCACGGTCGATGTCCAGGCCCGTTTCTCGGACTTTTTCAAGCCGCCTCTTGAAGAATACTCTGGGCTGGAGCTCAACCTCGGTTGTGTTTTTTACTTAAGGGAAGTTGAAGTTGAAGGCGGAGTCGAGGAAGATCTCGGAGGAGTCTTCAACCTCGATACCAAGGGGCCCAGCATGCCCAGCGTTGAAGGGCTCAGCTTGTCATCATAGATTGCTGCGCGAAGGTGGAGCACCCTGTTTTTCCGAGTCTGCTTGGAAAACGATAAGCAGATCTTACATGTGGCAACATTATGTTGTTTGCTCAAGCAGAGAAGGCACAGATTGTGTAAATCCTTAGAGGTGAGTTTGGCTTTATAGCGCTCACACCTCTTAAAGGATTTCTTTTCTTCAGCCATCACAAAAAAACGAGAGGGTAGTCAGGCAGTCCGAGTTAATTTCCAGCGTAGTCCGTCAGTCGTTCCGAGGTCAAAAGCGAAGGAGAAAAACACGTCAGCCGGTCCAGGTCAAAAGAGAGCGCAGTCCGTCAGCCAGTCCAAGTCAGATAATCGTATAAGCTCACGTAAAAACTCATGAAGAAACTATGAGGAACTTCCCAACTAGCAGCAAACCGAAGGTCTAAACGCAAAGGCGGTCAGAGAAGAACTGAGGAATGCATGTCCTGCCCGCCTTTAAATAGAATGCATGGGGCGTGGGGGTGTGGTCAGGACACCTTGACAAGCTTTGGCATAGCTACCGCATGGTCCCTGCGCAGGCGCAGAACCCACTTCTTATGGATCTCAACAGATCTCGATCCAGATCACACTGTTACAGACTAAATTAGTACAGTCAACTCTATAAGCTCAAGCCTACCATTTCATTCTACTGCACATGTAAGACCAGGCCTATAAGTGGAATGCAAAAGATAGCAAGAAAGCTGATGTTACCTGGAAGCTACGTAAATGAATACCTTTCATGTGAATAACACATTGGCTCATGCCTCTGTCCAGTTTCCATGAGATTTACTTCTATTCGACTTTTCAAAACAAAATTGAGTGATATGCTAAATGTATAATGCCTTATTATGCTGTACACAATAAGCCAAATAACTTGGAATTAGTTGCATGCCAAGAACGATATACAGGGTAAAAGACTGAAATGAGCACAGAGAAGAGACAGTAATATGGCATCACTCAAACTAACAAAATGTCACACTATGCTTTGCAACACAAAGGATCCCTAGGTACAAAGTAGTATAGTAAACATTCACTCCCATTAGATTTGATATACAAAAATAGTCTAGTTCTGTCATCTCTACCTTTCTTTGTCAAGTAAGTCATGCTGTTGGCAATAGCAGCTGTCTTGTCTCTGGAATCCATGAATGTAAATCTAGCAAAATCATCCACATAGAAATTATCTGCAAACAAAATTTAAACACAACAACCTCTTATACCCAATTATTTTTATAAAAACAGGAAAGCATTATCAGCTATGGCATTAAAGCGCTCTCTCTCTCGCGCGCGCGCTCTCTCTCTCTCTCTCTCTCTCTCTCTCTCTCTCTCACACACACACACACACACACACACACACACACACACACAGTATTTTAAGGTTTGATTTCACATACTTCTGTCTATGACTATTGGCATATACACCCTCCAAGAAAAGAAAAGGAAAGGGGGAAAAGCAAATACAGCTGAGCTCCAAAAGGCCCCATCATGTATGCCAAAAGTGCTTCCATGAGCACATGGGGGCTCTTCTGAGTTCCTCTTCTCGGTGCAGCTCCCTGTATTGCATTTTTGTTTAATGTCTCAGTAGCAGCTTCTGTAATACTATTCTACTACAGTGTAGAAGAGTGGCTGGGAGCCACTCTTGTGTGTACAAGGGGCTGCCATAGGAACATGGAGCCTGAAAAGCATCAGTGCACATGTGGAAGCTTCTAACTGGAACTCAGCACATATGTTCAGTCATACCCCCCACCTCTCTGAGACCTCTCCCACATGCTTTCAAGCTGTCTTATCGCCGACTTAACTTTTTTAATGGGAAGAAACTAATATGTTCTAGGATACATTCTAAGAAGTGAGAGACTAGTCCAAGATGTAAGTCAAGGAAAGGTTGAAGAGGAAGATCTACATACAACAACATAAAGCAAAATAAAGTAGTAAAGAAATACAGAAATTTGCAAGCATTTTCAGGTCTGCAAAAGATATAAAAGAGTAGAGAGTTGTCAAAGACCTATTTACAACTGAAACTCACAAGAAAGTAAGATTGAGGATGACAAATTCCACATGAGATGCCAGGTTCCACACTTGCATGGCAGATCCATGTGTAAATAAAATACACATATTCTGTACAAAAGGTATCTACTCTTTGCATCAGGGACACAAACATTGTTTGCTCAGAAGATATTACTGAAAAGACTACCTAGTCTTTGTACCACTTAATCCGTCCAAATCCAAAAATTCATGTTCTTGCAGAGTTCAGAATATTTGGGCATGGACAGAGTTGGTCTTGTGGAAGCAAACATGAATTGTCCCCTTGGCTAAGTAGGGTCTGCCCTGGTTTGCATTTGAATGGGAAACTACATGTGAGTGCTATAAGATATTCTCCTTGGGGGGTGGGGCTGCTCTGGGAAGAGCAACTATATGCTTGCATGCAGAAGGTTCCAAGTTCCCTCCTTGGCACCTTCAAGATAGGACTGAGAGAGACTCCTGCCTGCAACCCTGGAGAAGCCGCTGCCAGTTGGCGTAGACAATACTGAGCTAGATGGATCAATGGTCTGACTTGGCATAAGGCCGCTTCCTATGTTCCTATGGGTTGAGCAGAAGACAAGGAAAAAAGGGAAACCATATCAAAAATTGTAAGATCAGCAAACAGGAACTAGAGGTCAGGAAGAATAGAAAGCCACCCATGCAAAGTAGAAAACCCCTATTAGTCTTTCAACAATTCCTGAAGATGTCCAAACTTTTTCTAATGTCTATTAACAAGTAGCCTTTTGTATTGTTTCATCAATAAATGTGCCTTACTAGTTGCAGTTAGATCTAGGTACTCTCTGTCAGACATCAAAATCCGAGAGTTGATTCTTGGAACAACATTAGGCTGGCTCATTATATATTCTACCACATCTTGATCATTTGACAGTTCACCCTGAAAAACAAGATCAAAAATCTCATTGCTCTTAAAAACAATGCACAGCATCCAAACTAAATTAGTCATAACTAAACACCTTTAAAATCAATGAGGAAATTAGTCATGAGTAACTTGTTAGTCATGAGCAACCTGTCCTATTATTTTCAAAGGAACTTAGTCTGGGAAGATGTTATCCAATGTTTTTGAATCCACTTGAAAATCAAAATCAGTTTGAGAAACAAGTTATTCTCTTCACAATACCAGCTTTAAAAAAAATCAAGACACATTAGCATAAAACACTGAGATCCAAAGCACTGGTCTGTGTAGTCCTTGGGATTTTGACTTATTTCTTGGAACAGCAAGCTCCTGTGCTTGTGAAACCCCCTGTAGTTTCAAACATGGTTTGCTACGTAGCATCAGAGAATGCAGTTCCAAGAAAAGCAATTTTGAAGTCCTTTTTGAAGTACAGAATTACAGTCATCCCTCGCCAACCGCAGTTTTAAGTATCCGTAATTGGGAAATTGTGTCCAGTCTCACCAACCACGACCCAAGTATCAGCAGTTGACAAGGTTTTTAAGTGTTGGGGGCAAGTAGTTAGTGATTTGGGGGAGTTTGGAGGTTCAATCTGCTCATTCCTCTTGGTGACTCTTGGCAATATTAAGGGATTTTCCCCGTTTTTAAAGCATTCCCCCCCCTTTCTTTTGGTGTTTTTGCTATTGTGGTTCCCCTAACCCCATTTCCCACATACTTTAACGCTACCAACCGCAAATTTGCCAACCGTGGGTTTTTGCCAGAATGGAACCCTTGTGGTTAGCGAGGGATGACTGTATTTTCTTTATCATATTTATATACAGCCTGATATAGATATATATATATATCTAGGTGGTGTAATAATCCAAGTTACAATATAAAAATAAACAATGAAAAGACATTCACAGAATAGAACAATTAAAAGAATTAGGTGCACCATTCTTTGGATTTTGGCTCTTATCATAAAGCATTGAAAAGTCCCCAGGATTTAAAAATCCTAGTTTACAAGCAATGTAATTTACCAAGTATACAGCCCTTTGGAAGAAACTGGTGGTTTCCAAGATTTTATGCATTGTCACAGTTTCCAGTTCATCAGGATCCAGCTGCTCTTTTTGAAAGGGCATCCCATTAAAAAGTACAATAGGTAAGGGGCCCACACCTGTCTGCTCGTAGTAACCATGTCCTTCCTGAAACACATAGAATAAACAGGCACAATTATTTACTCCAAGTCGCTATTGCCCTCATGCCTTAATCTACTGAAATGTTCCCTAAATAAGAGATTAGGGATGTGTAGAATGTTTAGAGCTCAAAACGTTCCGACTCTAAACATGCTGTTTGGGGTGTTTCAAGCCTGAAACAGGATGGCCTTCAAATGAAGGGCCTGTTTTGATCTCGGAACGGAATGACCCCATTCCGAGTCAGAACATTTGGAGTATTCTGAGCACCATTTTGTATGCCTGTTTTCCCCTTACTGACTGGTTTTGGCACTGGCTTTTGATTGACTTGCGATCTCCTTGCTTCTTGTTTGGCTTGTTATTGTAAGTTGTATGATACAAATCAAGTTGATTTGTATGATAACAAGCCAACCAAGAAGCAAGGAGATCGCAAGCCAATCAGAAGCCAGTGCCAAAACCAGTCAGCAAGAGAAAAAACAGGCATCCAAAATGTGCTCAGAACAATCCCAACATTCCGAGCTCGTTCCACTGGGACAACTGGTTTGCCGGTTAGAACCCCTCATAGAATTAACAGTCATTCCTTGCCAAAGCTTAGACCCCCCTCATAGAATTAACGCCTTTTGGAACAAGGAATATGCCAACATCAGACTTGACACAGCTGTTCCCAGCCACGCTTCTCAAGTTGCTCCAGAAAAGAGCAAAAAACAACCAATGTTCTTCCATCTCATCAAGTCTCTTCCATAACACTTCCTCTCTTCCAGAGCACTTCTGGGGCATCGGCAGAGTGGGACATTTCATCAGCTTGTGCAACAGTGCACAAGTAGAGAGACCAGGAGAATTGCTATGCGGGCCCTAGTGACGTTCTTTACACATGTGTTTTGTTAGTCAGGAGGTGAGTCTGTAGCCTTATATTTATTATGGAGATTCTTCAAATCTGTAATGTTCCCCATTCCCCAGATCTCTAAACTATATAGTATTTGGGAAATAGTTCTGCCTCCAAAAATTTTAAGGGATGAAGACCAGAGAAATACAGCAGATAGCATTACAGGGCTACAAAATATTATGGGTTACAAAATAGACTACAAAGTATTATTACTACAAAAATGATGCAAGAACGTATCCTGTCTGGCTGCTATGCACACAGTAGTTTGGCAGAAATCTAATTACAGAAGGCAAAAATAAAATCATGAGGAGTGAAAGTGCATAATCTGTACACATGAATTTCTTACCTTCCTATTTTGATCATAGGCAGAATCGACTCCTAGGATGCTGTTTACTTCTACATAAGGATACTGTTTCTCAAGAACACTAACCACATGTTCTACTGTCAGTTTTCCCCCTGCATTTACTTTGCTATATATCTGTGAAATTGGGGAGGAAAACCAATTAAAAACATGACCTCTTATTCCTACTTGATCATTAATATATCAGTCACTTTCCCATGCTCCTTTACTGCCCCTGCTCATAAGAACACTCTTCCAGAACATCAGCAAGGTGCCACTCAAAACCTACCTCTTCCAGGAAAACCTACCTCTTCCAGGAAGTTTTTATCTTAATCCCTTCATTCCATCCCCAACTAAAATGGCCAAAGCACCTCTGGGGAATGGCCTGTTTATTTTGTTAATTTTATTCTCTATATTGCTATATACATAATACAACCAGAACTGTATGTCAACACTTAGGCAGAATATATGTGCAAAGCTGATGCCTACAATGAATACTTAATTGTTTATAATGCAATACATACATACAGGAAGATTAATTTTTTAAGAGCCTGCTCTGGTTAGCAATGTTCATAAGTTTGTATGCCCACAGGACAAAAAGGAAAGGAGGCATTCTATTACACAGGTAAAGCAAAATAGAGAAGAAAGTAAGCATGGAGGCAGGAGGGTGGAGACTGAAGTAGGGACTAGTCCCAAGCACAAATTTATACATTGCTCTTCCCCATATTGCTATAATTATATTTGGAAGATAGTCCATTCACACAACCGAACAATCCACAGTTTGTTCAGTGAGAAATGCAAGCTGAACTTGCATGCTCCCTCCTTCACGTTTGCTTACCTCCTCAGCTCCATTTTGTGACATTGCGATCCTGAACTGTGGCTCCACAGCTCAAGTGAAGTCAGGAATTGTGGTTTACCTCTGGCTTACAAACCACAAGCCATGTTTTAACAAACATAACAGAGCCATAATTTAACAAGCCAGGTGTCTGGTGGTGTGCAAGGTAAGAAGGAAAGAGGGCGGCAAGCATGCAGGCTGGGTTTGCATTCCTGTTTGATAAAACCATGGTTTATCAATTGTGTAAGCTGGGCCAATGAGGAAAAGAAAGACAGGAAACAGAAAGCTAGGGCACCTCCACAGAGATCAAATAATTCCCCACTTCACCTCCCACATTTCCTTCAGGAATGGCACAAAAGGCATGCATGCCCTTAGCACTCTATAGCCTATTCTGAAGAAGAAAGGCATGGGAGCAAAGTGCCTTTGGCAGGAAAGTTTATCCTTCTGGGCCCCGCAACAGAAAAGCAGGGAACTCACAACAGCTGCCCACATACAAACAAAAACAGGTTTGTTACCAGTATCATTAACCCAAATAATTTGAAGAGGCAAACTGAGTGCTTCTTTTCATGGCTACAGCATAAAAGCGGATTGCACAGAGAACGTGGATTCCTCTAATCAAGCCCAGTAAATCTGACTCTCAGATATTGCTGCACTGCATGTACAAAGGTTTACTTACAGATATAAGTATCTGGAAGGCAAAATTGTTATCTACTTCTTGTGCAACATAGTTGTATGCTCGAAGAAGGGCGACCCCAGCATCTTGTAAACCATCAACATCTTCAGAGTCATTAACTACAAACACTAAACCAATCCTATTTAAAAACAACAACAACCAGTCATGTGGATTAACATTTTAATCAAATATTCAAAGCACAACCACTGACAGTGGGAATTTTTGGGCTCATGAACATGGTCAGATGGCACTGAACATTTCTTGGGGGCCAACCTAGATATAAGGTTGTTCATCTCTAAATATGGGCAAGAGAATGGGGAATTGCTGCAGGATCACATCCTCTTCCCCACAACCTCTCCCCTCTCATGAGCAAATTCCCACAACACCCAAACCAAAGTTAACTATCATATCTACAATGACATAACCTATAGTTAATGGCAATCATAATTTGAAACCAACATCAAACCCTAGTGAAAATAAACCATGATCAACAGTCATGTAGAAACAAAAGGCCATGATTCAAGTTGGGGGCGGGATGAGATAATTCACACACAATAAAGGAGGACAGTCCCAAGGGGTTATGTCTATACCAGTCCTCAGTGACAGAAAGAGCCCCTACTAGCAGGTCTACATATGAATGCAAACTATACACACTCTAACTTGCCTATGAATCCTAATTCCATATCCCCAGATCTCCTTTGCTGCAAAATAGGACATCCATATAGGGTCTGCTTATCATCATATCTAGAAAGGCTTCATCACTCTATGTGTATTATATATTCCCTTCTCTTGCATGGCTGGGAAAGGATGAGATTTTATTCATTCATTCATTCGATTTCTATACCGCTCTTCCAAAAATGGCTCAGGGCAGTTTACACAGAGAAATAATAAATAAATAAGATGGATCCCTGTCCTCAAAGGGCTCACAATCTAAAAAGAAACACAAGATAGATACCAGCAACAGGCACTGGATGTACTGTGGTGGGGGTGGATAGGGCCAGTTACTCTCCCCCTGCTAAATAAAGAGAATCACTACGTTAAAAGGAAAATAAGTAGTTATGAACATTACTCAGCCTCAAGGATAAAAGTTAACTTTTTAAAAGTCCCATGCAAAAACCACAGCATTACCTCAGCGGTATGTGGTTACTAAGGAACACTTCAGCCACACTAAGCAATTCTGCTGTGCTCTCATGGGATGGATCAAATATGAGGACCTGAAAGAAACAAAAATATAAACATGTATAAGCTATTTTATCACTTCAGAATAGCTAGGGAAATATTTCATGATTAGAAAGATAAAATTATGCTTAACTACAGAAAGCTGTGAGAGAGAGAGGGCACAATTTTCATGAAATTACCCAACAGTTAATAGAACTGGAAACTGAAACCAGTGCTATCAACTTTCTTCAGTGGCATTTAGACACTGACATGACAAATATGCAATGTACTCTATGTGGGGCTGTCATGGAGTTTATAAGTTTCAGCTGGAGCACAATACGATTACCAACCCACTTCTGGGGATGAAGCAGTATAGCACAGGGCTCCCAGCAGGGTGTGCTAATACTCCTAAGGGTGCCTGAAGGTGGAAAAACCCATCCTGCCTTCCAATAATGCAGCCACAAAACAGGTTGCTTACCTGTAACTATTGATCTGGAAGTGATCCGTTGAATTAATAAGGAAATAGGTTCTGCACCTGTGCAGGCACCTCGCAGGTCGACTAAGTAGCTCCTCACTACGCCCAACCGTCTACACGTGCCCTCTGAGTCTGTTATATTCAACGGTTGGGCGTCTTCCTGTCAGTTCTGTGCAGACCGCCATCATTACATGATCTGCTCCCTGCCGCAACATTTGTTGTTGCACTTTACTGCTTCCGTCTTCTGCAGTGGGGATGGCTCGGAGGGGGCGTGTCTTAAGAATTCAACAGATCACTTCCAGATCAATAGTTACAGGTAAGCAACCTGTTTATCTGGATCGTGTTCCATTGATTCCATGAGGAAATGGGTGATTAGTCAGCTTTACACCTTGGCAGAGGGTGCCGTAGGCAGAACTCTATGGAAACACCCTTTTCAAGACACTCCTCCCATACTCAGCCCGTCACGCCATGCATAGGTCTATGGCATAGTGCTTGAGGAACAGCTGTTGAGAGGACCATGTTGCTGCTGTACAGATGTCCTCCATCTTTATCCCCGATAAATGGGCAGCCATTGAGTATGCTCTGGCTGAATGTGCCTGTACAGTCTTTGGGGGAGTAACCCCCTGATGTTTGTACGCGAGCAGGATCAGTTCCACAAGCCAGTGCACCAAATGCTATCTGGACACAGCCTGCTCCTTATTCCTCCCCTTGTAGGCCACAAAAAGCTTCTTCATCTTTCTCAGTAACTTTGTTCCCTGCAAGTAGTACAGCAGAGCTCTTCAGACATCCAAGGAATGTAGAGCTGTCTCCAAGGCCGTCTGTGGGGCCTGGGAAAAGGTTGGCAAAATGATTTCCTGATTAAGGTGGAATTCAGTAAGCACCTTTGGGCGAAAGGCCGGGTCCAGTCCCATTACCACCTTATGCGGGTAGAACTGAGTGTACGGCCTATCTATTCTCAATGCTGCCAACTCCCTCACACGCTTCACTGTGGTAATGGCAATTAAGAATGCCACCTTGAGGGTGGTTAAGCGCAAATTTGCCAAATGTAGAGGCTTGAGCCGTTAGCACTAATGACAGACTCCACTGCTCCATTGGCCGTTTCAGCGGCGGGTATAGATTATTAAGGCCCTTCATGAACCTTTTGCTCTCCAGATGAGAAAATACTGTTGTCCCATCCCATCCAGAGTGCTTGACCGATATGACTGCTAGATGTACTTTCAAAGACACATTAGCCAGCCCCTTCATTTTCAAGGTGGTCAAATAAAGCAACACCTGTCGCACGGTAGCACACAGTGGACGGAAGTTGTGTCCTCGCACATAGGTTTTGAACCGCTTCCACTTGCTGAAGTAACTGCACCTAGTCAAAGGGTGCCTATTATTCAACAGAATCTTCTTCAGAACCCAATTCTCCATGCTGTCATGTACAGTGTTCGGATTTCGGGATACAGCACCTTCCCTCCTTCCCTCTGGAGCAGGTCCGGAATAAGAGGGAGTCTGCAGAAGTTCCCTCTCAACAACTGCAGCAGTGGCGCAAACCATGGCTGGGCGGCCACCATGGGGTCAGGAGTAGGCAGGATGCCCCTTCTCTCAGAATCTGGGCCAGCACTTGGCTCATCAGCAGCAGTGGCAGAAACAGGTACAGAAGCCCCAAGAGACAGTGGTGTTGGAAGGCATCGTCCAGCAATCCCATGCCCACGCCAGCACATGAGCAATATTTTGGACACTTCCTGTTGGCAGCTGTGGCAAATATGTCCACAGTTGAGGTGCCCCATCTGCTGAAGACAAGCTTCCTGAGACAAGCTTCCTTGATCTCCCATTTGTGTCTGTGATTGAATTGACAGGTCTGACTGAGACTGTCGGCCAGATGATTGTCGATGGCTCTTATATGTATTGCTACTGGGTAAATGACATGCGCAATGCACCATTCCCATATCCGTGTGGACAGGGCACATAGCGTTGGGGAGACTGTGCCCCCTTGCTTGTTGAGGTAGGCGATTGCCGGCATGTTGTCTAGGTGAATCTGTGTTACTGTTCCTCTGATTTGGGGCTCGAACACCCTCAAAGCCAAAAATACAGCCAGTAGTTCTAAGTAATTTATTATCCCGAGTCTGTAAGCATATCCACTTCCCTTGGATGCGGTGCAGTCCACAATGAGCTCCCCATCCAAACAGGAAAGCATCCGTCATGACCCATTGTGTTGGTGTTAATGGTTTGAATAGCACCCCTTGGAAAAGGTTGCCCTCTGACATCCACCAACGCAGAGAATTCAACACAGCCTGTGGGATCCTTAGGCGTAACCTCTGGCTGTCTATATTGGGTCAGAAATTGTCCAGATACCATCGTTGCAGAGGAAGCATGTCCAATATCTGACAGTTGTGTTGCAGGACGCCATCAAGCACAACAATCTTTGGATCTCCTTTGCCGGCTGAATGGGGCTGCCCAGAAACAGGCTCGTCAGCAAGATGATTTGGTGACAGCGTTCCCTCGGTAAGAATGCCCTTTTCTGCTTCATGTCTAGAGTGGTGCCAATAAAGCTTAGCTGTTTCCTGGGCTCGAGGTTCATTTTTTTCCAATTTATGTGGATGCCTAAATCTTGCAGCAGGTGCATTATCAACTGGATTTGTGAGATCAGCAGTTCCTTGTCGCTGCTCACCAAGAGCCAGTCGTCCAAATAAGGATAAACAATCAAGTCCTGAGTTCACAAATATGCCACTATGACAGCCATCACCTTGGTATATACTTGTGGTGCCGCTGAGAGTCCAAAGGGCAAGACCGGTACACTGCATCTCCTACTGTGGATCTGAGATACTTCCGGTGATTCTCCTGAATGCCTACATGAAAGTAAGCATCCTTCAGATCAATGTTGCCGCCCACTCTTCCTGAACTAAGAATGGTAGTATTGCCTGCAACGTTGTCATCCTGAATTTCCACTATAACAAGGAGCCCAAATGAGGTCTGAATGCTATGGGGGTCAAACAAAAAACTGACAGGAAGATGCCCAACCGCTGAATATAACAGACTCAGAGGGCACGTGCAGACAGCTGGGCATCGCAAGGAGCTACTTAGTAGGCCTGTGAGGTGCCTGCGCAGGTGCAGAACCGATTTCCTTATGGAATCAACAGTTCACGATCCAGATCTATTTGTTCCCCATCTGAGGATCGCCGGCTTGAAGCCAATGCATCCTCAGCAATGTGTACACTGAAGAAGGGGAGGAAGGAGGATGAAGACCCTCCTACTTTGCTCCTGATTAACAGGTTACATGCTGAAGCTCACCGTACCCTTCCCCTCAGCCTGAAGGACAGACTTCAGAAAATGAGCACTGAGTACTATCACTGAGATTTAATAGAGCACATAAATGTGTCCCATTAATTTCAAAAAGACTGCTTGTGGGTCACTTAGTGTGGATGTGAGCCGACTGTAGTAGCCTGTCTCCCTATTTGTGTTTTTATGTATATAATATATGTACGCACACACACACACTCACACAAACTCACTTAAATGTTGCAGTTAAGAGACAGATTACTCCAGTCTCTGGCTTTTAGCTGGATTAAGACTCATAAGAAGTCTTATTGAGATTTATAGGGCAAGTTAGGGTTAGGGTTAGGAATACTCATGAGTGTAAGCCAGTGAATACAACAGCTTATCTCATAATTGAAATATTTAAATTTGTGTGTGCCTAAGTGTATACACACACACACTCACTCACTCACACACACACACACACAATCTCTGTGGGGTAACCAAGCTTAAGATCTGCAACAGAAGGGGTACACTGAAAGTTTGGGAACCCGTGGTATATCACATTACCCAAGGGCTGCAGCAACAGCACTGGTACCTTGTTAAAAGTGCTGGCTTAAATGTACAAAACTCTATAACAGCTTGAGACCCACACACTTCAGAAGTTGCACTTTCCTATATTCCATTATAATTTTAACACGAAACTAATGGGAAATATTCCTGACTCAGGTGAAACTAGTTGATTTAAGAGGATCAGGAATACAAATTACGTTCATCAAATGTGTTTATTGACCAATATCTAATTTTAAATATGTGGTTATATATAAATATTACTAGTAAGAACTAATCAGCCTACTTTCCTTTCACTGTCTCTACATCTGGACTAAATTTGGTGCAAATCAAGGTTCACAAGTTAGATCTCTTGCCCTTCAAACGTTCATGTATCCGTCATCTTGGACTAGGGTGGATGTCATCATTACAACTGCATCACTGAGGTTCCTGTGTGTCACTCACTACAGCTGTTCCAAATCTGGTTCAAATTAGACAGTCCTCAGGTTAATGTACTTGTGCCACAAAAGTTTATACATCCGCCATCTTGGATTGGGGTGGGTGACATCATCACAAACTACACCATTGGGGCATCCCTATGTGTCCATCCAGCTGTAGCAAATTTGGTTCAAATTGGTTAGATTGTCCACAAGTTAATGCACTTGCACCTCCAAAGTTTACATGCCCATCATCTTGAATTGGGGTGGATCTCATCATCACAATCTTCACCGTTGAGGTGTCCCTATGTGTCCCTACAGCTGTAGCAAATTTGGTTCATATCAGTTAGACTGTCCACAAATTAGCCCACTTGTGCCTCAAACGTTCATGCGTCCACCATCTTGGATTGGGATAGATGACATCATCACAAACTGTGCCACTGAGGTGTCCCTATGTGTCCCTACAGCTGCAGCAGATTTGGTTCAAATCCGTTAAGTGGTTCACAAGTTAGCCCACTTGCGCCTCAAACATTTATGCATCTGCCATCTTGGATTGGGGTGGATGACATCATCACAAACTACACCGTGGAGGTATCCCTATGTGTACCTACAACTGTACCCAGTTTGGTTCATATTGGTCCAGGCGTTGCAATGCTGATGGGGTTGGGGGACACATGGACACACACAGAATGCCGGGTGATCTCATTAGCATACTGGAAAGTAGGCTAAAAATGGAAATAAATAATGGTCCACAAAGTATCTATTCATATAAATAACCCATCATGATTTTATACAACTTGAGACTGCCTTCTTAATTTGCATAATCTATGTAGAGCAGTGGTCTTCACTATTTTTCAAGCAGGGGTTACTTTGGTGGGGAAAAACAAGTCGCTCACCTGTATCTTTTGATCTGATATCATTCCCCAAACTGGGCTCTGCGCCTGCACAGCAGCCACCACGGAAGGCTTCATCAGTTCCTCGAAATTCTCTGAAGCCCTGCCCTTCACATGTGGAGCACACTCGGTCTCTTTTGGAGCAAGAGCACCTTTCTCTTAAGTTCCTGGATGGATGATGTTGGATTGATGCTTCTTCAGAGAAGGCAGAGAAGGAAATAAGATAAGTGCATCCAATAAGTGGGGAGGCTGAGTGGGTGTTGTGAATGACACCTCGTCACCAAATGATCAAAAGTTACAGGTGAGCAACTTGTTTATCTTTGTGATGGACCAGTATCATTCCCAACATTGGGAGAGTAGCTAGTTCCCAAATAGGAGAAGGCTGCATCCGAGAACCTTCTTAAAAATGGGGCTCCCAAAACCAGCCTCAGTCACAGAGCACATGTCAAGGGCGTAGTATTGAATAAAAGGTTGATCAGTCAACCAGATTGCAGCCTTGCGGATTTCAGTGAAACTCACTCCTGACAGGTAAGTAGCCGAGGCCGCCATTGCCCTTGTGGAATGAGTCCAGATGGTAGAAGGCGGAGTTCATCCTTGCTTCTTGTAGCATAACAGGATAGACTGAACCAGCCATTCAGGCAGCCTTGTCTGGAAACAGGTCATTCCCTACTGGGACCCTAAAAGGTAATGAAGAGTTTGTGAGTATGCCTGAAGTCCTTAGTGTGTGCCAGGTAATACAGGAGGGTGAATGAGGAGGACCCTATGGGCATCCAAAGAGTGTAATGAGCATTCAAGGGGTGACACAAGGCCAAGAAAAAAGGTGGGCAAAATGGTGTATTGGTTAATGAAAATCCGGGACTACCTTTAGGAGGAAGGCTGGGTCAGTACACATCGCCACCTTGTTAGGGTAAAACATTACATAGGTAATGCCAATGCTTAGAGAGGAAAGCTCACTGACCCTCCTGGCTGTTGTAACTGCAACGAGGAAGGTTACTTTAAAGTTAAGTAACTTGAGGAATGTTGAAGATGGGCTTAAAGGAATCTTCCATGAGCGTAGAGAGGACCAGAGAAAGACTCCAGAGTTGCACTAATTCAAGCCTTTCAAAAAAACACTTGCAGGGGCTGATGGAGGGGAAAGAGATGTGGATCCTCAACTTGTGTGCACTGCAGATAATGCAGACATGTATACTTTGATAGATGAGGTAGACAATCCTGTCTGCTTAATAGAATTAAGGTAGAGTAAGATTTGGTGGTCCGAAGCTGTGGAGGGATCAAAACCCTTGGACCGGGCAGAAACAGAAAGTCTCTTCCACTAGCAGGTGTAACTGCACCTCGTGGAGGCCTTCCATTCATAAAGAAGAATATTATTCAAAAGGTCAACCTCCACGCTATCAAGTCAGGGTGGCGAACCACTCCTCTCCAGACAATAGGAGAAGAAGCTGTTGCAATGTCAGCATCTGGAATTTCCTTGTATGTATAGTTCTATTGCTCCTTTGGATAACAGTTCTTGTACCTCTGCTAGAAGCATAGGAGTTGCAGGGGTATATTTTATTCCCATGAAGGGAGGTGGAGACAAGAACTCTAGGGCGTAGCCGGTGGAGAAGATACCCAGCTGTTGGATAACAGCACCCAGCTGTTGGAGGTGATAAGACGCCAAGGTGCTAAGTAGAAAGTGAGCTGGATAGAAGAAGGAACAGGAGCAATGGGCATGGGCACAGAGGAGTCGAAGACTTTGTTTGGAGGCATCTTGGCCTCCAGGCTTTTGATGTTATTTCCCAAGTTGAGAGAAGGACATCTTTGACCTTGAGGAAAGGAGAGGCGGAAATTTATCTTGACAGAATGAGGATAGGAGGCCTTGGCTCTGTCCAGCCTTTGGAATCTTTGAGTATAGGAGCACAATGCAGGTGCAGTTGAAGTGAAAGCACGCACAGTAAGACTTCTTAATGTTCTCCATGACATTGTCTATCTCTTTACTGAAAAGCCCTTCCCCGTCAAAGGGCAAATCTTAGATCTTGTCCCGCATATCCTGCTGGAGCAAAGAAAACCAAAGCCAGGCATGACACAGCACTGGTCAGGGTGCGGGACTCAATCTCTGTTAGATGTTTTGCCGTACTTAGAGACTGATGGGTAACATCAGCAGATTTTGTGAGAAGCCAAATAAAATCAAATCTTATTTTACTGTGAGCCGCCTCAAGCAGTAGTGTACTGGAAGAGCAGGGTATAAATATTTTAAATAAATAAAATAAATAAATAAGCTCCTTGAAAAGTGCCTATAAAGGTGCAGGGGCATTCTGCATGTCAGTCTTGAAGCCTTCCTAGACAGAATAACTAAATTTTGCCATACAGGCCACATAGTTACAAACCTTCATGCAGAGGGAGGAAGAGGAGTAACTCTTACACCCTATAGAGTCCAGCTTCCTGAGCTCTTTATCTATGGGAGCAGAATGTTGTTTTCCAGATTTTGAAGAAAGCACACAGTTGATGACCAAAGAGTTTGGGTGTGTGTGTGTGCTTAAATAAGTATTGGCAGTCCTCTTCATGCACCCGATAGAAGTTCTCTAACCTACAAGAGGTTGAAGCTGTAGATGAGGGGGCTTCCCAAGCTGACTTAGCTGAGTTAACTAGTACCGGTAGCATGGGCAGAGCCGCAGGAGTAGAAGCGATGGTCAAAGACATAAAGTCATAAACCAGGTCACTGACAGTTTTGGTAGGAGACTTTAGCTCCAGGCCGAGCACTTTCACCATCTCAGAGACCTGGAGTCTATGAGACTTGGTCTCTTCATTGGGAGAGTCTGATGGTTTATTTGAAACATCATCATCTGGAGAGGTGCCAGAAGACGTTTCTGTAACAGTGGAATCATCATCAGACTCAGAGGTGGAAACATACTCCTCATCGAGAGATGTGTATCAGGGACAACAGGAGCATCTGGTGGTATTGATGGCTCAACAGGGTCCTCTGGTTGAAGTGGAACATGAGAAGGAGGAGCAGGCAGAAGAGTTGAAGCAGCAGGTTTGGAGGGCAGAGGCTGGAGCCCAGGAAGGGGATCAATAGGATGCTTGAAAGGAAAAGGGACCAGTAGGCTGATCCTGAGGAGTGCACTACTTCAGATTATTTAACTTCCATAGGTGAAACTCCTCATAATCATATGGAAATGAAGAGGAGTGTCCAACATTTGGTCTCCGAACTGATGCATCCTGAAGATGCATCCTGGGTCGAGGGCACCCGGAGACCTCCAGTAATCCATCTTTTGTTGATATGAAAGAGGAGCTGGCAGAGAAAAACGAAGCTACTCCTTCCAAGTCGATGGGAGATGAGAAGGAGAGGCAACTAGAGTAGCTCTGGCAGGCGAGGCAGATGAGTCTTCAGAACACATGGAACCCCATCGGGTTCATCCTTGATGTCGAGTCCGTGTAAAGAGAACCTTCGAAGGTCAATCATGATGCAGTCAAGGGGTATGGAATAGAATCCAGTATTTGGATATCCCTCAACTTCGATGATGTCGAGGGGAACCCTGTGCTGAAAGCAGGTGAAATCAAAGCTGATGAAGAATGTGATCCATAGTTGTCGACGAAGACAGCCATGGAGGATGGATTGTGGAGACTGACACCAACGAGGTGGAGTCTGAAGAGCGCCCAATGACGATGGTGGCAGAACTTAAGGCTTGTTCACAATTTTTGTGGAGGAGGACGAAGAATGGGAATCGACTGCAGAAAGTGTCAGTGTCTAAGTCAGCGAAGAAGCAAGCAGACAGAGTGGCACTGGAGGTGGCACTGACGAGGAGCAACACTCGACAGTCATCAATGTTGACAGATAAGAAATCATAGCTGAAGATCTTGTTCAATGAAGAAGCCGACTTGGTCAAAGCCAACAAGGTTGAAGGGGGCATTGACATTGATACTGAAGGTGCCAACAATGTCTTAAAGAGCTTCAGGGCAGTCGAGGACTCGGGAGTCCTTGTCCTTCCTCTCTTTGTGATGTTTGTGGTGGACTCCTTAGGGACGTCCCTCGGATTCTTAAAGGTGCTGGAGATGGAATCAGATGGAGGCTTAAATGTCAGAGCCGACTTTGAGATTGATGACGCTGTCGATGTCAACGGCATTGGAGTCAGCAGGCGCAAGGCGGTCTTGTAAAGTGTGGCCCGCAACCATAATTCCCAATTCCTCTGGGTCTGCTTCGAAAAGGAGAGGCAGATTTTACAAGAGTGGACAATATGGTCCCCTCCTAGGCACAGCAAAACAAATCATGCCAGTCCGAAGAGGGTAAGGTGCCATGACACGAGGAACAATGTTTAAAGGTTTTCTTCAAGTCCGTGAGACTTGAGATGAAGAAGAAAGAAAGAGGCAAAACATAGTCCGAAAGTTTTTTTTAAAAAACAGTAACTAATTTAGAAATACACTTTTTTTTGTTCCAGGAACCGAGATAAAGGAGTGAATCCCTAAGCAAGTGCACACTATGGTGGATGGAAAGGAAGCGAGGAGAAAAGAAGCTCTGGCACCAAAAGAGACTGAGTGTGCTCCATGTGTGAAGGGTGGGGCTTCAGAGTGCTTCAAGGAGCTGTCGAATCCTTCCGTGGTGGGTACTGCACAGGTGCAGATCCCAGTGTTAGGAATGATGCCAAGCCAGCACAAAGATCTTTCCATGCAAGTGCCATTTCCCACTGTGCTGTCCTCCACACAGTACTGTATGTTTCTTAGGGCTGGGAGGGCCCTTTAAGAGAGACAGGGCTGAGAAGGGCTATACTTCCAGACACTCTGTGCATGCCTTCCAAGATGGTGCGAGGGCTCAAGTATTCAGTTTTGGCCAAAACTTCACATAGGCCCAATAAACAATTAGTAAGGGAGCCACATTTAGGGTTGGTGGGGGCTGCCACCGGCCCCCAAGCCTTACAATGAAGAAAACTGATGCAAAGAGTAAGGGAACAAAAAGAGACACTTTCTACAGTTGTTTCACAATCCCACAAACTTCCTTTTCCACTGCATGCTCTCCAAAGTCCAAGATTCTTTCCAAAGCATTGCAAGACCTTTGGATCAGTGTTCCCTCTAACAAGGATTCCCAGATGTTGTTGACTACAACTCCCAGAATCCCCAGCTGAAATGGTTTTTGTTTGGGGATTATGGGAGTTGTAGTGAACAACATCTAGGAATCCCTGTTAGAGGGAACACTGCTTTGGATCTAGGCTGGCTTTTAATCGCCAGGTCAAGCTTTTAGCAAGAGGTTTCAATATATGTTTCTGTTGTCCGGTTTTATTTAATAATTTGTTGGGCCTCTCCAACACTTACTCAAGAGTGACTTAGACTAAAAGTCACAAAAATGTTGTGTTTTCAAGACGTAACCTCTCTGAAATCCTAGGACATCCAAATAATAAAAACAAACATGAGAGAGTTTAACCTTGACATTAGTCCCATTCATCCCATTATATTCATCATATTATGGAATCAACAGGACAGAAAACTGGGTTTAAACAAAATCTAAAATTGTCCAGCCCAGGAAGGTTTAGGGTACAGTTAACAGAGGAAAATAAGCAAAATCACCACTTACATAATTATGAAAGTTTTTTCTTATTTGTCTGATTACACCAGGAAAGGTAGGGCGCAGTAGCTCCTGAATACTGGAAGGCCAAGAATTGTATCTGCTGTCAATTTCAAGATTATTGATCCACTAAAAACATCAAAACAAACAAAAAAACATGTGCTACTTAAACTACTTAATGCCAGTAACATTACATTTAGAGGTTCTAGGGTCACGAAAATGAGATACGATAAACATTATCTGAATTTTATTTACAACACAACATTCCCACTGCATCTATCTTATAGTGCATGTTTTGTTCGTCCTGGCGTTTTCATCACTTTTAGCCAAGCAGAGGCTGGCAATGAAATCTAAGTGGAAGAATACTGAAGCTCAGGCTAATCCTGTCACCACAGCTAAACCACACTGCCTTGATTACCTAAGTGTAAGGGAAACCCCTAAGTGTGCAGTGTTAGGAACTTTTGAGCCACTCTCTGAGTCTTAGGATAAAGATACAAATGCCTAATGTTGGTTTGCCTCCCATCACTCTGCTGAGCTGGAACACCAGCACCGATTGGGCCACCGAGTGGGCAGGACTGGAACCCAGCACTGGATTGGAGCAAAAAAATTAGTAGCTCCCATGCACCGAGGGCCTTGAGCACGATCCTATGTTCTGCCCTCTGTGGAGGTGAACTGCTCTGTGTCTACATTGCACAATTGCACTACATTGCACAATTGCACTACATTGCACTACATTGCACAATTGCACTTGCAACACTATTGCCATTATTCCCAATGGAAGCAGCCTTGCAAAGGCAACTGTGCAATGTTTAGTAGGCACAGAGCAGCCTGCCTCTGCAACAGTGCCAACGTGCTTTGGAGAGCCTTGCAGAAGTGCAAGAGTCTCACTTGCTCATCAGCATTTTTCTGTGAAGTATGTGAGTGACTAGATGACTGGCCTCTAAGAGAAATATCACTTTGGTACTTAAGAAGAAAATTACCCCTAATCAGCTTTACTTTAGGTTACAGTTATCTCGAATTCCAGCTCTGATTCAAGCAGCATGGTGTCAGTACACAGATGCCTTTTCATAATGATTTCTAATACAATTTCTTTCTTTCTACACATTTGCAGATCAAAGCGTAAATTATCTGGGGCAGAGCTCAAACTTTTATTCTGTCCAGATATGCATCTATACAGCTAAGACCTATTACGGAATTCTATCATGACAGTCCACAAACAAATCCAATCAGAGCCAAAAGGAATTTTTTCTGTTTGAAGGCACTCACCACATGGTTTAGATTGCTGGAAACAATACTCACTGAAATAGCAGGACTTCTGATATCTACAGCATAGTCAGAGTCAGATGGCTGGATGTTCAGCTTTAACACATTGTGCATGGAAAGGCCAACAATTCCTAGACTGTGCAGTCCTTCCATAACACGAGCTTCATTCCGCAGCACATCAAACAAGCTAGAAAGCACAGATCAGATTAAAAGTGTAAAATACAAATGCAGATACAGTGGTCCCTCGACTTACGAACTACTCGACATAAGTATTTTTCGAGTTACAAACGGCAGTTTTAGATCCGGTTTTAGATGCGGTTTTTTCGACTTACAAATTTTTAGATGGGGTTTCCTCGACTTACGAATTTTACATGCGGTTTCCTTGACTTGCCTGCCTGTTTACTGCCTGTTTATTCTTGAAAAGAAATGTTCCTGTGCAGTTTGCAAGCCTTACTGGGGGTCTGGGTCTTTTTTCTAGGCTCCGGAACGCATTAATCCGTTCCCAATGCATTCCTATGGGAAACCGCTTTTCGACTTACGAACTTTTCGACTTACAAATGTGCATTCGGAACGGATTAATTTTGTAAGTAGAGGGACCACTGTATACTCTAGCCTTTTACACTAGCTGCACTCTATACTGACAGAGAATGTGTGTGACATATTCCAAAGTGTAGATTAGAATTCATACCCATATGCTTCCTCCATTTACCCCTGCCTCTACAGGTTGACTTCATTCTCCACAGGCGTTCCGTTCCCACATATTAACGCGGGCAACGAAACAGCAGATAATGAGTCATTGAGTCTATGGGAACATGGGGATTAGGTTCCTGACCTCAAACCCCATCACCCAAATTGTGAAAGCGGGCCAAATAAAGTGCCCTATCATGCTCCACAGGTCTCCTGGCATCCAGCAAAAGTCCCAAATGGTCCCCAAAAGTCATGGATTTTTTTCCTGGGGAGGGGGCAAAATGAGCTACAAAACGGCTCCTACAGACAAAATGGTAGTCAGAAATTACCTCCGCTGTCATTTCCGTCCTTCTAGGAACCACAGATATGTGGGTTTTAACCCTTTTGTATCTGCAGATAAGGAGATTGGGTGTCTATTTGACACCTGTGGATAAGCGAAACCATGAATAGTGATTCCGCATACAACAAAGTTTGCCTGTATTTGCCTTCTTTTTTCTCTTGTCTCTGCCGCAGTCAATTATGGATTGCAAGCTCCACAAGGTATCAACTTGTACTTTTTGATGCACCATGCACAGTGATGACACCATATAAATAAATCAGTAATCAAACCTAAATATGTCTTGTGTGTCCAGATCTATGTGGAGTCCATTGATAAATAGAGCAGAATCTCCAGACTGTAATCCCAATGTTCCCTTGAAGTACTGAAAAAAGTGTGATGAAGCCATTAATAGAATGCTAACAACTAACATTAGTTCATTTTATACAAGACTTCAGGAGCATACATCAAATCTTTCACTGACCTGCATTTAAGTGTTTTATTAGTTTAATATTAACTTTCAAAATCCACAAACACTACTGATCTCTATATGCCCTTTCAATATACTTGTCTCTTTCCACCCTATCAACTAGTAAAAGGTTCCTCCATTTTCTTGATTCTTTTGCCACAACTTGGTTTAGATGGAAAGCAGATGGAGAGAATCCTATGCAGCAATGGGATAACTTCCAGACTAGCCTTGTGCTAGTATAAATGCAGTTGTGCTAGCATAAGGATGTAGCACATTTGTTGCATGAAGAAATTCTCTTCTGTTCCAGACTAGATCTTGCACAAGTGCAACCTATTGCAATTGTGCAACTTCTTGCACAACCCCGTATAGCTGCAAATAGGAAACTCCTTGCACAACGTCCATTTGGATGCTTCCTCTTCCACTAGAAATACCACAACTTTGCAGACTGTTGCAACCACAAAAAGTCACTATGGATGCTACCTATGGTATTTGACTATAGGTCCTTTTAGTCCTTAGGCTCCCTAGCAACCAGGTTCAGAATTGATTTTCAAAGATCTGAATCCTGAACCCTTGGGACCAAAGGCCTTCTTGCCCCTACATTTGAGTCAACCACTGTGGTGGAGACTGGGAGAGAATTAGAAGTCTCCTAAAATGGATCACCAGCACGCTCCCTCCAGTGCCTCTGAGTGTGTTTTCCCTTCTACTTATGAAGTCTAGTGGCCAGGTCCTTCATAACTATGTGGCTGATTCTTTTTAAAAAATCAAGATGAACTGCTCTCCCTTCAAGGAAGAACTCCACATACCACCAAAGATCTCTCTGTTGCAGCTCTTAATAGTCCCTATGCAGACAATACAAAATGCACTAGATCAACTACTTCTAATCTTTAGTCATAAAAGACAGTTTATGAAACATGCATTTACATACGTGAAAAATATATAATAAGGCTCTCCACACAAGCAGTGTGGAGAGCTGGAAGGGGTTTGGCAGGGAGAGTGGACTTGACCCACTCTCCCTACACATGAGCATCCAGCCCTCCATGGGCAGCCGGATTGGCCGCCCACACGATTACCGGTTCCGTCACGGAGCTGGTTGGGTTGGTGGGGATTGGATGCCGCCCAGCCCCCAGAAGTCCTAGCATGCCCCACGAAAGTGCACAGGGCATGCTGGGGAGCCCCCCCACACACACACACACCGGGAGGCTTGTTGGAGCCTCCCAGTCAGGGTCTCCTCGTGAGTCACTGCACCACAGAGGCACACTATCCAGTAAACGGGGTTTACTGGAGCACTTGCTCCGCTAACCCCATTTAAAGGGAGGGGCTTTTAGGAGGGTTTGCTGCCAGGAGCCATGCGGCTCCTGTTACAACACACGACCAGGAGGAACTAGGCTAGGCACCCTTAGCCCGGTTTCTCCTGGTTGTGAGAATAGCTTTATTGTATTTTAAAATGGCTTTTCCAAACTAGCTATTTCCAGGAATAATGAGGTACTAGTGACTAAGATCTATGGCATATAATGATGCTGGATAGCATTAAGGGCTGCAAGGTCAAAAGCTATTGATTCCAAAGGGATATTACATCCATAAAGACAAAGTGTCCCTGGCAAAAGCTCAGGCCACATTTGCATTCAAGGATAGACCTAATCAAAAGGGGTACAATGAAACATGGAGATCAGGTCAGGGGGGAAAAGGCAGGATTTCACCAGAAATGCATCTTCCACTGTAGTCAAGCTGTCCTCTAGACAGCAAAGCAACTAAATTAGAAGCAATTCTAAACATCCTCTGTGTCACCTAAATCCAAAGTTCAGGTCTTAGCATAAATTTAGAGCAACTTAAACCTTGCAGTACTGAATCTCTAGTGGATATGAATGCTTTAGTGAGTATCCCAACAACATTTTCTAGGTCTGGACATCCCTCTCCCCCATGGTTTTCTCTTCATTGTCGTGACAACCCCTTTCCTCTGAGGGAGTTCGTTTTCTAGGGAGAGCTTGTTAAGACAGCTTTCTTGATGTTTTACACTGTCATACCAACATTTCTACACACACACACTTCAAAAGCGTAGTTCAAAAGACTACACCCTTCCCTTTAACACAGGGTAACAGATATTAGGCAGCAATTACCACAACACATTGGCCCAGTTCAGACATATGGGAATGTGGAATACTTCAGGCTCATGCACTCCCCCCATCTCCTCTGCACACAATTATGAGCTTCTGTTTGTGATAAGTAACAAATAATAGCTTCCCATATTTTGTCCAGTATGGGAAACTGGCTTGCATCCAGACTAATGCTGTGCACATGGGGGGAAATTCACATGCGCAAAGGGGGAGGGATGATTTCTGCCAATCTCCTCTTCCCTCTGCAGCTCATTGTGCCTCCAGAAAAGATGTTTGAGAGTTGTGGAACCCTCATGGTCATATTTTTGGGAGGCACAAGAGATGCAGAGGGAAGAGGGCAGACCAAAAATCATCTCTCCCCTGTTGTGTACATGAAACATTTTTCAACATGCACAGCATTAGTCTGGATATAAGTCACTGTCTGTTACAAACCACGAATGGAAGCTTTTAGCTATGCAAAAATGAGGGAGAACTACATGAATCCAAGATGCTCCAGATTCTCATAGTACTTAACCATGGTTTAGAGCAGGGCTGCACAACTTTGGCCTTTAGAGTGCAGAGCCTTTAAACACATTTTTGAAATATATTATGGCAAAAAATACAAGTTGTTCTAGTAAGAACTAGTCTGCCTACTTTCCTTGTACTATCTCTACAACTGTACTAAATTTGGTTCAACATGAGGCCCACAAGTTAGATCTCTTGCACCACAAATGTTCATGCGTCCGCCATCTTGGATTGGGGTGAATGACATCATCATGAACTATGCCATTGAGGTGTCTCTGTCGGTCACTCACTAAAACTACCAAATTTGGCCCAAATCTGTTAGACAATCCTCAAGTTAGTGCACTTGCACCTCAAAAGTTCACACTTTTTGTGACATCATCACAAACGACACCATTGAGGTGTCCCTAGAACTGTACCCAATTTGGTTCATATTGGTTCAGGCATTGCAAAGTTGATGGGGGTAGGGGGAACACACACACCAACACACAAAATGCTGGGTGATCTCATAAGCCTACTGGAAAGTAGGCTAAAAATGTTATCAATGTGTAGTGTTATGCCTGAATCAGGCCATTGTGAGTAAACTCTTAGTTTAGTCAGGTCATAAAAGGATGTACATGGAGACTATTGTGTTGTTTTTACTGTGCCAATTATTATGTTTGCATTTGTTCATTCCCAAAACACTGCACAAGAGTCTCTTAATTACTAGAATGACACACAACTGAGACTTATGCAAAAGCAGAGGCAAACACACATGACCAAATTTTCCCCAAGCAACTGCTAATAATTTCCCCCTAGGAAATAGATTACCAATTGGCTTGTGGTTTCCAAGCACTTGGAATTAACAACCCTGTATGTATCAACTTCTAGATTCTTCTTGAAAACTACTAATAGCCTTCCCTCCTTTATCCAGACCTGGGCCGTGGCTACCACAGTACAAGCAGAAGCTTATGCCTGTGGCTATGAGGCACTAGTATGTGCAAGACAAACAGGGAAAGGCACAGCATTTTGTCAAAAGTCATTACTTTTATTAAATCCCCTTCAGACCACCATAGGCTGCAAGTGACTGGAGTCATTTTTGTAGTCCACATGAAAGGAAATTGTTTTTTCAATCTAGCCTGAAGCACGTAGGTCACCGCAGGAAAGACAGCGATTGAATCTGATACTTAGAAGCTCTGTAGAGTGTGCTGAGCCAAACTTAATCATTCCAACAGGGCTCAAAGTGACACTCAGAGCTGCAGGCATTTTCATTCACTGTCTCTAGGGACACTGGAGCTGCCTTGTTGCTGTGATCAGAGATTTCCTTTTCCACAGTTATTACTCAATTAAAATTTATGAGTAAGATCAACAGGAAAGCACTTTTCATCTAGAGTACTATAATATGCATAACACTACTAATACATTCAAGTTAAACAGATAGCATTTATCACCACTGGAGAACAGAGTCATAGCATTTTAGAGTGGGAAGAGACCTAGAAGGCCTTCCAGTCCACCCCCTGCTCAGTGCAGGAATCTGCTGCCATAGGAGAATAAATATTCCACAATGATTGGCTTTTTAATATCAAATCTGAAAAAGCTTTCTAAAGGTGGGCACAATAATTACTCCCAAGTAATTCTTCTTCAAAAATGAATTGTGTAACTAATTCACTACTAGAATTCAATACCAACAGAAATATTTACACTGCTAAGAGAGTCATAAAACCTTTCTTAAATACATTTCAACAACAACAGAAATATGTGCTTTAAAACTTTAGAGCTATACAAAAAATCATTATTACCTTTTGGTTCTCTTCAACTTCAGATCTGAGTTCTGAAGAAACAACTGTCTTCATTATTCCTCTACCAAAACAAATACCAAATCAGAAAATTCATTTTTATCACTATCTGCCCAACTTCCCATTATCCCTTGCTTTGCTTTCACACACACACATTAAAAAAAACCCCACTGTTTTAAGAACAAGCAAATGTGAACCTCAGGCATGGACAATGCCTGCTTGCCTCCCCTTTGTGTATGAGGGGAGGAAGCTTTCTCTTTGTAGCTTGGAATAAAGTGCAGTTTCTTGTGATTTTGGAAACTAGAGTTTGTTCAAACCAGTTATTTATAACAAACCAGGATCTACTGTATTTGAACAAACTATGGTTACCCAAATTTGTACATAAGGAAAACTGTTGTTTATTCCAAACTGCAAGAGCAAATTTTAAACTTCCTCCATTTTGTACATGAAGTGGCAGTGGAAATGGGTAAGCCCAAGGGTTGTGTCTGCTCATTCTCACAATGCTAGCCTATCGTTTAGAGCAGGAATTCTCAACCTTGGGTCCCCAGATGTTACTGGACTTCAACTCCCATAATCCCTAACCAAAGGCCACTGGGGCTGGGAATTATGGGAGTTGAAGTCCAATAACATCTGGGGACCCAAAATTGAGAATCCCTGGTTTAGAGCACGCCTGCTCAACTTCGGCCCTCCTGCAGATGTTAGTCTACAACTCTCATAATCCCTGGCTATTGGCCACTGTGGATGGGGATTATGGGAGTTGTGGTCCAAAAACAGCTGGGGGGGGGCAAAGTTGAGCAGGCCTGGTTTAGAGTTACGTCTTAACTAGGATAGATAGATACTTTATTTACGGCCAATGGCCAAAACAACAACACAAACAATAAAAATTATTCCAGCATTCAACATTAACTTAGTCATTAACTTTAGCATCAATCAATGAACTACGAATTCTCATTGTGATGTAACAAAACTTTGCTACAACATGAGAGATGCAGAGTGCATTATCTTCAAGTAAAAATTTCACCAGCAAATCATCCAATTGATGTTGAAACTTAGAAAGAAGCAGCAGAATCAAATGACATCTAATATTACTGTAGAATCTATAGTGTAATAAAATGTGAGCAATTGATTCAGGTTCACCCGAACCACAAGGGCACAAGCGAGCCTCCAGAGGTAGATGTAGAAATCTCCCCATCAATATAGCTGAAGGAAAGGCATTAAAGTGTGCTCTTGAAAAAGCCCAGTTGAACTTTCTGACAGTTATGGTGGACAAATATGAAGCCGAAAAAACCCCCACCCTGGCCTTAAATTGACTGTAAAATGCCGGCAGACAAGCCAACTCGTTCTGAGACTCCATATCATTTAGACATTGACGAACTAATTTTGGGGCATTCACTAGGTCAGTTCCTAATAAAAATTCAGGATCTAGGCCAATATTGGAAAGCTTATCCATAATCGTTACCAGCCAAATAGGCCGGGGTGTAGCCGAAAGAAACCCAGGATGCACACAAAGACACACGCAACCTTCTCTACCTCAAAACACAATATGCCTCACTGGAGCATGCAGCTGTTACATCAGTAAGTAAACAGATTATCCAGCCAGCCAGCCAAATTCTGTCTCTGGGCGGTTTACAACAACATAAAACAGATTAAAAATGAAAACCTTAAAACAATTTAAAACTGCAATCCAATTAAAACGCTTAGGTGAAAAATTAAGTCTTTAGAGACTTTTAAAAGCTTGTCGGGGTGGGGTGGGGGCTCTTATCTCAGCAGGGAACACATTCCAGAGTCTTGGGGCAGCAACAGAGAAGGACCGTCACTGTGTAGCCACCAGACGAGCTTAAGAATTTACTTCATATTATTCTCAAGGTACAGATTACATGGTAAAAGCAACATGTATTTATTTCAGCCAAACTCTCTAGGACAGATTGTCTCACAAAAGATTACATTTCAAGCAACTATCTCAATTTCCCTTCAGTTCATGCATAAAACTTGCTTCTGTCCAGAACCAAGGCCCACTAATTCTCAAGGTCTTACACACAGGACAGCAAATCAACAGTTTAAAAATAAAAAACAAGCAGCATGCAAACAAATGTGTGTATTGCCACGTCTTTGAATGGACAACCCTCTCAGGGTTTGCTCGGCTTCTGGCCCTGCCTCTTATTCACCCCCTTGGAGACCTCGGTTACCAGGAGAGGGAAGCGGTTCCATGACACCAGTTCCTCCTCTGTTCCCTGGGCAACTTTTCCTTGGAGTTGGCTTAGTGTTTATGAGTACCATTCTCCTTCTTGCCAACTTTTCCTCCTTGGTCTCTGCAACTTCACTTTAAATAAATGCTGGCATTGTCAACAATCCTGTGCATGCATTCTAGGACTGCAAGAAAATCCCCTAAGTTCTTGTGCAAGTTTGTTGCTGAGAGGCCGGGCTGCTAAAGCACCACAGCACAGACTTCTCCTTAAGCCTGCACAAGATCCCTGCAACTGCTTTCTCCCCATTTCCAATTCTGAAGAGCCCTCCAGAGTCTCACAGACCAAGCTGGTAAAGGACATGCTTTCCAACATGTATTACCCAGAAACAAAGCAGTGGAGCAGAACAAAGAGGCTGGGTTCACAGAGAAGAGTAGTGAGCATTTAAAATGTGGCATGTAAGCAACACACATTTAACAGTGAGGGGGACGAGCAAGTTAAACACTGGTGGACTTCTCCTGCAGCAAGTATTTATATGTATGGACTCTGGGTCCATTTCTTAGCCGAGTGAGACCAAACATGACACCAAGAAACTTTGATGTATTCTAGGATTGGGTGAGTCATTAGTCCAAGACCATCTACCACTCTAAGAGGCTATTCCCACGATCAGGTGAAATCGGGCTGGGAAGCCTAGCTCGATTTCATCTGACCATGAGAACCACCGGGCTTGCAGGTGAGCCCGGTGGCCTCCAGGCAGTTAACCCGCCAAACTACCCCCTCCCCTTAAACCGAGTTTGCGAACCCAGTTTTTTTAATCATGAGTTACCACGGCGCGGCTCTGCGCCACAGCAACTCATGAGGAGACCCCTGACTGGGAGGCTGAAAAGCAGCCTCCCGGCTCAGGGGTCTCTCCAGCATGCCCTGCGCACTCGTGCAGGTCATGCTGGAGCTTCCGGTGGCCACAAGGTCCCCGATCCTGCCAGCTCCCACCGGCTCCGTAATGGCCCAGAGCAGAATGCCTGCTTGTGTGCAGGGAGAGCGGGCTAAGCCCGCTCTCTCTGCAAACCCTCCCCAGGATCTTCTCATTAATCGTGAGAACAGCCTCCTTATTAGATATCCAAAACACAATTAAGAATAGTTTTGTGTCTGAGATCTCCACCCACCTTGGATCCCTTAAAGGGGACATTACGCTAATGTTAGAGATACAAAGACACCATACTCCCTGACTGTAGCCTATAATCCATGAAGCTGATTTTAACTGCTTTACTAGATCGTCCTTTTTAGTTAGTCACTTCATTTCCCTTTTTACCCTACAGTACATTTTATAGTCTCTCTCTCTCTCTCTCTCTCTAACATGGTAGATGTCTTCTATTCATTGATAATCCTAGGTATACTAGAGTTGTATTTTACATATCCCACTAGAGTTGTATTTTGTAACTGATTAATTTTATGTAGCAGTTTTATATTTTATTTTATATTTTAGCTACCTTGCTTGTACTCCATAGTATGTTTTAAATATCTTGCATTTTTAGACCCTTATTCCATCAGTCTTCCCAATAGAGCTGTAATAAAAAATCTCAATCTTATAGTTTATAGTAGCAATACATGTAAAATTTATTTTCATAATAATCTGACTGCCTTATCCACTTTACTGTATTACTATATTATAACCTGTGCTGGTGTTTGACTGTAATAAAGGTGACTGACAGAAAGATACCATACCAAAGTGCAGTCATTCCAAGCAGTGTTCCCTCTTCCTTTAGTCAACAACATCTGGGAATCTCTGTTAAAGTGTAGTGATGTGCACTAATTGGTTCGCGGGCCATGTTAGAGGCCTGTGAACCGGTTTGCAAGTGGCCCGGTCAGGCGGTCTGATGCGGGGGGGGGTCTTGCTTTAAGGGCGGCGGGGGTTTTACTTACCCCTCCTGCCGCTTTTCCCTCTCCGGCGCTCTGTTTTGTAGAGAAATTTTTGGGGTGGAAGCATTCCTCCCTGCCGCCCCACCCCTGTTGTTGTCCGGAAAAAGCGGAAGTAACTTCTGCGCATGCGCCCGCCGTGCAGCGTGCGCACGCAATGTGCGACATGCACAGCAGGCGCAGGCGCAGAAGTTACTTCCACTTTTTCTGGTCAACAACAGGGGCGGGGCGGCGGGGAGGAATGCTGCCGCCCTGAAAATTTCTCTGCAAAATGGAGTACCGGAGAGGGAAAAGCGGCGGGAGGGGTAAGTACAACCCCCACCCTGCCTTAGAGCGAGACACACACCCTTGGTGTCGGACCGTGCCTCCGCGGTCCATGCACATCCCTAGTAAAGTGTTCTGTCAAGTTGATTTCAACTCATGGCGCCCAAAGAGCCCTGTGGTTTTCTTCGGTAGAATACAGGAGGGGTTTACCATTGCCTCCTCCCGTGCAGTATGAGATGATGCCTTTCAGCATCTTCCTATATCGCTGCTGCCTAATATAGTACCAGCAGGGATTCGAACCAACTCCCATAATTCCCAGCCAAAGGCCACCAGAGCTGGGGATGCTGGGAGCTGTAGTCAATGACGTCTGGGATTCCCTGTTAGAGGGAATGCTGATTCCAAGTATTCATATTAGGCCATCCCCAGTTGCTTCTTATCAAAATGTTGACTAACCAATTGTCCCTGGGTGAACCACCCCAAGGTCGCCCATGTACATAAAAGACCAAATTGCTTTGTTTCAAGAATCAGGATTCCACTCTCAGTTTTATGGACAACCACAGTTTGGATGAGATCTTTAACACTTTTCACTGAAATACGCACTTAGCACAACATTTCTACTAAACAAGTAATTAAAAAGTAGTAATAATAATTATTATACCTAGCCTTTGTAGGAAAATTCTGACTTAGATCTTTCATGACCATCAATGCATACACAGTGGGAGTAGTCAGAATGCGGGCAGCAGTTTGAAAACTTAGATCTAAAAAAGAAAATAGTTAATTTAATTATGATAAAGCTAGTCCTTCAAACAAAAACAACTTAAGTTTACAAGATATTTAAAACATCAGCCAGATCCCTAGGAGATCTCAAACACACGAAATACTACCCCCACTCACTTTGAAGAGACTGTTCACATGCTTGAAGTTGAGCTCATGCTTGAGGGCTTTGCTAGATTCAGCTAGAACACCCACCACTTTGCTCCAACAACTCTCAATTTTAGCAAAGTGCACAATTCGCACATCTACATTTCAAAAAAGGGTTACACAAGGGCGCAGGGGAGTGGTGGACAGCAACTATTCACCAGTTGGGAATGAATTCTGATCAGCTACACATTGGCCATGCATTATTGGTTTATTTTCTTCAAATAGCAACTATGGAGGGTGTGAGGAGGGAGCTTCCAGCAAGTCAATGGAAGCTTCCCTTCTGGAGCCAATAGTTGTTTGAGGTGCAGTTTTCTTCAGAATGGCAGCATAGCAGGAAAGAGCTAAATAGCCCATCCCCATGCACTGCAGTCCCAATTCTGATAGCTGCCTCCTCCACAGCCACTTGAGTAAAATAATTATGCAGAGCCAAACACTATGAGGCTTTGTTCTTAAAACCAGCCTAACCCTGCCTGGGCTGCCTGAGCAGAGTTAGGCTGGTCATGAGAAGTGGCGGGATCCTTATGGATCCCTCTGCTCCCCTCCTGCCTAACCCCTTAAATAACTCCAGCTTTTAGCCAAGATTAAGCGTGCTCTTGCAACTTTAACCCAGCTACCAGGAATCACAGAGATGGGTGCATAGAGTGCCTTTTGGAGGGGGGAGTCCCATATATGATGCACATACCATGCATTTACATTGAGGGATGCCTGGACACTGGAACAAGTTCCAGCCCCAGATCCCTCCACCATGCTCTGTGCTTTATGGAGCTGCACGGAGCAGAGCTGTTTGTGTGGGCATGTGAGAGGCAAAACAGGTTGCTCACCTTTAACTATTGATCTGGAAGTCATCCGTTGCAGTCCTAAGAGTGGGTTCTGCACCTGCAAGGGGCCATTTGGGCAGAATTGACTAGCTCCTCGAAGTGCTTAGCCCCGCCCCCTGCATATGGTGCACTTGCTCAGTTTCCCGTTAGAGCAGACAGGACAAGGGACAAGCTCCATTGCTCAGTAGGTCAACAGATAGATGGGTAGAGGTTGTTCAGGCCTTTTAAGAATCTTTTGGAGTCTGGATGCGAGACAACCATTGTTCCATCCCATCTAGGATGATGAGCAGAAATGGCAGCCAGATGAACTTTAATGGAGACATTGGCCAGTTTCTGCTGCTTAAGGCTCGTGAGGTACAGCAGGACTTGGCAAGATGTTGCAGAGTAAGGTAGAAAACCTTGCCACTGTGCATCCACACTGAATCGCTTCCCCTGCCTGTTGTAATTGATGAGAGTCAATTTCTTCCTGTTGTGGAGGATGTCGTTCAAAAACTTATCCTCCAGGCAATCAAGTTTAGGGTTTTTAGGTCAGGATGACCAAGTCTTCTGTCCTCCTGTAGCAGAAGATCCTCGCATTGACACAGACACCTGTGGCAACCCTCCGACAGTCTGAGTGCTTATTGAAACCATGGCTCTCGGGGCCACCAGGGAACAATCAAAATACAATTTGCAGACTCCTGCAGGATTTTCACTAGAACAGAGGGTAAAGAGGAAAGATGTATAGAAATTTCTGACCCCGACTGAATTGGAAGGCATCCCCTCTGGAGTTCTGGCCGACACTGGCCCTCGAGCAATATTGGAGGCACTTCTTGTTCACTGACGTTGCGAACAGATTGATTTCTGGAGTCCCCCATGCCCTGAACAGCAGTAGAAGGTATGTCAGATTGACCTCCCATTCATGTTGCTGCAGAAGAAGTTGCAACCTGATGAGATGATCCCCTAGGGTGTTTTCCACACCTTTGATGTGGATAGTGGTTAGGGTCATTTGTTGAACTATGGCCCAGTTCCAAATTTGAAGGCTTAGCATACAAAGGGAACAGGAATTCGTCCCTCCCTTGCAGTTTAGATAAGCAATTGCCGTAGTATTGTGTAGGCTGGTTTGACCCACCTTTCCCGTCAGCGATGGTTGGAAGGATTTGAGCACCAGGAACACAGTCAGGAGTTCTAAAATGTTGATGTGCATTTGGCACTGGCTCGGAGACCACAGGTCTTGTGCACAAAGATCCCTGCAATGGGCTCCCCAAGCTTGCAAAGAAGTAGGCTTGAGCCTGAAACGTTTCAGAGAACATTATAGAGGCTTCCAAAACGTTTCGGCTCCAGGGCCGTTTCAGCACCAGCGGGTGCACCTACCTCTCCCGCCACTTTCCCCCCGCCGGCACTCCGTTTGTACCGAAATCCATAGGGCAGCAGCATATCTCCCTGCCACCCCTTCCCCCTTTTGTCACCACAAGTCGCCGGAAGTATCGGCTGCGTGTGCACTCATCGCATGCGTGTGCGCACGCACAGCCGGTACTTCCGGCAGCTTATGGCGATGAAAGAGGGAAGGGGCGGCAGGGAGGTACGCTGCTGCCGCATGGATTTCGGTACAAACAGAGCACCGGTGGGGGGAAAGCAGCGTGAGGGGTAAGTGCACCCTCCCCAGCCCTTAAGGAGCCACCCCCGCCACCACCAAAACGTGGCTGAGCAGTTTTGGGCTCAGGCCTACAAAGAAGCCCCCATTATGACCCAGGCAGACAGTTACGGTACTTGGAAGGAGACTCCCACCAGGAGATTGACCTCCTTTGTCTACCACTGGAGTGGAGTGACACTAGGATCGGGTATGGAATCGTCAGCAGCATCTGAGCATTGTCTACGTTGGGTCAGAAAACCGACAGAAACCAGAGTTGCAGATGTCTCAGTCAAAGTTTGGTGTAGTACACAGTGGAGTTGCATGAAGCCATCAGGCTCAGTAATTTCTGTATCTTGTGAGCCTTTTGTCTGGGATGCGCCATAAAGGTGGATATTAGGGTTCTGATGCACAAGAAGCACTCCATGAGCAGAAATGCACATTGTGCTTCCGCGTCAGGAATGGCCCCTATGTAGTCTATGCACTTCACTGGCTGGAGTTTTAACTTTGACCAGTTGACCTGGATGCCAAGATCCTCCAGTAAGCTTAGGACCGTCATTCATTCATTCATTTGGAACCCTGTCCCCAAAGGGCTCACAATCTAAAAAGAAACATAAGATAGATACCAGCAACAGTCACTGGAGGTACTGTTCTGGGGGTGGATAGGACCAGTTACTCTCCCCCTGCTAAATAAAGAGAATCACCGCATTAAAAGGTGCCAAGTTAGCAGGGGTTTTATCCTTCCTGCCAGAAGCCAGTTGTCAAGGTATGGAAATATTGCTAATCCTTGCCATCTAAGGTGTGCTATGATCACAGCCATACGTTTTGTAAATACATGGGGCACCATCACCAGATCAAATGGGAGTATGTTGTATTGATAGATTTGTTGGCCCGCTGTGAACCTGAGGTTTTGCCTGTGGCTGTGCTGGATCCCGATGTGGAAATACACATCTTGGAGATCCAATGTCATGAACCACTCCTCCTGTGAAGGAGAGGAAGGATGCCCTGCAACACCATCATGCAAAACTTGCACACATCCACGTGGCAGTTCAGCCACTGTAGGTCCATAATCAGTTGTAGGCCTCTGTACTGTTTAGGGATCTGGAAGTAGCAAGAGTAAAAACCCCGCCACTGATCTGTCCACCAAACAGGAGATATCACCCCCTTGTCTAAGAGCATTTGAACTTCCTCTATCAGCAGCTGGGGTGCAGGTAGTCTTGATCTGTTGAACGATGGTAGTGTTGTGGATTCTATGGCATAGCCTGTCTGGACTATGTGAAGGACCCAGTGGTCTGATGTTATGTTGCGCCATGCGAAGGCATGACTTGCCAGCCTGATGTTGGAGGCAGCTAGGATGGAAGGTAGTAGAGAACTCGATGGTGTTGACTCATGGACTAGGGTATTCAGTGGACTGACCTCGTGATCAAAGATGTTTGCCCGAGTTGGTGGTCTTTGGGCAGGTGCCTTGAGAGGCTCTTGATTTCTGGTTAAAGGGCTTCCTATTAAAGCATTGATATTGCTTACAGAAGCCTTTCCTGTCCATCTGTTTGTAGGAGTATTGCCTTCTACCAAACTGGTGGTATTTAGAGCTATAGGTCTGTGAAGGAGCTGAAAAGGTCTTTGCTGTAAATTTTGACTTTTTAATGGATTCCATGGTGGTGTCTGTGGTTTCACAGAAGAGACCCTTTCCATCGAAAGGCAGGTTCTCCACATGATCCTTCATGTCAGGCTGAAGCACGGTAGAGTGCAGCCAAGTGTGTATCCATAAAGAAACAGCAGTAGCCAATGTCCGAGATACGGTTTCTGCCAGGCGTTTGGCAATGCTCAGCTGTTGTCTGGTTAAGAGAGTAACTTTGGAATGGATATCATTGAATTTGGCTAGAAACTCCTCCAGTGAAAGGTCGACCTGTATTTCGTAAAGCAGGCAGTATAATTAGCAATTTTAACCACCAGGCGGGAGGTAGAGTAGATTTTTTATCCAAGGACGTCTAACTTTTGTCCCTCTTTGTCCCTTAGTGTGGTATGATGCCTGCTGGTCTTAGAAGATGAGGCACAATCTACTACCAGAGAGTTGGGAGGTGGATGCTTTAGTAGAAAGTCATTATCTTCTTCCTAAATCCTATACAAATTCTCCAAGCACTTGGTGGTAGGAGCAGAGGTCTGGAGAGTTTCTCAGACCAACTTAGCAGCCTTGAAGATCACAGGCAGCACAGGGAGGTATACTGGCTAGATGGGAGTCATCGAAATATAGAACTTGTGGACAGAGTAGTTCACATCTTGGGCCTGCTTCTTTAACTCTAAACCAAGTGCAGAAGCCATCTCAGAGATCTGTTTGTGATAGGAATGCATCTCTTCATTAAGAGACATGTTGTCACCCGGTACCACCTTGATAGGGAGGTCGCCAGGTTGTTTAGAGGAACTGGAGACCGTAGAAGATGAATCAGAATCATCTGTTATAATTATGGTAGAAGACCCATCTTCTTAGGTGCTGTTTGAATTCACGAAGTAGTGGCAACAGGGGCCACCATCTGGGTTGGTTGACTCTTGAGAACAAGGTTTTGGCAACCTGACCCTCTGTGTAGACATGCAGGTTAGCTGGATAGGAGGTCTAGGCACCAAGGAATTATCTTCTCTCAATGGCGTAGCCTGTGTTGACACTGAAACTACAGCGGTGGTCAGTGTGGGTACCGGGGTAACCTGGGTCAACATCAAGACCATTACAGCCGCTAGCTTTGTCAATTCTGGTGGAGGGATAATCCGTATGACAATAGGTACCATCAGCACTAAGGATTGGTGATGGGCCTTCCAATGTCTATATTCCTGGTAATCAAATGGTAGTCCGGGGGAGCTCAGCTGTGCCTGTGACACATCTCTGCCTCCACAAACTAAGCCTCATGTGGTAACATAGTCAGTTGGGGCTTTCCATGGATGTGGACAAGTTTGCATTTGGAAAGGCTGGAAAGCTGAAGGTGTTGAATGAGTAGAGAGACGAGCTTGAGATGAGGAGGTTCCCAGAGTTCTCAATATCAAAAAAGATGTTCCATCCTCATCAGTGTCAAGACCTTGGCTAAGAAATCCATAGAACAAGCCTGCTCAACTTGGGCCCCCAAGCTGTTTTTGGACAACTCCCATAATCCCCAACCATAATGGCCAATAGCCAGGGATTATGGGAGTTGTAGGTCAACATCTGCAGAAGGGTTGAAATTGAGCAGCACTGCCATTGAAGCTCGATGCCGATGTAGTACTTTCAGTGGAATCCAGCATATTCAAGATGCGTTGGGCAGCACCGGGTCCTAAGCCAGTTTCTAGATCATCAGCATCAGCATCAACGTTGAAAGAGACTGAGGAAGATGCAGGACAGAGAGCATATGGTGTTTGGAGAGTGGCTGGAGATGGAGATTGCCCTGGTGTGAACACAGGGAGTGCTCACGGCGTTGAGCAGTCGATACTGTGGTCAACATCAACTGCGTTGTCATCGTCGCTGGGCATCATGCCATAGATGTGGAAGAATTTAGTTCTACAACTTCTGGCGTCGATGGGTGAGATCGAGGGATCAACGGGGCTGACTGAAGAGTCACTGGGGAAAGGGTAGCCCGCGAAGGTGTGGGAATCAGCTTGCACCCAGTCTTGGCACCTTTCTCCCGATGCTTCGTGGAAGGTGGCACCCCTTTGGCATCAGAGCCCTGATGTCGAGACTTATGCCTCTTTTGATGTGCCGATTCAGAAGGCGGTTTGGGTACTTTAAACGTGCCAATGGAAGCTTTCAGAGCAACCCGCGGTGAGGTTTTAGACTGCACAATGTCAGACCCTGACGCCGACTTCGACGCTGAGCTCGATGTTGATCTCAGTACCGTACCGGATGTTGAAAGTTCAGGAGTGTCCGCCAGAGATCTCGGCATGGGCATTCCAGGGCGCACAACGTCATCATAAAGGGCAGCCTGCAAACAAAGGGCTCTATTTTTTCTGGTCTGGTGGGAGAAAGTAAGACAAATCTTACAAGTAGAGGTATTGTGCTCTTCCCCCAGACAAAGTAGTCAGAGCTTGTGGTCTTCCATTGAGGGATGTTTTGCACTGCAGTGGAGACAGAGTTTAAAGGTCTTTTTCTTATCCATAGTAAGTAAATAAAATGACAATAATACTCAAGTGTCGAGCAAGAGTCCATTCCGTGTGTAAGCCGTTAATCAGTTTGAGGTCATATCTGAGAAAAAGTCCATTCGATAGAACAAAGTTAAAAAGGTGAGAGAAATGGTTCAGGCTGAGTCAGAAGATAATTTTCGTTTTCCACAAAATAAAACTGTTCCAGTCTGAGAAGCTCACTGTCCGAGGTGCCGACACAACGGCGATCAGAAAGAAACTGAGAACACTAGACTGCCCAAACTGAGCAAGTGCACCACGTGCAAGTGCTTCAAGGAGCTAGTCAATTCTGCCCAAATGGTCCCATGCAGGCGCAGAACCCGCTCTTATGAGTGCAACAGATCATGGTCCAGATGAACAACATTGTAGTGGGAGGTGCCTCCTATTTCAACCCCAGCTTTCTTCTAAAAGAAAGAATCTGCCTCCTAGCAGAGAGAGGAGCGTACCCTAGTGCTCTGGACCAGGGATTCTCAACATTGGGTCCCCAGATGTTATTGGACTTCAATTCCCATAATCCCCAGCCTTGGTTGGGGATTATGGGAGTTGAAGTCCAGTAACATCTGGGGACCCAATGTTGAGGATCTCTGCTCTGAATGATGGAACAGTGACAGATAGGGTGACAAATGACTTTGGAGTTTTAGACATCTTTAGTATCCATAAGGCGACTATAAGTCAAACATAATGTGACTGTAAAAAACACAATTACAATTCATTTGATATTGCAGTCAGGGGAGCATTTCTCCTTTTGCACAGAGGAGAACTTATTTGGAATAGTGTGTAGATGGGAAGCATTTCAGAACTAGTACAAAGTGTGGCTCTAAGTACACTTGCATTGATGGATGCTCCTGCTGACACAAGAACACTTCAGACAGAAGTCAGGGAGAATGTAAAATACATTTCTACAGGAAATGTATAATGAGACTTAAATGCATAGTTTAACTGCTTCTAGGAAGTGTATGATAAGGACCATCTTCAGACATTGCTCAAACACACACTTTATTTTATCTTTATTTATGGTTATTTATCTGTGTAAACCACTTTTGGAACTATTGTTGAAAAGCAGTTTATAAATATTCATCGTATTCATACTTTTCTATACACACAACGCAACAACAACCACAAACCTTAATATGAATGCATTACCTTGTAATTGCCACACTTTCAATGGTGCCATTTCATTGGTACTTTCAACAAGATGTTTTCTTAATTCTTTCAATTCTTCTTTCAAGTCAGGATGCAGCTGCCTGAAAGAAAAAGAAGTGAATTGAAAAATACTGTCTCTCTGAAATTAGCTCAACCTCCCGCTGCCCCTCACCATTAAAAACCCACAACTACCCTAGATATGGGTTTTCTTTTTTAATACCATGTACATTTCGGCTTTGAGAATACAGTTAACATTCTTTAAATGTTTGCCTGCAAATAAGGTTTCTGGAACATTTAAATAGAAAAGCAAGAAACAATGAACAGGTTTATCAAGATAACAATTTACCTTAGTCTCCCAAACAGAAATCCTTGTACTTCATCAATGGGGTCATTTTCACCTATTACCGTTGCATTCGTTTCTGTACCTACAGAAACATGAAAACCACCTCAATGAGGATACTATGCAAGAGACTTTTAACAAATAGACTCTGACTCATTTTGCAATGTATTGTCACACATTAAAACCTCATACATTAAAGGGAATAAGCGCATGCTATTTCTATAAAAATAAAAAATAAAAAGAGTACTACAACAAATAACTAAAATGAGTCACCCTCTGGTGAGGTACAGATGTGAGTCACATCCTTTGGGAGTCCATATCTTAATGCTGCTCTTGTCACTCATTAAAGATTCTGGTGCTGCTTTCGCCTGCCACTGAAAGTCACACTCTAAAGTGAGTAGGAGCCCATAAGCCCCACATCCTTCATGATTGTCGCGCCGCTGTTTCACAGACACACACACCCCTGACCGCTGGCACAAAGTTATGTTGGCGAATCGTGCCCAAAACATTTTCCAGTGCTTATAAGTCAAGTGTAACACAAAGGAGACATAATGGTACTGACATTGCTGCTCATTCTGCATCATACAGAATAGGCATGGCTGGGTTATTCATTTAACATTTCTGTTTAGAACACAACACCAAACACTTAGAGTATTTGGTGGAGCCTTATGTTTCTCTTTTAACTTATTTGCAGGAAATATTTTTTAAAGCCATAATTCAGATATTGAAGAAGGAAAAAGGCAGTTAATACAGAATAGTAATTAGCAGCTATTTCTTTACTGAGGAAATTTGCTGTCTTTCATTCACCAGAGCTTATTTTTAGAGAAGAGAGGGCTAGAGGGGGCAATTAAGGATATACCTTATGAAGCCTCAACAAGGAGGAAGAACACAAAACAAGAAGAAGGAGTCCAGCCCCTGGGAGTGTGGCCTTAGGGGAAATCCCAGACATAGCAAGCCAAGAGGCAGACAGAGAGCAAATCCACATAGAGTCGAGGACTCAGACACCAGCCTGAACACGAAGCTTTTCTATTCCCAGCATGTTAAGGGAAACTAATGGAGTACCTGGCTGGACAGAGTCACCCTGGAGCAAGCACATCATAATCTGGGGAACTTTCTAGCTGCAGTCCTGGATAGCTCACCACAAGGGCAGTAGAGCACAGACCAAAGATTCCACGATCCAGCCTCTGTGGCTCCTGACAACATGTGAACAATTCCAGAGTGACAGGAAACTCAGAGGTGACATTTTGACAGGGGACATTTCTACTCAATGGTATTTCATTTAAATTAGAGCAACATCATGTTAACATGGATAATAGTAATAAAGAACAGGAAGATATTTTTTTTTAAGTTATCTATTAGCAAAATATAAAGCTTTTCCAGGATATTCTAAATTATGGTGGAACCACTGCTACTTTTAAGGTAGGAATTCACCTTTCACCTGGGCATCATCCTTGGCCTTATATTCTGTACTTTTAATGGCCAGTTCCACTCCATAGCCTGACAGGTAGACTTTTTCCTTGCTTGGATTCTACAAGAAAAAAACAATATTGCACCAACAAGCTGTTTACTTGGATAGTCCCTCCCAAGTTTGCAAACCACAGGTAGCTGGCAGCTCGGCCAGCCTGCTTTAAGCTTCTTAACATAATATGTACCCAAGCGTCTTGTGGCTCACCCATACTCTCCTGAGGTAAAAAGAGTTGGGGCCAGATTCACTGGCAGGAGGAGGAGGAAAAGGTGTGGCTTCCATATGACAGATACAATTGTGACTCCTGATTTCTTGGCAGGCTGGCAGAACCTCGCGTTTGGAAGGATGCTGGTGTCTACTGATCTGAAACCTTGATCCTGATTCTCTTTGGCAACCTCTGCTTTTGTACAGAGACAACACCATGTTGGAGTAGGAAGTGGGCAAGTGGTTTGCCTTTCCAGCTAGGAGCAGCAAAATGTGTGTGTCCCTCAAGTGTGACACACACACAAGGCAACAAAACTACTGCTCCTCTCCATCCTTTCACTGAAAAGAGGCTTTTGATGGCTAATTCATAAAATTTAATACAAGAGCAAAATACCAAAAAGAGTTTTGTTTTTTAAGGGAAATAAGAATTCCTTAGCAGCCAAACGAAAAGGGCTCCCAACAGATATATCTTGGACTACTTGCATCTTTAATTTGAAGCCCAAGGCCCAAACATCTTCCAGATCTTTTAGTAATATTCAGCTTAGAGTTAACTTCCTGGTTGCTTTGTATAAAAAAAGATGGAGGAGTCATCCCATTTTCTAAACTCCTATACAGCAGGCCAGAGGTTCTCAAACTTGGGTCCCCAGATGTTACTTGACTACAACTACATAGTTCCCAGCAACAATGACCATAAAACATTGTGGCTAGGGATAATGAGAGTTGTAATCCATTGCTATTGCTGCCACTACTACTATTACTACTACTATGAATATTTATATTCTGCTTTTCAAGAACATCTGGGGACCCAAGTTTGAGAACTCCTTTAGTAGGCTATTAATGAATACCTCATTTTAAAAAATTCTTTTTCAAGACATACTGCAAGCAATTATAATCCAATCTTACAAAAATCATGCTACACTGTAAAAAAAGCATTTGTAATTTTAGCTCTTAATCTAAATTAGATTAAAAACAAACTGGTGGCATTTAGTGTTCTCTCTAATTTTTTTCCATCTGTGAACAGAATGAGTTTTGTTCTGTGCAGCAGTATCAAGGCAGCATGTGTGCGTGCACACACACACACACACACACACACACACGTGCATTCAGAGTGAGGCCTTCCTGATTCTACCTGAGTGGAATCTAAAATTAACTGAGCGGACATACAAAAATGTGTGAGCACACACACAGGCACACACCTTAGAGCGAACACTAGTGGCATTTAAGCCAAGTAACATACTATTCTTATGTAAATATTATTTTATTTATGTACATACTACTCTTACGTAACATTATTCTTCCAAATTCTATATTTACATTACACTCGGAAAACACGAAACCTGTTGTAAATATCAATACTTACAGCAATGTAGTGCCTAAGGATGTAGGTGATTTCTCCTGTATTGGCTTTTGATACAAGTAGCTTGTGGTATCTAGACAACTCCTCAGAGCCAATCTCAGCATACATTATTACAACAGGACTTTCAAGGTTTGAAATTGGGTATTTGTGGTCACCTTTGAACATAAAAGGCTTTGGCCTAAAATAAATTTTGAAAATACGAATATTTTCATTTGTACTTTAACAAGATTAATATTTTCTTTAAAAATAAGAGATTCGCTTCCCTCTGACACTTGTATTAGAGTCCTTATAACTAAGGTCAAAGTCTACAAATTGTCCTCTAGTAGAAGGGTCTACAAAGATCTCAAGCACAAGTCAGGGGTGATTAACCAAGAAGATTTATGACTACGAATTTAAAATAATATGAATAGAACCCCAACATGGCGGTTTCCCTAAAATTAGGGAGCTGAATGCATCAGAATTCATGTTTCCTGAACAGAGAAAGACTTGTATTGTGTAAGAAATCCTTAATTCTGCTGTTCCGGGTGAGTGAGAATGCGAAAAGTTAAAGCGTCATGGCACACTGGATCATTTATATAGGCTTAAATTAATCTACCAACATTATTGATTATAGTTCCTGTATCATGCATTAGCATTATGTATCACATGCAAAAAGTCTTTTTAAAACTCTGTATGGAGAAAAATTACTCCAAACATACACACTTGGAGAAACAAGTGAACAGCCTTGTTTGCAAGGGCAAAGAGACTGATGATTTAGCAACAAGAAGCCTAGAAGGGGGTATTCATTAGGCCCATGCAAAGTTGATTCAGAAAGGTCAGAATTAATCCCAAATTGGCAAAATCGGTTTTAAAAACCCCAACATTTCTGATCCAACATCAACTTTCAGATATCAGATCGGAAATATCTTCTATTACGTTAGAAAGTCAAAATTCATGTCAGGAGTCATGTTGGAGGTACAAAATGGCAGAACTGACATTTTAAAACCTTCAAAAACTTGACACCGCCCCCCCCCCCAAGATCAATGGGGAAATTGAGAAAAAAATTCTTGATACAATCAACGATAAAATTTGATCAAAATTCAATAAAAATCAACAGTTGGGTCTAGAGCTTTGAAACTTGTCACACATGTGGGGACGTAGGCTACGAATTTGAAATGCATTGGTCAATCCTCTGATTTTTGAATTTTTTAAATGGCTAAAAACTTTACAAAAAGTTCAACTGAAGCCCCTCCTTGGTCCATCATTCCACCGCTATGTTGAGGAATCTGACCTTTGCCTTCATATAAAGGGTCAACCGCATGTCCCTTTTGTCACTGCCTCCCTTTATAACTCCAGAATGGCTGGCCATACAGTTATAAAATCTGGCACACATGAAGTCCACATTGTTAGGACTCAGTGTTTTGTTTTTCAAGACAATGGATCAATCCACTGATTTATGGTGATTTTTAAAAAATGTATTTTTAAAATAGCAAATAAAGGCAAAAACCGGCTTGTTTAAAGGCAGAACCTTACAAAAGATTCTAGATCTGAAGCCCCAATGGGCAGCAGGAGAGCATTTCACACCTTTTAATTCCTTAATGACTAAAAGGGAGAGTGAGAAATTATTTCTAAGAAAAAACATAAACATTCAAAGCACTTTCACTGAGTGCTGCTCGTTCTGCAACAGGAAAGAAAAAATTAATATAAAATCAATGGAATGCCCTTTTTCTGTGGAATAAAGACTATAGGACTCATGACAACCTGGACTACATCATGGGGCATATTTTTAAGCCCTAGGAGCAGCCATTAAAAAACTGTGAAGGGTTGGGCAGAAAGGGGGATCAGGTTGCACCTTTTCCTGAAGGCAAAGGGCATATTCCTCCACATGGGGGTGGAATGGTGGTCCAAATAGTGGCTTCAGATACAGAACCTTTTGTAAGGTTCTGCCTTGAAACAAGCTGGGTATTTCCCAATATTGCTTAAAAAAAATAAATTCAAAAGTTCACCAAAAACCAGAGGATTTTTCCATTGCCTTGGTGGGGATGGGGGCACCGAATACCACCAATGTGGACCTCATATGCACCAGATTACATAACTGTATGCCCAGCATATTAAGGGGGGGGGGGGCAAAGGGGGCATTCTGTTATCCCTTTTTATGAAGGCAAAGAGCAAATTTCTTCACATGGGGGTAGAATGATGGTCCATGGGGAAGCTTCAGTTACAGAGGTTTTTGTAAAGTTCTGGCTTGAAACAAACCAAATTTCACAATTTTTAGCCATCTAAACAAAAAAAATTCAAAAATTCACCAAAAATCAGAGGATTGACGAATTCACTTCAAATCCATTACAGGAGGTCTGGGTCTCCTTCCCTTCATGTGTGTGTGGCAAGTGTCAAAGCTCTAGACTCAACAGTTGATTTTTGGTGAATTTTTTAAAAATTCACCATTGACCTCTATGGGGGAAATCTGATTTTCAGATGGATTTCCACATGGAAATCTGACTCCAATCTGATATATGTTAAGGATATGCTTGAAATGCAATTCGAGCTCCAGTTCCTCGCACCTTTAACAGGAAGGAGAGCAGGTCCATGCCTGTTCCTCCTCCACTCACCACCATAGGAAGTTCAACAGCATGGCTGAACTCACATGGCCTCTGCGCATGTGCGGCAGCCATTTGCATGGTCAGAAACCATGCTGACCACACAAATAGCCACCACACATGCACAGAGACCATGTGCATGCTGGCATCATATGAGGGCATCTGGGAGAGCCTCACCTGCACACAATCCTACCTGGGTGGAGCGCTGCCAAACTTCCTATGGCAGCAAGTGGAGGAGGAGCAGATATGGTCCTGCTCTCCTCCGTTAAAGGTGTGGAGAATGTACCGTGATTTGGAGCTTGAATCGTGTTTAGTGCACATCCCTAATATCTGACATGCCCAGGGGAGTAAAGAATCTGATTCTGACATTTTTGGAATTGGATTAGGTCAGATTTGGATCAGATCTGACTTTTTCAAACATGCACTGACCTAATATCCTTTTCACCTCCAAACTATTATTTTAATTATTTCTGCCTGAACATTTCCCACATTTAATTCTCATATTAACATTTTCCTACCCCATCAAATGTCAACTATGCCCTTGAGAACTCTAATATGATAAACAACAGACCAAGTATTCTCATTCAGTCCTGTAACCCTGAAAGCACCGATGAGTACATATTCCCTCCAAAGACACTTGACCTAGTATAAGGACTTGATTACTCCAAAGACAAAAAGGATAGACTGGGGGGGTGGGGGGTGAATCTATGCAGAAATTAATAACACATTAAAATGTCCCCATTCTAATAAAATAAAAATGGTTGATGGCTACAAAAGAAAACTACCTTTCTGAAGCTGTTTGTAAAAGCATTCCAAGTTTGTCATATTCACAAGTCTTCTCTCCATGGACAACAAAGAATGCGTTACACCCTTCTGGTGGAGGCTCATCAGCTGCTATCTGTATTAAAATACATCTGTTAGTATAGGATGGCAATCTCCCTTGAGTGGGGGAAATCACATCATGGTCATATCATATAACAGGATTTGGGGCCACTCTGCTTGTTTATTTTGGCCAAAATTAACGAAAAGTAACATAGCCACCAGGCCATATAAAAAACCTGGCAATGATTGGGAGAACAAAAGCACTTGCACAGATTTTCTGCTTATTTTAGCCTAGATGGATATCAGCAAGAAAGGCAGAATTAGCTGCTCAGTTGTTTTCAGACACATACCAGACATTATAAAGATCACTCATCTCGGAATTACATAAAAGACAGAAGGGAAAATCATACAGTAACTTTCTTACCTTTCCTCGCCCATCAGCATGCTACTAGCCCTGATACAAACAGTAGCTTCAGCAGTTACCAATAAAGTACAGTAGTCCCTTGTAGGACAGAGCAGAGGACATTTTTATTTTATGATTAAGTTGGCCTGTGTGCTTGACATTAGTTTTAGGGCCTACTTGATGATAGCTGTTTCCCAGTCGTGACCAGTCATAACCTAGCCTCCCACATTCCCCATCTCAATTTAATGTACCTTCCTCAGTTGACCCGCTCCGCCCATACCATCTCATTTTCAATGTACTTTCCTAGACCCTCTCACAACCCCCACCTGGATGTAGGTACACCTTTCGATTTGTAAATATCAAACTATATTTTCTATAGTGGCATGGCAAGTCGGTTCCCCATTTCATGCGGGTCTCTTCCTCAATTTTGCTGAAAACGAGATCAAGAATAGAATGTGCTCACCAAAATGTTCTGCATGAGGTGGTCGTTACACCCATGATGCAGTTTCATTTACACACGTTCAGAACCTAACCGATAGATTTATATGTCAAAGGGGTAACAAATTGGAATATAGGTCATCAATCCTCATGATTCATTTGACCAATCATTATTAGGAAAGGTGGAAAAGGGATGATGTGTGGGTGATCTGTCAAAGGGTACTTAAGTTAAAGTTTGTTAGAGGGAGGGGGATCGAATTAATTAATTAAGCAAGGACAAGGACCAGGGACAAAACAGAAGGGGGAGAAGAGGAAGAACAGAGGTTTTTTTTTCTCGGCAAGAAGGAGGGGAAAGGAATTTGGAAGACTTAACCACAAGGTATGAGGACAAAAGGGGGAGTAAGCGGAGGGGGCATCATTAATCTTAAAGCTGTTAACTTTGATTTTATATCAGAGACGTTTGCTGTTCCTGTATGCTGAATACGGCTTAGGTTGGGTGAGAAATAAAACGCAGTTAACCTCTTAATTTTCCTGTTGGTGTACTTTCATGAATCTTGGGGAAATCATAACAGTCAGCCTTTGGCAAGAACCGGCATCTCTCTGTTGAGTAGGGATGTGCACGAACCGGTCTGGAGGCCATGTTGGAGGCCTTATATTCTTGCGTTTGATCCTACTACAGTCATCCCTCACCAACCATGGATTTGAGTATCTGCGACTGGGAAATTGTGACTGGACTCGCCCACCGCAACCTGAGTATCTGTGGTATGGCAAGATTTTTTTGAAATTAGGGGGTTTTCTGGCAGTGGGATTCTGGGAGTTGGGGCCATTTCCAAGGGTCCGTGGGTCCTTTCTGGGGCTAAGGGGGGATTTTTTTCTATTTTTTACTGTCTTATTCGGTCATTCCACAACCACGATTCCCCTAACTTCTGTTCTCAATGATTCCCTATTGCTTCCCAACCGCGAATTCACCAACGGAACCCTCGTGGTTGGTGAGGGTGTAAGTGAGATGCCTCAAAGTTTCCTCTTCCTCGCAAAAGGGAGGAATGGAAAACCTGAGGACACTCAACAGTAGGGATGTGCATGGTCCGGACCGGTCCGGACCGGCACCGAGGGGGGTCTACCTTTAAGGGCGGGGGGGCGGGTAGAACTTACCCCTCCCGCCACTCTTCCCCCTCCGGCGCTGTAGTTTAAAATGATGTTTTTGGGGCGGCAGCGTTCCTCGCTGCCGCCTGTGCCCCCGTCGTCACCTCTGGAACGCTCCATAATAGCAACACGCATGTGTGTGTGGCGGCGTGCTTTAAACTACAGCGCCGGAGGGGGAAGAGTGGCGGGAGGGGTAAGTTCTACCCGCCCCCCTGCCCTTAAAGGTAGACCCCCCTCGGTGCCGGTCCGGACCGGTCCGGACCATGCACATCCCTACTGTTGAATGTCCTCAGGTTTTCCATTCCTCCCTTTTGCGAGGAAGAGGAAACTTTGAGGCATCTCACTTACACCCTCACCAACCACGAGGGTTCCGTTGGTGAATTCGCGGTTGGGAAGCAATAGGGAATCATTGAGAACAGAGGTTAGGGGAATCGTGGTTGTGGAATGACCGAATAAGACAGTAAAAAATAGAAAAAAATCCCCCCTTAGCCCCAGAAAGGACCCACGGACCCTTGGAAATGGCCCCAACTCCCAGAATCCCACTGCCAAAAAAACCCCTAATTTCAAAAAAATCTTGCCATACCACAGATACTCAGGTTGCGGTGGGCGAGTCCAGTCACAATTTCCCAGTCGCAGATACTCAAATCCATGGTTGGTGAGGGATGACTGTAGTAGAATCAAACGCAAGAATTTGATCCTACTAGTTCATGGCAACAGGATACCTCAGATTTCCAATGAAATGCATTACGACTATCTATATGAAACAATACTGCAGGAGTAGAAGTAGAGCACCTAAAGCTTTGTACTAACCTGCTGAAATGCTTGGACTGTGGCCGAATAGGAACGTAAAGACAAAGCAAATTTCAACAAATTTTGCTGCAAGGGTGAAAGATTCCAGTAAGCTGCTTGCAGCATTGCTTGGTAAGAGGAATAATCAGTACCTGCCAAGGCACAGGACAAACCAGTGTTACACAAGTGAAATTTCAGAAGTCATAATCAGAGGTTTTTCTGATTCACACTGCACATAACACACTGTGTATTTATGCAACTACTGGCAACAAGCAACATCACTGCAAACAAAGCAAGGCATCACCATCCTATGCAGTCAGACCTACCATTAAACTGGAAATATATGTTTACAAAAACTCTGAATTGCCATAATATATTGCTTCAAGTGACCGTATACTGGACTTAACTCCTCCAGTCT